>NW_028261385.1:62824224-63160474 GCF_051295495.1 Thamnophis sirtalis
TGTGTAACTGAAACAATTACGAAAGTATTGGTATAAGGCTGACATTAGTACCAAGAGAATAGGCATTCAAAGAGAGCAGGGAGGGAGGGAGGGGGAGAGAGGGGGAGAGAGAGTATCACTTAGAATTATATACCACTTCATAGTGCTTTACAGCCCTCTCTAAGCAGTTTACAGAGTTAGCACATCTGGATACTCATTTTACCGAGCTTGGGAGGATGGAAAGCTGAGTCAACCTTGAGCCTGGTGACATTTAATCTGCCAAACTGCTGGCAAGTTATATTGCAGTTTTAGCATATCTGGGCAGGGGATATATATCCCCCATCCAGATGTGCTAGAACTGCAATATAATTGGGTTTAGAAGTATAAAAGTTAATGTTGTATGCCAAGGAAATCCAGAAAGTTCAGATGGCCACAAAGCTTTATTACATGCTTAAGCTCTCTACAAGAATCTGAACTACTAATGGTCCAAGCAAATTAGCAGTATATAGGAAAGTGGCCTGGATTTATATCTTTTGTGGACTTGTGACTGAAGAGACATTTGACCCCTCCCTTGGGCTCAGCCTCATTATCTCCTAGAGTTGCAATCCCATCATATTCAGAACACAGCAGAGAAAAGTGAACTAAGCAAAACTACTCAATACCACTCGAACAGAATAGTGCACCAAAAGCATATGGCATTGGGTTTCCTTGTGTGTTGTTTAAGTTAGGAATGTTAACATTAAAGCCTTTTTTCTGTGTGTGATCTGAAAATTCGTATCAGCAATTCATAGCTCTTCTATGGATTCTCTCTACCTTCCTTTACCCCATCAGTCTTGTCTCCCATAAGGCAACAGTGAGTTAAATTTTCATTTCATAAAAGACAACCTAAAGGTAATAGGAGCAGGTTACAGGAAATTTTAGTATGCCTCACTTCCTTGTCTCCATCTGCTTTTCCGTCTTGACCATCAGCCATTATTTCATCATACAGTATCACTGTCACATTTAATTTGGTTCTGAAGCCCATTGATAGATGTCATGCCCTTAATCAGAGTTGCCTTTTTAACAGAGATGAACAGATCAGTATTAATCTAATCTATTTTACTGTACTTGTTACATTATCTCCACTGGAAGATTTTTATAGATTCTTAAAAACAAAAACATGCATACATTTTGCAGTAACTTTAGATTTAAAGAGAAAACTTCTTACAGTTCTTATTTATATCCATTTCCTCAATGTTTGTTTTACTTGAATTTCTCTTATGTTGCTTTTAAATATAAATGTCAATGGTGTAATTGATCTTTTTGTATATACCCACTTTTGTAGCAACTTTCAGTAATGTGCCTCATTGTTCAGTAATACCATTTACTTTCAGATATGTCCATGTGACCTTCTTACAGTATTTTTCATGTTATACCCAGTCTATCTTGGGAGAACATATTAATTTGCTTCTATAGAAACAGGGGTTTATGGATGGAGAGATTAAAAAATTCACGATGGTACCAACAGACACATACTGAAGTCTCCCCCACTTTTGCATGTGAGGTTCATAGTATGCACATAAAAGTTTGCATCTATTTGTGCAACATCAAGAGCTGCTCTGTGAGGGAAATAGGCAGTCTGTCATGCCTGCAAGCCATCTTTTCTTTTTCAGGCCTGCCACACTTTCTACTGTGGGAAACTGGGAGGGAGGATTATGTGGATTTGAGTGATAGGTAGCCATAATAACATTCTTCTTAGGTCATCCTTTGCCTCTGCACCTGGTCGGAATTGGATGGGTAGACTCTGTATTCATGGCAGTGGAAGATTGGACCATGTGGTGAGCTTGTGGGTGTTGGGGCAGGATCTTGAACTTTCAACTGGGTGGGAAAACCTGGAAGCTTTCAGATTTGGGTTTTCCCAGATGTGCAAGCATGGCTCTTTTAATAAATTGCAACTTTGAGGAACCTCTAGCCTTGGAGTGTTATTTGTTTGAGGATGCTATTTGGAACCCTGACACAGTTTCTAAATATGATAAGGGTAAGTGATTTGATTGTGCAGTGACTAGAATCATCTTGACTCTTTCGATCTCTCTGTGATATTCCACTTGGACATCTGTTTTCCAGTCCTCTTTCTCAATTTTTTGCAAGAACTGCAGGATTAAGAAGGGGTCTTCTTTATGTTATTGAGTGTTGTCTCCTTACATTAAGGTACAGAAAAACAGCCCAGTGGGGCAGACCATGCATGCTGAACATCATGCTTCTGACCTTGCTCAGACATACATTTTTTCCACAAATCACACATTTGGGAAGCAGCATTCCACACATACAAAGAGAAATGGGTCATTTCTTGGGATTCAAATTGTTTTCCTCTTGAGTGGAAAGGTTCTTACTGCTATTCCAAAGACTTAGTCTTCTGAGACATCGTAATGGAGTTAACACAGATTTTGCTGCTTATCCATAAAAACAGCTTGCTGATATAAATTTTTCATTTTAAACAAAGAGCCCAGCAGTTGAGAAACTATCACAATGCTTTAAAGTTAACTAAACAGACAGAGAGGGGGAAAGATGAGTCTGAGAACAGGTGGCATAGAAAAATAAATGCTTCTTTTATTGCTTCCTCTAATTTGCTCTCCTCCTTCCCTGGGAATTCAGTCAATTATTTCCCATTTTCTTAATTTTAGTTTAAGAATTAGAATGGCTTGCAAACTGCTTTCATTTGCACTTATTTGCCTATTGGTACAATAGTAGACCCAATCTAGATCTGCTTTAAGGAGTTGGCAAGTAAAAGAACATGGGAAAAAATTGTATTCAGCCAAATTTTCAACCCCCTTTGTTTTAGAGATTCATGTATGATGGGGGTGAAACAAAAAGTTCTACACAAAAGGAAGAAGAGAATTTAGAAATTCAGCTACATAGAACTTTCACTAATTAGAGAATTTTCTCTAATTTTGAAAGAATGAGAGAATTTTTAAAAACGTGCAATGGAACAAAAATGTGTTGACATATTAGTTGTTGAACTAATGACAACTAATGAACTAATATCAAAAGATGGCTAATATTAAGAATAGATGTGAAGATTCCTAATTGTTGTACAAAGAAATATGTTCTAGAGTCATTTAGATAAAAGAGACTTTTTAAGCAGCATAATTTTAATATGATCCTTTCAAGTAATATATAAGCTTTTAAGTTTTCCTAAGTATACATTTAGTATCATTCCAGTGAGGCTTCTATGCAATTGGAAATCCTGGAGATCAGTTTTAAACCGTTCATCAAAGCCACATAAGTACCAGCTGTTCCCAGCTGCAGAAATTCACCCTCTGCCTTGTGATGAATGACAGGGTTAGTATCAGAGGTCAGAAATGGCACATGCATTCTCATTCTTTCTTCCAGGATATTCCTGGAATAGAAAATTAAAAGTCTTACCAAGAGTTTTAGGGCAGACAACAAATCAAATCATTCATCTCCTACAAATAGGTTAGGTTTTTCTTTTATTATTTCTTAAAGCAAAGGAGAAAAAGGGAACAACCTTGTTCACTTCATAGAAGCCTAATCTTATTGAGTAATGACTCAATATTACATTATTGCTATTAAGGAGATTGTATCCAAGAATAAAAAAATAAATTAGGAGCACATGACAGAGCTTTGTCTAATCCCCATTGCCCAATATCTGCCCTTAGACACAACCAGCCTGGGTCTCTGGCTAATACAGAGGAATAATCCCTCTCTATCCAGAATCACTAAAAGAAAAATACATTTTAAAAAATCTACATATTGCAGTATAAGAAGTTAAAGTGTTCTGAAATCAATCATCAGAAAAAGTATTTCTATGTATTAAATTAGAATGGGTGTTTTTAAATTGAAGAGATATTGAGATTAAAACATTTAGTTAAGATTATAAACACAAAGATGTTCTAAGTCAAGCTTTATTCTTGATGGCAACATCTATGCTGTTTCTTTGGCAATATAAACAGAAAGTATTGAATTCTTCCACAACTGGTCTAACTTCCCAGTCTAATAAAAGTCCTGAAACACACAGTTAGTTCTTCCTTCAAGAGCTAACCTGGTTAGGTTTCAAGATCAGCCAAGTTCAGCCAGAACAATTGCACAGCTTCAGACTAATTGAGAAATTTGAGAGTCAGTTTGATTTATTACAAGTAAATTGCTGCTTTTATTGGCTTAATATGACCTGTGAATAAGTTGTATGGGTTCTTCATAATTATTAAAGGCATAAAAATCATCCTTAAAACATAATTAGGGAGCATATTTTTATCTTATAAATGAAGTCACTATCTTGTACACAATATGTATCATTAAGACTGGGAGGCACTTGTTCCCCCAAATTTGCATTTTTCCTTCCTCTTCTTACTATATAGATTAATTTACAAGAGCATAAATTTTAGAGAAAGGCATTGATCTGTCTTTCATTTATTCAGTGACTCATACTGACTGTCGGAAAAGCGAAGTGCTTGTCGAAGATCACTATTGATTTAAGCAACATCTATTGCTGCAACACTTCAGAACAAATTTCCAATTGCTCAGAATTGCTCAGTTGATTTTTACTATACATTATCAGATTTTCTACTTCTTGTATATTTGCTGAACAACCTTCTGTCAAAGATTAAGTTCACATTTGAAAAATGCCGCTCTCTTGCGCTCTCGCTAAGCAGCAATATAGATTGCCAGTCATATTTTTCAGCCTTTTTTGCAAGCCCAAAAGACATTCTAGCCCAGTTTAGTCAATTTTAATGTTCTCAAACAGCATTTATGATGCCAGAACTATTCAGCAGCAAAAATCAAGCAGTGATATACTTTGACACCTGCAACTAAATTTGCATGCTTATAGCTATTTTCCAGCATCATAAATAAGAAATGTCTTTTGTTCTAAGCTTCTATTGGAACACAAAAAAAGGTTCTCTAGTGGAGTTCAAATAAGTTCTAAAAGATGAATTGAAATAGCTGCATTTTTTTAGCATTAGGAAGAATAATTGGATGCATGCTGTGATGGCAGACATTATTGTAGAGAATGTTTACTACTAAACTCCAGGGACGGTTCAAGTCCTGGATTCAATACTTATGCATGGATTCCATTTGGAACACATAATAGTAAAGCTACACTGCAATGTCCATTGACCTTGAACTTCATTAAAGATACACGTATAATATGTAGTTCAAGTAATGCTTTCTTTAGAGAGTGAAGGTTTGATTGAAAATAGTAAGCATATGGAGACTTGCAACTATGCATTCCTGAAGCAAACATCAAGACTCCAGTTGCTTACAGGTAATCCACAATTTATGACTGGTTGCTTACTCACTGTTCAAAGTTCTAACAGATTTCCCTTGGGGTGACCCAGGTTTGAAGTTTCAACTGTCATCCGTCCCTCCCCCCAGCAATCACATGACTGCACTTCAGGTGCTTGGCAAATGGGTACATTTATGGCCATTTGCAGACTCCTGCAGTCACGTGACCACATTTTACAATGCTTTTGTCAAAACCTGGCAATTACTTTTGACTTTAGCACAACTGGTCCACAGCAAGCCATCGGTTTATTTAATAACTGTGGCATTTGCATAATGACTGCCACTAAAAAGAGCATAAAATTGAGTCAAACATATGGGTGACCTGCTTTATGATTGTCACAAATTATTACCATGAGGGGTGGATTCCATTACAGAACAATCTGTATTCTGTTAGTGCTTTGTATCACATGTTCAATACAATACAAAACCATTTACACAAAAACTGGTGATAGGAACATGACAATTGCATGTAGATTGAATTTTGAGTTCTCAGTATAAACTGGATTTCTACACATTGAACATTGGACAGGTAAACATCCAAAATACCACAACAGTCCTGCAAATAAGTTAAAACAGAATAAAACATAGAACAGTGATAAAAACTTGCACTAAAAGTTAATCCATCTTTGTAATCTATTGTAAGCATAAGTCTTTTTAAAAAAATTAAATGTTCACATATTCAAGCTGGGTAAAACCCTTATTTCTATTTTTTTTTCTTCCTTAAATGTGAATCCAGGATCAAAAATGCAGATGTAATACCTTATTCGCTCCTTATATGATCAAATATTTTTGTTCAAGCCACATATTTTCAACAAACCATATTTAGTATGTACCTCTCCATGTCATCATCTTTCCTTCCCTTCTAGCATTCCCCCTTAACACTGGCAACTGATCTGACTTCTATGAATATCAAAAAGACCAAAGCATTTAAATTCTCAAAGAGTTCAGTCAGGCTTTACTAAACACAATACAGTTTCTAGAATGAAAAGCCTATACAGGTAGCTGCTCATCTGGTATGAATCCACAAAGCGTGTTTAATTGACAACCCATTGTTTGGTTGACAGTCACTTTCTTTTTGTTTAAAATACAATAATTGGAATAAAATGAAAAAGAACATAATAATATTTCTGTACAAGCTAACTATTTCAGATCTCAAAGCTAAAGCCACCATAATCTGTTTTAAATTCTGAAACAGTATTTTTAATATATATTTAAACATAGCATAGTATATGTTATATGTTTTCATAATTTTACTTTTGGAATTGTTAAAAATCAATTAAAAAGTGGGCATAGATTTGACAAAGTAATATTTTAAATACAATATGAGTAAATAAAAATGTGCAATTTAAGTGTATGCTTCAAACCACAATATATAAAGAATCTTAAGTCATTTAAGAAGCATTTATGACAATTTACATCTAATTTCTATAAATTACCAAAAAAAATCCATTTACTCAGTGGCATCTGCAGTGGTGGCAAAAGAGGCAAAGTGATAGCTGCAGTAGTGAGATTTTAAGCCCCACCTCTTTTGTAGATGCCAAACACAAATATAAAGCAGTGATGGGATTCAAAATTTTTCATTAACGGTTCTGTCGGCGTGGCTTTGTGGGTGTGGTGTGACTTTGTGGAAGTGGCAGGGGAAGGATACTGCAAACTCCCCATTCTCTCCCCACCTCACTAACCTGCTTTCGAGCTCTGTTGTCCTGTTCATGGCAACAAAAGAAGATCAGCTGTGAGGCAGCGGGGGCAGGGCCAACCTATTTGCTGGTTCTCCAAACTACTCAACATTTCAGCTACTGGTTCTTTAGAACCTGTCAGAACTGGCTGAATACCCCTGATGTAAAGGGCTGGGACTTCGATGATGAGTTTGTGACCAACATATCTGATCTGAATACTTTTCCCCACTGCATTTAATTGTACTATATAATGTGCAATCCACATTTGCTCACAATCCTTCCAGTTTCAATTACAGATAATTTCTCAATATGTTACTAAAAATAACACTTTAATGTGACACATTAAGCCAAGGAAGAGACAGTCTTGCACTTTTCAGGTGCACCAAGGTTTTAATCTTTTCCATTTGGCTCAGAGCAAGGCCTTCATGAAAGAATAGGAAACCCATCTTCCAGTTCATTTGATCATGAATTCTTAACAGCTAAAAGTACCAAATCAATACAATTGCAGTTCATTTTACCTAAACTTCTATTCACCTAATCCTCTTTCCTACTTTTATAACAATACCCCTGTTTCTGAAAAGTCTAGTTGACATCTTATTGCCATTTAGAATGATAAATACAGCCCATCTTCCCTTAAGCATTAAGAGAAAAAGATATAAGGAGGTTATGTTATGCCATACTCCCACATACAAGGCTTTACATGTAATTGCTTCCTCCTTTGAGTAGAGGAAATTACTTTGTTTTTACATACATTCTGGGTGATGTTACATTGATCTCCTGAATGATCAATGTGGCTTATTTTCACTGAAATTCATTCTCTCAATGTATTTTTGTGCATTTTTATTTAAACTCTGTGAGTGAGATATTCATAATGCTGCTTTTGTAAGCATCTGTTAGAAATTAAAAGCCTTCTTGAAAAATGGAACAAATAGTAGATTCTTATCATTTCATTGGCATGCCAAATCATTCCATATTCAAAACTTTTTCTCAGTTCTTATTCATCTCCCTCATATTTGACCTGTCTACTTATTCTTTGAAGCTTTGCCAACTCAGCATGTCTTTTCACAGTTCGGATTTCATTTATTAAGCAAAGGATATGACCTGTATTATGCCATCAATCTCATTATTTTTCCTAAATGAAAACATAAGCATAACAAATACAGAGCGTTAGTTTCCCCTGTGACAGAATAATATTAAATTTGTTCTTATCAAGTATTATCAAATCTTTATTCCACATTATAGTATCAGGACATAAAGAATGTTGAATAACATGAATAGCTATAATTCAGGGCCTTTGTATGTGGAAGACCCCATGTTTCATAAGTGATATCAAATGATGTCCCAAGTTTGATATTTGATATCCCATCTTTGCAATTTCAGTTTAAAGGTCCAGATATCAAATAATGCAGAATATCTCAGCTAAAAGCCCAGACTGATCAGAATACTTGGAGAGATAAATGTAAACATCATATGACCATAATGCCGAATCTATGGCACGCGTGCCATAGGTGGCATGCAGAGCCCTCTGCTGGCACACTAGCCGTCATCTGAGCCAGCTCCACCACACATGCGTGCACGCCTCCCACCAGTCAACTGGTCTTCGTGCCCCTGCAATTCGTGCACAGGGCACATGTGTGGGGCACTCGCATTGCATTTTGGGGGGTTGTGCACATGCACGCACAGCCCACATTTTGAACTCAGAGTGCTTCCTGCACCATCCTGGGAGCCAACATGGGGCATAGGGGTACGGGGCATGTGTGGGGATGCATGCACAGGCACACATGCATATGTGGGGCTTGCACATGCACAGGGGTGTGTGCATGCATGGTAGCAGGGCACATGTGCTGGGGGCACTCACATTACATTTTGGGGTTTCACGTATGTGTTTTGGGCACTTGGCACCAAAAAGATTAGCCATTACTGTCCTATGATTTCTTCAGGCATATATATACTTTTTATTCTTGTGTTTCTTAATGGTGTATGTGAATGACCTTGGAAGATAGGAGGGAAAGCTGTAGACTGGACCACAGCATATCTCAGCCCAGAGAAAAGGGGATGGTATGAGACACATTTCAGAAGTTCCTCTCTGTCATTTTTTAGAATGAGGATGACAACAAAAATCATCATACAGCTTTTGCACTAAGCTTTAAAATGCCACAGATCAGGAAAAAAAGGAGTGAATGAATCATTTACATCCTTTATTAGGAACTTATCACATGTTATTACGCAGCACTGCACATGTTGAAGAGCTCAAGCTGATTGTTCAACTATTATAAGCTTGTCCTTTTCCCCCCAGAGAATAATGAAATCAGTATCCAATTGGATGGAACTGAATGAGAATTTCATTCTAAAATGAGAAATTCTTTTCAGCCAAGGAATGCTGGTCATTTTTAAAATTGTTTTATGTGTGTGTGTCTCTATCAAACACACACACACACCATTACAGAGAAACATCTTTGCAGAAACTAATTGACACATTAATTGATTGGATTTTTACCCTGGAACAATATAATCAGTCTTCAGTAGCTCATAAATAAAATGGAGAACAACACAAATAACCCCTAAGACATAACACATACAGTACATTATTCATTCGCCCAGCCTCATGATTCAAACATTCTACAGAATAGATCAATCTTCAGCTTTTTCTGGACAGTGATCAGATAGTGACCAGATCATGACAAAGGGAGAATGGTAATAACCTACAAATCTTGATGTTCCAACCATTGCTCCAAAGTAAGGACAACTTTGAACATGACTACCTACAACTATCAAATCTGGGACCACTTGGGACAATCCTAGGGTCACCATGGAGGCTGTAAATTCTTGCATTCTATTTGATTTGATGATCCTTCAGTTCGTACTTTATGATTGAAAATTGTATTATTTGCAATTTGTGACACTTCTAGCCAACCATCTGGATGGGCAGAAGTGACTTTGGGCCAGTGGGAAGCATATCTGTTTTGGCACAGACATATAGAAAGTGAAAAATGTTAGAACATGAGAAGGTAAATACTAGTCTGTAGTGGGTCCCCAAAACTCAGTCAAAGCATACTGTTAGAGGCAGGGACTGGTTGTTCCACTTTCTTTATTAGAATCAATGACCAATTATAGTTGTGATTGTCCAGAAAAACTTAGTTTTACCCCAAACAATTTGATTTCAATAACTCTTATCATTCACATCCCCAAAGACATTTTCAAGCTCTTGGTATTAGACTAATAATAATAATAGGAGAGAAGCAAGTTGTGCATTCTTCTCCACACTGGCATCCTTTAATTCTCATGATAACTCGGAATTCTCAGAGACATAAAACAAGACATCTAGAGGGCACTTCATTAGAAATATGTGTTATGTAAATTTTTGGATGTTGTGGTGAACATTGCTTCTTGATTTCACAGCAAAATGCAAGTAATATACACTTACATAGTCAAATTATCAGATATTTTGCAGATACTATCACCTCAAGTTTCATTCTGTTGCTCATCTAATTGACACCGAATAATAGAAATGATAGCATATATTTTTGGTTTTAGTGCGCATAAATTAGAGTATGCTAATGTGGATTGGAGAGACTAACTTGTATCAAGAATATTTCTCCCAGGAAGAGGAGGCACTAGCAATAGATTTAAGAAAATGTTTCAAGGCAAGATGCAGATGAAAACAGTTCTGTGAAATTTCTTGGCCAAAGAGACAGACCAAATGGAAGTATAATTATGGGGAAGAAGATGGAGGAGGAATTGAAACCCCCAGAGATTATATAGAAAAGTAGTGGTAGGAGGAAGAAGTCTGGAAACCAAATTGGATGAGACACCATGCATCTTCCATCCTCAGGATAATCTCACCTATATTATCATGGTAGTAAATCCTATGGCCTTTTATGGTGTCTGAATGGGTTCTAGCCTAATTTAGATAACTATTTAGTTAACCATTTCCCTCATCTTCTCTCTCATAATCAAATTTTATCTACCTGCAAGTTGTTTAAGGTATGGAGAATTATACCTTTAAGGTATAGATAATTTTTTGAAGTCATCACATCTTGTAGAAAATCTAAAACGTAGTCCCTTCCAACATTTAAAAATATAAATAACTGTGTACTATCTTGTCCTTGTGTCTAATAAACATCTACTGTTTGGCATTGTCTCTTCTGGCAGCTCACAGTTGTGGGTTCCTTTGGGCTGTTCTTACAACTCATATGAATTAAATGAATATCTAGCTGCCAAAACTTGTTATTGGGACCTACCTATCCTATCCCAAGATAAGCCAATAAATTACTACCTTCCTCAACTTACTGATTTAGCAGAGAAGTATTAGTACAGAAAGAAATCAAACTGAAGTGTTAAATCTTCTTTCTGCTCATACCTCATGTCAGTCAATCTAAGTATCTTAGAGTCCACACAGGCAACCTATTACCCCTATATTGATAATCAGCTGAGTAGAAAAGTGAGATTGCTGTTCCCTTGTTCTTGGTGGCACAGGATAAATAGATCACAACAGCAGGAACAGTAAACTTATAGAAGCAGATAGGCAGCTCAAAGGAAATCTATAGGAAGATCTGTAACTGGCTGAATATTTTAACATATTAGCAAATCAAACCAAATTATTGAATCCAATAAATTCAGCACTCAAATAAAACTATTCTAATGCATAATAATTGCTTCGGTTAATTCAGTAATAAAAATCTTTTTATTTATTTATATCCTCCTGAAATAAAATATAGCCTGGTCATCAGGGAGCTTTAGCCAGCTAACTTAAACAGAACATATTTGTTGGAAAACTAAGTTGCATTAGCAATATAAAACTGGTTCATATAAAATTAGCTAATATGAAACTGGTTTGATGTCATAACCTACCCAAGATGTTGGAAGCAAAAATCAAGGGCTAATCCCAAGAGCTGCCAATATAGTACCCATTAAGAACTCTGAGACAAACAGAAGCCAAGCTAATATAGAGATACATAAAACTTGCTCAACTATATTTAACTCAATTTCTTCCCAATTTTCCATGCAAGGCTTTTTTCTGCCAATGCTACTTACACTGTACTTTATGTCAATGTAGGTATGTGCCATATAACTAACACAGTTGTGTTCTATTTTCAGGAATTTCCTGGACTAGCCCCAGAAATTTCCTTGCCAAAGTTTTTCACCCAGATGGCTTTGTAACCAAGGCAGGACTAGAGAACTCACAGTCTCCCAGTTTCTAACCTAATGCCTTAACCACTACACCAAACTATCTATCTATCTATCTATCTATCTATCTATCTATCTATCTATCTATCTATCTATCTATCTATCTATCTATCTACCTACCTACCTACCTACCTACCTACCTACCTACCTACCTATCTATCTATCTATCTATCTATCTATCTATCTACCTATCTATCTATCTATGTATTCCAAATCTGTAACTATAAGCTAAGGATGAAAATAATGAAGCAAGCATAAATCAATAACCCATTTCCATTGGAGTACAACATATGATTTCATAGATTTGTATGTCAATCATTGAATCAAACATTCAAAATCAGAACTCCAGAAAGATAAGCATCATCCACTGATTACAATTTTTAATTATCAGAACTCCAGAAAGATGAGCATCCTCCACTGATTACAATTTCTAATTATCAGAAAACAGTGTATTTACATCCTGTTCAGTAACACAGTATGGAGTGGTAAATCAATAAACCAAATATTTCACCATGAATATGGGGCAATTACTTTGCAAATGTCTATTTATTTTATTTAATTCCAACTATACCTAGTGGGAACAGTGTTTATAGTCCCTTTATAAAGCAAAAGCAGATGCAAGTGAGATCACTTAAAATTATCCTTGAAAAGAACAGATGGTATCAAAGCAAATGTGAAGTATCTTGCAATTTGTGTACTATAAATTGAAAATTGATTTCAAAAGTTTTCTGCACACACAGATTTGCAGTTTTAAACTACGCAAATAAAAGAACACTTCTCCTTATTATCACAACAGGATATCAAATTATGGGATATTTGTTAACAATAGTTTAAAATCTTTTGACCGAATATAATGCCAAATTCTTGTACTTCATAATTCTCAGGAGCGTTATAAGCAAACTTTCCCACCTTACAAATTACTTTTGTTCATAAAAGAGTAGCACACTTTTCTGTTTATATGCAACAAGAGCATCTAGGATCACCAAAATGTAACTCTTCATTCTTGCTGTAATCCTTTTAAATACTCTTAGTCCAATCTTTGTTTGGAAGAACTAAAGCTATGCTAATTAGTTCATCTGGAGTGAAACCATGACCTTCTGATTTAAAAACAGTCTTACAAATACATATTATTTTCTACTCGTGGATACCCAAATTAAATGACTAAAATAATTTATTACAGTTTCTTGTGCATCAATGACAAAATCCTATCTGTTCCTGTATCTCCTGATAACAACCTCTGTGAAGTTGTAGTTAACATATTGGACTAGGAATGGTGAAGCTTAGGTTCTGGTCCATCCTGAACTATGGAAGCTTGATGGTGGCTGGACCAGGCATTTTATTTTAGTCCAACCTACTTCACAGGGTTGTCCTTAAGAGAAATAAGAGAAAGAAAAATCACATGAATGGCTTTGAGCTCCTGTAAAAATGATGTGATACAAATCTGACATATAAAAAAGGCATTGCTTATAGAAAATGAAGATTTGGGATACACAATATCTTGGTGTCCAAAGTGTTTGAATTCATTGTTAGAATGTATTTTTATGCAACAACTATGGTAGTATTTAGCCAGTAGATGGCAATGTTTACACATTTGCATCTAGGTTATATACCCTATGTTCTTTTGTCCTAAGTAGAGTTTCCTTTTTCTGTTACAATTTTATAGTTGAGCAGTAAGGCACATGGTGACTGTTTCCTCTTTGTGGTGCTTTATATAAACAGAATTTCTTACACAAAGCATGGTTGAGAACCTGTACTGTGTTTAAATATGGATCTAATCCTTCCATATCCTTTATTCCTAGTTATACCGATAATTGATCTCTCTTCATCTCAATCAAATTCCAAGTTGTCAGCAAGAATAAGGACCATGGATAAAGCTATTGTATACCATAACAGGAAAACCTAAAGGCCTTAGAACCGTGATAGTGAACCTATGCTATGGCACACGTGCCAGAGGCGACACACAGAGCCCTCTCTGTGGGCACATGCACTGTCACCAGCTGCTCTTCTGGTTTCTGGCATGCCGGCCACTTCATCTTTGCAGGTGCCAGAGCATTGGAAAACAGCTGGAAATGGTCCAGAAAGTGGCTAAAAACCAGGCCATTTTTGGCCATTTTCCTGGCTGTTTTTGAGGCTATTTTCAGACCATTTTCCAAGTCCCAAATATGGACAAAAATGGCCTGAAAATAGCTCCAAAACAACCTGAAAAACAGCCTGAAAACTTCCCCCCAAACAGCCTGAAAACATCCCCAAAGCAGCCCAATCAAAAGACAGGCATGGTCTTTGGGTTTCCAGCACTCAGGCATGCGCAGCTGGTCTTCAGGTTTCCAGAACTTTGTCATGCTCATGCGCACACATGCATGTCCATTCCAGTTTGGACACTCGGTGCCAAAAGGTTTGCCATCACTGCCTTAGAATGATTAGGCCATGTGAGCGCTAAACTACCCATTCTTTTAGAGACAAAGCTGCTACATAAATGTTCTGGTTGATTAGTTTATGCTTTACTCTAAAACAAGACAAACAGACCATTTTTCACTAATTCTTGCCCTCCCCAGCCCCCAGGAGCACTCTGGAAGTCTCCTAAAGGCTATGCACAGCCATTTTGGTGAAGGGGGCAGGGTTTCGGGAGGCCAAAAATACTGTATTCAATGTATAAGACGTGCCCAGATTTTCAGCCTCTTTTTTGAGGGGAAAAGTGTGTCTTATACTCCGAAAAATACAGTACTTCTCTTGTTTACCATTTCTTCAATAATTGGCAGCATCCTTCAAATACTACCTACTACACTGTAGCCATGGAAGAGAGCCATCATTCACCTATATGCATCTGATGAGAAACTTTGGAACACAGAATCTTAAACTAAATAGGATATGGACTTGTCCAGCATAGATTGCCATACGCACCTTCACGTTTAAAAAAACCAAAGGGACTTCATTAATTCTCTGTTGCATTTTAAAATCTGGAAAAAAGCAATTATGTATGTTTGAAACTTATTTTGGGCAGCATGTAAGCTATGGGGCACTGGAATGATAAAAAAAAATGTGGAACCTCCATTAGGAGCTTAGGATAAAAACTGCTGATGAGTTTTAATGTGCCTACACAAAGTGGTAACTTCTTGAGTCAAGCTGCTTTGACTCGAATCATTTGATTGATCCATTCAAAATGATACATTGATGTCTCCAATTAAAATGTTCAAGGGGATTCCTTCATTTTGCTTATGCAGAAGACATTTGAAGGCCACTAAAATGCAGATCTGATGTAGCACTCAGAATTCTAATGAGACATCTAGCTGTAGAGCCTTGACTTCATAAGTTCACAAGAATAGTCCACACAAACCAGCCAAGATTATTTCTAAATGAGTGTTTTCTCATCATATTTAACCATATATTTATGAAACATTCCCAAGCATAAGGTGGTCAACATACTTTTCTCCCACTGTTGTTTTCCTGAAATTGTTATTTGGGGTATTCTGCCTTGAACCTGAAAGTAACATTGAGTTTTCAAGGCTAAAAACATTGATCCTTCTGTGATCTATTAATTTAACCAATCCCATTTTACAGAACCACAAAAGTTCTTTTTAAAAAATCATATTATTTTTAGCATTGAGTTGGAATAGATTTCATCTAACTCAAATTTATTATTTTATATTTTGCATTCTATGGTGAGAGAATTTGTTACAATTATAGGTGTTCCAGGTATTTTAAGAGTGTTATATTCCTACTGTTTTCTCTTCTCACAACTAAACATTGCCAACCCCTTTAATCTCTCCTAGTAAAACTGAATTTCCACTCATGTAGTCTTTCCCACTGCTATTCTCTGAACCAATTCCAATTAGTGTGAAAGTATAGTTCCCAGAAGTGGACCCAATACTTTTTCAAAGAAATTCTACACATTAAAAAATTGCAACCCAGAGCACTTTCTTTTATTTCCCAAGCAAGAAAAAGACACTACCACTTATTATATTTTATTATACTTATTCATGCTACTTTCTTCAAAATTTAATTTGCTGGTTCTATTCTGATCCTGAATACGTATATTTTTGAATAGCCTATGTTCTCGATCATCAAAAGTTTACAAGCAGTTTTTAAAATGGACCACAAGTCTCCAGTAATAGCAAGATTACCTTTGACTGCATTCTCTAAATGTACACATCTTTATTTAAATGTCAGCGCTGTAGACGATTACTAGAAAGCTGTCAACAAACAGGAAGCCTTGCTAAACTTGAATGTCATTTGCAACTTGTTAGGATTCTCATCCCACCATCTGACAGATTTTGAAGCCTTGTCAAAACAACAGGACCATTCAAGGGAGAAATCTTCCTTTTGCATAGCAAAAAGAAAAATGAATCAACAGAGTAATAACTGTTAATGTGATTTCCTCTTGCAACAGCAATTTCAATCAGCTTTTATTTATTTTTTAAAAATGACTGGTGCAGGCATTTACATTTTCCTTATTTTATTTTTAAAAGCCACCTCTATGAACTCTTAGGGTAGGGGAACTGACACTCCATTCATATTCATGACATTGAAGAAATTATGAGGCCTTTAAAAAAAGCTCCATGACAGACTATAGAATTTAATCAATTGTTTTTCCTTTTCATCTCTATGCTTTTCCAACTTACCATATTGGTAAACAGTGACATATAGCAAATACTCTTCTTAGAAGAATGAAAAAGCTAAAGCTGTTTCAAGGTTTTGATTGAATTCATTGTTGTTTTCTTTTGCCTTAAATTTTCTAAACTATTCTCATAACTTGATAAACAAAGCTGAAGTATTCACCTTTTTCCAGAAGACATATTTCTAAATTAACAGAAAAAGATACGATATGCCAATGGAAACATTTTGGGAGAGCATTATTTTAGGAAGGGAAGATGATGATTATGATTTATGATCAAGTCCTCAGAAAACTTGTTACATCAAGATCAACCTCCATACTTGCCCCTGAAATATTGCAGATTAAGGTTTGGATTCCAAGTTCCAACCTGGATCTCCCCAGTGGATTCTTATTACCATTTTTTTAAAATCAAATGTAAATGGTCAAAAATTTGATTGTCTAATTTGTTTTAAAAGAGATTGCCATTTTTTAGGGACTTAAAAAGAAAAAGATAGTGTGACATATGGTTGACTTTGGTCCACAAAACTCAAGCTAAGTAAAGTTAATCCTCTGCTAGACCTTACACCTTTGTATAAAGTAAGCCAGAAACAGAATGAAAGCGGCATAGTATATAGTCCTATATTCTCCTGGTGCGTGGACCTGATGGAGACAGGTGGAATTCAGCCAGTTCGGACCGGTTCACGCAAACCAGTAGTTCTGGCGATCAGTTGGCCCTACCCATGTGCCCCTGCCCTAATCTGTCCCATATTTCCTTTGTTTGAACCCTAGCTAATAGACTCTGCAAAGCAGATTGCCGCACCTCAGCTGTTTTACTCAAGGGGCTGCAGTAGGAATTAGGGTTTAGAGCTGTTTTCAAATGAACTGTGCGTGCTCAGTGAACTGGTTGAATCCCACCACTGGATAGAGCTAGGTATTTTACTGGGCAAATTTTGATAGAAAGCTTCCATTAAAGAAGAGTAATAAATTTAGACACCATTTTTCAATCACTTTGTGTGTAACACAGTTGGGGAATCTGCGCTGAACGACAACTTCTGCATATTGGTGGACATTGGAATTCAACCACCCTTAAGCAGTTACACATTCCCATACATTTACAGTAGAATGTTTGCATGCAATAGTATAACAAGAATGAAAGACTGACAATGGTTCAGACTGTTGCAGCAGATTGAGGTTTGTAATCTACTTACGAAAGACCAGGACTTGAGACCACGAAGGTGAGAGAAACAGGTTTATTTGATGCATCAAGTTCAGCGTGTTCACACACCAAAATCTGAACTGCCTGGGCTCGGCCCAGGATGCTACTTTTATGCCGTGTTCCACACTGTGCATTCTCAAGGCGTTTCCATACACGAGACAAGCATGACATTTCGAAAAGGAGAAGTTCATTTGGAATGTTACAGTGGAGCACATAGGAGAAATACAAAAAAGAGAAGTTCCTATAATGTCTTAAGCTGTCAGCAGTTTTACCTCTGTTCTATCTCTCACCCACGCCTGACTTCCTGTGCCCCTCCTTTACAGGGTCTTGCCACACTGTTCAGCCCTAGTTTTAATACTTATGAGGAAGTTGGAGAGAAAGTTCACTCCAGCTAAAAGTCAACTTTGGAACTCCAGGGCACTAGAATGAAAAGCCAAGCTAATATGAATTTATAAGGTCCATTCTATTAAGACCACCTAACCTGGCCAGCCACTGGTGGGTTTACCTGTGCACCCCCTCCTGCATCAAGACAACCCTTTATGAAACTGGAATTCAGATTTTAAAAAAACACTCTGATTCAATTACCTGGAGGGAGAGGCATGGGAATAAAATGATCTTGCTAGACAGAGCTGAATTTTAAATTCCCCAACAAAGACTCCAGCATATAAAGGGATTTTTAGATAAGACAGGAAGTACTAAAAAAATTATTAGAAAGAACCAAGGGTGGGCTTCAGCTGGCATTACTGCTGGTTCACTTGTGTGTGCATTTTGTCCGTGGGTGCTTGATGTGTGCTGCAATTAAATGTGTGAATTTAAATTGTTCTGCACATGCGCAGAACTGAAAAACAATATGGCAGTGCCAATGGCGCCAACTGGGGAACCGGTTCAACAGTGTGGAGGCCTGGATCGCTGCTGGTTCCAGTAACCCAGACTGCCAAACCACTACCTGTTAGATTGGGTGAATGAATTAAGCAGATTCAGGCTAACAGTAAGAACAGCTCTTTATTAGTCAACATTATGTACAATCCAGCAAGACTCTGTCTGGCAGCAGCCCTTTTATAGGGAGCTGTCAGATGTCTTAACCAATCACCTTTGAGTATTTTCCCACCACATCAGAAGACCTTGGTGGAAACCATACTGTCTGTAAGCATCTACCACACCTCCTCTCTTAGTTGGGCTGATCCGGCTGGTTGCATACTTGTTCTGTCCCCCCTTCCCCGCTCGTTAAACAGACGACAGGCAAACAACTTAAAAGGAACTCTCTTTATCAGTTCTCGGCTCAGACTAGCTGCAAGCCCAAAAATAACATAAATAAAGTCTTTGACTAGATAACAGAATACCAAACAAAAACTCTTACAAGCAATGCATATCTCCAAGTGTCTTTTTGAATCAGGGTTACAGAAAACAAAGCACTTTTCCAAGTGTATCTTACATAAACCACGACTGTTGATCAATCAATGTTGAACGAACCAAGGAATGTTGACTCCTGCAACTAGGGCATGGCACCATCCGTCCTTTTATCCCCAGAATATGCCCCTAACGTGCCCCAGCTGCATAATTAATCTTGCATCCTGAAAAGACTCACAGAAGACGTCTGCTGAGTCACAACACATACTCATGCAGGTAAGCGGATTTTCTAGCAGTTTGGGAGCATAGTGTGTCCTCAGCGTCTGTTGAAGCACCAGCCAAGTGACTGACTGTACTGGCATTGGCTCGGATAGGTCCTTGACGGTGTTGAATATCTCTGGTCCACAGTAGCTCAGGAACATGGTTTTCTTTTGGCCTTTGGACAGGCCCAGGAGGTCGTTGGCTTTGAGGAAGCATTTGAACTTCATCATATATGAGTCCCAGTGCTCAGTGGCTGGGTCATACGAAGCTGGTGGGGTGTGCATAATCATCTTGATTGAGTCAAGGCAGATTTGAATTTGCCACTTAAAGATGGCCACACAAGGCCACGCTAAGCTCTGGGCTGGATTGTGTTGCTGGATTGTCAGTCAGTTCTTTTTGTGCCTAGTTGCCTTCCAATCCCATCCTCGTTGCAAGTGTTAGATTGGGTGAATGGATAAGGCAGACTCATGCTAACAGTAAGAACAGCTCTTTATTAGTCAACACTATGTACAATCCAGCAAAGAGACTGTCTGGCAGCAGCCCTTACATAGGGAGCTGTCAGACGTCTTAACCAATCACCTTTGAGTATTTTCCCACTGGATGAGAGGACCTTGGTGGAAACTACCATACTGTCTGTCAGTATGTAAAACTACCGGTTCAGGTGAATTGGTCTGAACTGGTAGGAACCAACTATTGTAACCGGGTCTATAGCTTGACCAAAATTAGGTTGGAAGGGGAGTGGGGGTTAAAAGCACAATGACTATATATGTATACTTTTCTGTTATATCACTTTTTTTACTAAAAAAAGGGGGGGAAATTAAATATGCATATTGAAAAAGAATTATAAATACCATCAACCTAAAAAGGAGCTTGCTCAGAAGCTGAAATACACCAAGTAAATGAGACGAAGAGTGGGAAGTAGAGGAGAAAGGGGAGGAAGAAGAGAGGGATAGGAGAGAGGGGGGAAACAGGAGGAGAGAAATGAGGAGTGATAAGGGAAGGGAGGTGAAGGAGAGAGGAAGGGGAAGTAGAGAAGAGAAGGATGACAGAAGGAAGAAAGGAGGTAGGGAGAGGGAGGAGAGAGGGAGAAGAAAGTGGTGGATAAAGTACATATATGGTGTATGGAGAGCAGAAGAGCCAATAATTGGTTTTTGGGAGTTGTTGGTAACATTTAACAATACAATAGGATTTTGGTTATCTAACAGTATACATGTGTTTATATGTTATGAAAATGGAAAAATAAAAAACTTTAACCAGAAAAAAAAATGCTTGCAGTCATGCTAGTGCTTCTGGATATCTTGCGAGGAACCCTAAAAATAGATTCTTCTGATAATTATGATAATCTTATAACTAAGATGAAACCTTTGGAAGCTATAATTTATTTCTATATTTATTCATTCAGTGTACTAATAATAGTTCTCAGAGCATCTTACAGATAATACAGAAACATCTAGTCCATATTGATGGGTTTTAACTAATAAAGAGAAATCCAACCATAAAATCCTAATGAAAAATGATAATCAGCCTGGATTTGAAAACCTCATTCAGAGTAACAGCTGCTAGGAATGTAGATCCAAGCTCCATTATTGTAGCAATTCGAGTTGTCAGAATACATTTTGTGTGGCATATCTTAATTAGCCTGCTGTAGCTGCAGAACAAAACGTCCAGCGTTTTTGCATGTGTTGTGAAGCCGTTGTAACAAGCTGAATTATTTTAACCACTTATGTGTGAAAATTAACAATCTCATGCTTTCAGTAAGACTGGGTCACCTGAAGGGCAAGGAATCAATGTCAGACATTCATAATTATACATTTTTGCAGCACTGATTGCAAGAAAGGGAATAACCTCGCCTCAGAAATTGCTTGCTAAGTTGAAGAGGCAAGACAGCTATTTTAAGCCGTTTGATCTCCATGAGTGTGAAAAGAGGGACACGTGAAATATTTTGAGGGCATCTACAAAGGAGTTCTATAGACAATTATTTTCCTGTCAGTTGTCCAACTGCAACTGAAAATATTCATCAATATACTATTCTTTGGGAGTCAGGAAAAAGGGAATAACATGCTTGTTCTTCTCTTTCTTTTTCTGTTCCTGTCACCTTATCTGGTCAGCAAGCTGTATCACAGCTTTTTTTTTCTTTCCATTAAGTAAATATTTCAATAGCTAACACGGCTGTTCTCACATCTTCCACGAAAAACAGATGGTGATGTCCCATTTGTCAGAAGTCCTGGCCAGCCTCACCTTAGCGGGAATTGAAACTGCAGGCCTTTGTGCTGTACAACCTAGTGTTGATCAGATTTCTCAAGTCTTGCTGATTGAAATTGGGACCTACAGCTTACTGTTCAATACCACTGTGATTATGGTCATCTTGATTGCTGTGATTGAGTCACTTGCTATGATTTGCCTAAGCACTGCCCTTAGTCAGAGGTTTTACAAAAGGATATGAATGGGATTTAGCTTCTATGAAAAAACAATTCACAGTTGGCAATTTACCTGGAAACCTCAGAGGCAAAGTCAATGCTTTGCAAGGTGTAGGTGTGTGAGGCAAAGAAACTGGATTATTGCACTTTTTAATCGGGACAATTACAAAAATAACTCCATCACTGATATTCAGCCTGATTTACTTAAACCATAACTAAAACTTTTAGGGACTTTAAAATATCTGTAACCCATATTTGGAAATAGTATAAGTGATCAAAACAAATACAAATGAGGCAGGAAGACAGCAGAAATAATGCTACCCCAAAAAATATTTATTGAAACAAAGAAATAGAGCACAAAAATCAACTAATAAAAAGGAAGAAATTGGCCAAAATTTGCTACCAAATCAATGCAGAATAGTTACAAATAAAAGATAACAAGATTGTGACCAGGTAAAATCCCATGAATGAAGAAAGATAATTGTATAATCAAAAATTTGTAGTGTAGTATCATAATATATTGTCTCCAGCTGGAAAGCTCCCTTGCCAGCAAACATTATTTTATCTCTTCAGCAAATCTACAAATGTGCTTCTATATATACTCTCATTTCACTCTTTGACTGATATTTTCTATGAAAAACTTTTTCTAAATCACTTCTACTAATGTAGAAAAAACCCATTTACAGGAAATGTTTTATTTCCAGGAGGGAATGCAAATATCATATATATTCACATACCCGTATTTTTCGGAGTATAAGACGCACCTTTTTTCCTCAAAAAAGAGCCTGAAAATCTGGGTGCGTCTTATACATTGAATATGCATTTTTTGCCTCCTGAAGCCCCGCCCCTTCACCAAAATGGCCATGCATGCCCTTATGGAGGTTTTCAGAGACCTCCTGGGGGCTGCAGCGGTTCAAATCTCACCGGCTCAAGGTTGACTCAGCCTTCCAGCCTTCCGAGGTGGGTGAAATGAGGACCCAGATTGTGGGGGCAATTTGCTGACTCAATTTGCTAAAAATCTGTGAACCGCTTAGAGAGGGCTGAAAGCCCTATGAAGCGGTATATAAGTCTAATAAATAAATAAATAAATAAATAAATAAATAAATAAATAAATAAATAAATAAATAAATAAATAAATAAATAAATAAATAAATAAATAAAATAAAATAAAATAAAATAAAATAAATAAAATAAATAAATGGGCCTGTTTTCCTTTTCGGGAGGTTTGTAGAGTGCAAACACTTTTTTTCCCCTTTTGGAAAGGTTTTTAACTGATTAATGAGAATTACATAGATCAAGTGCTGTGCCAGCAGAAACAAAGTCTTATGTGCTGCAGATTGTCAGCGATTTCCTTCTCCAGGTGTACATGAACAAATACACCTGGAAACATCTACGTACCTACCTACTCTTTCTCCCTACCTACTGTATTTCTCTCTCTCTCTCTCTCTCTCTCTCTCTCTCTCTCTCTATCCCTCTACCTACCTACCAACCTACCTACTCTCTCTCTCTCTTTCCCTATCTACTGTATTTCTCTCTTATCTATTTCTATTTCTCTCTCTATCTCTCTACCTACCTACCTACTTACACACTCTCTCTCTCTCCCTACCTACCTACAGTATTTCTCTATCTATTTATTTCTCTCTCTCTCTATTCCTTTATCTAACTACCTAACTACTCTCTCTCTCCCTACTCACCTACTGTATTTCTCTCTCTTTCTCTCCCTCTCTATCCCTCCATCTACATACCTACTTTTTAAATTTTCTTCTTCAAAACCTTGGTGCATCTTATATTCCAGTGCATCTTATACTCTGAAAAATATGGTAACTTGGCTCAGTGTTCTTGTGTCTTGGAAATATGTCATTATTTATATTCTTGTCTTTTTGTTACATAAAGCATATTATAATTGCATAAAATTATTAAACATACTGGTGTAAACATGCCAGTCAGTATGGGCAGATTCCCATAATCATTTGGAATTTTTTTTCCAGTTATCAGCAGTCTTATTTGTTAAAAGTATTCATCACAAGCAAAAGGTATTCAATTTTAGGGATTGGTTGCAATTGAGTAGAATATTGGCATTTCTTCAAAACCAAAGAACCACGGTGGTATAGCTGGGATGCTATTTAATAAATCCATGTTTTATCATTATACTATTCCTTTATTATGCATGAAAGGACTATAATCTGCCATGCAAAGTATTATCTTCTTCATTGGCAGAAGATCCACTCCACTGAAACCAATCATACTAGTGATAATACTTTGTTTATGGTTAGATACACAATGCAATGCTTCCTTTCCCAATACACTGGACAAGTCACCATGGCTGAAGAGAACAGCCAACAGGATCCAGTGGATTCCACTCATGTTATTTTTTCTAGCTGCATTGCTATTTTTGTCTTTGCTTGCTAAGAACCTTAGATGACCCACTTTTTTATTTGTCTGAAGTTTCCTCTTGAACACAGATGATTTCACACAGAAATTATATCCTCCTTCTCCCTTTTGAAAAAGGAAACTAAAAGGCACTAATAAAATATATACAATATAATAATAGCCCTACCATTTATTTTGCTCCATTGTCTCTCTAATATATTCAAGCATACATCATTTGTTGTTGTTGTTAGTCGCGAACTCTTGTCCAACCTATCACAATCCTATGGACAACATTCCTCCAGGCCTTCCTGTTCTCTACCAACTGCTGGAGTCCATTTAAGCTCACGCCTACTGCTTCAGTGATTGCATCCAGCCACCTCATTCTCTGTTGTCCCCTTCTTCTTTTGCCCTCAATCTTACCCAGCATTAGGCTCTTCTCCAGTGAGTCCTTCCTTCTCATTAGGTGGCCAAAGTATTTGAGTTTCATCTTCAGAATCTGGCCTTCTAAAGAGCAGTCAGAGTTGATCTCCTCTAGGACTGACAAGTTTGATTGCCTTGCAGTCCAAAGGACTTGCAGGAGTCTTGTCCAGCACCATAGTTCAAAGGCCTCAATTATTTGGTGCTCAGTATTTTTATGGTCCAACTTTCACAGCCATATATTGCAACTGGAAAAACCTTAGCTAAAATTAATAAGAGCCAAACCTGACCAGGACCTGAATGAGTAACTGTAAAAGAAAATCCTTGAATCCACTCTGAATTCAGTTGTGGAAGGAGGTAAGATTTGCGCATTTTTCCTAGACAGCCAACACTACTAATTTCTGCATTCTTTGCTAATTTCTATGCTACTTTCTAGAATAAGCTCCACTCAGGTATTTGATAATAATTGATCAGGGTCAAAATAAAATTAGCACACTGAAATAGCCTTATGTGTCTCCTGCTTTTACACATGTATTATAGGTGCCAACATCCAAGCAAAATAAAGGGATAAGCCCAGATATAAAAGACTATACATTAAGGAGCACACTAGACTGAACAGAACTTTAAATTGGGGTATATGACTATCAAAACTGCTCTTTTGAAAATGGCATTATTTTCTTCTCTTGTTTAAAAGAAAAGACTCTTAGGATAGGTTTTTAGGCTAAGTCACTCCAAATCACCAAGCTCTTAATCACAATGCATGAAATAGCTTTGTGAGGTTTACTTTTCCCTTCAGCACATAGTTTATAGAGACTGAAGTAAAATAAAATTTTCATTACCCTGAACAAATCACAGTAACAAAAACCCAGCAAATAGACTTTTATCTCTTGGGTTAGTATATTCTCATGGAGTATCATGAACGCAGATATTGTTTGCTGATGTTTCCTCCTGTGCCCCATAGAAAGAGGTTTAAGTAATTATATTGAAATTCATCCAGATAACTTGCTGTCTTGAAATATTTTGCTACCTTTTGTTAATATTCAAGAGGTCTTTCACAAGCAAGCCCAAACTGGATCTTTAAACATTTTGTAGAAAAATCTGAAGTGACATAAACATATAATCAAGTTTTGTTCTGTTCTTGGAAAGCTTGTGAGGCTAGTGCAGTGTGTTGCAAACTAAAATATAAATAGACAGGAAGATCTAAAATACTGAAGAGTATATTGTCAATGAGATTTCATCTGATAGAAGCAAAGCCGTCTACATGCTGAAAGTAACACAGGGAGACAGCCCGTTCAATATTTCTCTCTGAAATACCAACACATTAAATTCCCAGAGATTGTTTCTTCTGCATGCCTTATCAAAAGAATCAAATTTGTGTTACCCTATCTTTATTTAAAAGCTTTCACCTGGAATCCATTTGCTCTATTAATTCTGTCTTGGCAAAAGAAAAAAAGGAAAATACAAAGCCAGGATTTTAAACAATTCCATTTTATTCACTTTCATACAATTAATATAATATAATTGCTTGTACAATAGTCTTTTCCCCTTCCTCTCCATTATAGAGAACAGGTGGTTATCCCTCTGAAGCACCTGTAGCTTAACTAAATCAGCCAGCTGCTAAGCATTGAACATTATTATAACAATGAAAGTTCCAGATTCCTTTAAAAAAAAGATAGATGAGTGACTTATATTTAGGAGCTGATAATAAATGTGATATATTCAAAATGGTGGCTTCAAACATTTACTTGAAGTTTGTGTTGAAAAAAACAGCAGTCAGATCTGTTTTGTGTCTTGATTTCTTTGTCTACCACACATAGTAAAAGCCTGGTCTCCTTTTTTCCCCTTCTGTTTTCAATCTCAGTTAACTATGTCCTTTAACCATCTCACTGTTGGAAAATGATACGGTTGGAATGGGCCTGACATTGTCCACGTGTATCTTACTATCAAGTGACACCTCTGCGAACCTCCGCGATGCTCCAGCTGCTCAGCAGAGTGTCGTGCAGGCACTGTGTGCACTGTGCGCAGAAGCACCAAAGACTTTAAAGACAGGTAAGGAGCGCGGACAGGCAGGTGGGCAAGGAACAGTACCCGGTACTCCAGGCAGGCTCCGGTATGCCTTACCGGGGCGTACCGCCTGCAACCCACCACTGATCTGCTTATACTTTTAGTTATTGAACCTCAACATATGGTCAATCTCCCTAACAATTGCCAGGTAAAATGTTTGCCCTTTAATGAAATTTATGAAGAAATTGTGAAGTCATCCACTGCTAGACAAAATGTGTCCAATTCATGAAGTATTTCTCACAAACTTTCATATCTTCCTACTAATTCCTGGTAAAGCAAAGCTAAAAATGATTTCTTTTTTCTTTTATCTTCATTCCTGTGAA
Organism: Thamnophis sirtalis; assembly: GCF_051295495.1. Classification (NCBI taxonomy): domain Eukaryota; kingdom Metazoa; phylum Chordata; class Lepidosauria; order Squamata; family Natricidae; genus Thamnophis; species Thamnophis sirtalis. The sequence goes on from NW_028261385.1 coordinate 62,851,347, forward strand.
AAAGCGAGTCTTCACACTGGCATAAATAAGCCTCCTTATGTTTTCTAAATACTGTCCTCTTAGAGTCTCCTCTCTGGCATATAAGATAAAAATTGATTAATGTCACCAAGACTGCATAAAGAGTTTTCTAAATTTTAGTGAAAAGGTGCTATGTACCTTTTGTTTTATTTCTATTTTTCCTCATATAAGCTTAGAAGATATATGCTGGACTAGAGTTGTTCTGTAATCTAGAAATCACAGAAGTATTTGAGGTGTGCCTTGGGATGAAGGATTTTCATAAATTTACATTTTAAAAACCTGACTGCTGATTAGATTTCAACCAAGGACTATAGAAGTATTTAGTACTGGCCTTGAGAAAAAAAGCAGGTTAAACAGTTTTTCAGTCCTGGGAATGTAGAAACCATGAGAAAAAGATTTAGAGTAATATCAACTTGACCACATCCTTAAAGAGGAAGGCAGCAAAGATTTGGGACAGATCTTCAGTATAAGCTACATGCTGTTAATCTATCCTACAACATAATTTACATTTATTTTCTGTTGTTAACAACAAATTCCAAAAATTCCAATTATCCAAACTTCATATCTATACTTCAAAAATGTTTACTGCTTTCAAAACATTATTTCAATGAAATTAATATTGCTGATTTTCTTTACTTTATTCTCTCTCTGTGTGTATGTGTAACCCTATGGCAGCATCTATAATTAAAAAAAATAATTCTATAGTAAGCCACATCTATAAAGTTATTTTTAACTAGTATAGTAAAATAGAAGCCTTTTTTTACTAGTGTCTTGTACCCTGCTAATGGCCAGTTAGGAAGAGTTATAAAAGAACTGATGCAATTTTGATTTTTACATTCCAAGAAATTCTGTTAGATTTAGAGTCCAATGGACATAATGAAGATAATAAGTCCCTCTGAGAATTATTACCAGAAATACATTCAGAAATATCTTTTAATTAAAAGGTTTTTAAAAGGCAGACTCAGAATGAATGTTGGCAAAGATTCCCAACATTAAGATCAATTCAGCAGTAGATTTAATTTTATAGAGAAACATAGGCTAGAAAGTCCTCAGCCTGAGGTGATTTAATTTGGATTCTTTCACTACACAAGGGACTGGACTCAATAGCCTAATCAGCTCATTCTAACTATATTGATTCTAGGTTTTTCAGTCAGAAAGAAGGTAATAATTGAAATGACTTCCAACGTTTCTTAAAACTGCAGTGCTTGTGGCTGAGATCCTAAACATCTTTATAAGTAGAAGGAAATCATATTGAAGTCATCCATAGCAGTAGGTTGTAGGAATGTAAGCTGCTAGCTATGTGCATTGGACAAAAATGAAAATTAGATCATGGGACAGAAAAGTATACTTTTGATTAACACAGTTTAAAGTAGTTGGATCCAAAGTGACAATATTCCAGTACTAGTTTTACAAAACTCCAGTCTTGATACATTACAATGAAATTCTAAAATGTTGCAAAGAGCAATAGCATAGAAGCTGTTGTATTGATTCTGAGGATCAAGCTGGGTCAAACTGAATTATCTAACCAGGGTAGTTCAATTCCGAAGTTCTGGATTGCTTTCCTAAACCAGCCTAACATTTCAGCTTTTCACTCATGTATGGTTATTGTCTTTTAATGTTTTGTTCAGATTAAGATTAGCTATAAAACAAAAATCTTACTGATGAGTATGATTTACTATCAGTATGTTGCATGTTAGCGATCTATTTAGTTTTGAGTAGCAATTTTAGGAGCTGTGGTGGTGCAGTGGTTAGAATGTAGTATTGCAGACTACTTCTTTTGACTGCCAGCAGGCTGTAGTTCATTTCTCACCAGGTCAAGGTTGACTCAGCCTTCAATCCTTCTGGGTCAATAAAAAGAGAACCCAGATTGTTGTGGACAATATGCTGGATCTGTAAACTGCTTAGAGAGGGCTGTAAACAGATGTGCGTTCCTACCAGTCCGGACTGGTTCGGCCAAGTAGGTAGTAAATCGGCTGGCCACACCCCCAAACAAGTTCTATCGGCGGTGCCATAGGTGCCGCCATCTTGTTTTTTGCTTCTGCACATGCGCAGAAGCATTTTTTTTACTACTGCGCATGCACATGTAGCACACATCAAGCATGCAAAGCAACCATGCGTGTGAAGCACGTCCCTGAACAAACTAGCAGTAACAGAAGCTGGAACCCACCCCTGGCTGTAAAGCACTGTGAAACGGTACATAAGTCTAAATGCTCTTGCTATTTCAAAAAAACAAAGGGAGGGAACTCTGGGAATAGCTAGCAGGTAACTCATTTCTAATCTAGAAAAGTAGAACTTTATTACATCTCAGTGAAAAATGAGCAAAGGGTAGCTTAATCCAAGGTAAGTGTTCCTAATTGGTAAAAGGCATGTGTGAACCAGGGACTTCATGTCAACATTTATCACAAAGATAATACTTCTTCATTATTTCTACTCTTCCAGCTCTTTATTTTACCTTAGGGAACAAAATTATGAAAGCAGGCAAGCTCTGCCTCGTTTGATTTGAGTCTTCCTCACTGGTGATCTTTAATGGAGCACATCTCTTGACGTAGTGACAGAAGGAGCTGCTGACATGGTGATACATTGCTCTGTATTTTGCAGCTGCTATATAGTTTGAGTAGAGAAATAGCAGGATGGGACTGTATAAAGTAGGACCAGGGTATGAAACTCAGGCACACACACAGACAAACACACACAAAGAAAATAGAATTGGGATGACAAGGCCACTCTGGTAAATCATAAAATCATAAGGTTGAAGGGTTGTTTATGCCATCAGGTTCAACCTACTCCTCCATCCATGAATCAGGATTAAATCATCCATGATAGATGCTGTCCAGCCTTTGCTTGAACACAGCCAGTGAGTGGGTTGCCCACAGCCTCCCATAATAATTCATTATTCTGTCACACTGCTGTTACAAATATTCAATCAAAACCTGTCTTCCAGTAAGTTAAAACCATTATTTCATGTTATTCATCCTGGAAAAATATAGAACAGGATCTGTATTCTTTATGCATCTTTTCAGTTGTCTCACTCTTATAGTCCAACTGAGCTGTCTTTTCTCAATACTAAATAAACCTCATTCCCTTGATTTATTTCCATAAGACTTAATTTCCAGTGCCTTGATGATCCAGGTGGTCCTTCCTTCTACCCTTCTCAGTTTGTCTGAATCACTGGGGTGAGAATCCTGCAATTCTCACCACAGTAACGGGGTTATGGCTCTCTGTGATCAAAATCACAGTTCTGAAATGAGAGTAAAAAGTAACCACTTGGAGGCCTCAAGTCAACGTGCTACAAAATAGAATCAGAACAGATCCTTCAACATAATTAAAGACACCTTCTAGTTCTAGTTCCAAAAATAAAAACTCAGCAGAGTCTAAACTGCATTACCGGTAGAAAGCTTAGGGTGAAAAGGGATATCCCCTTTATAATATGCTTTCCTTATATGCAGTTATTGTCCACATGATATAACAATTATATAACAATGTTTATGCAACTATTTAGAGAGAAAGTATTCATGTTGTGATATGGAACCCAGATGCATGAGAATTCATGAAGGATGAAGTAAACTATAGAACAAGAATAAAAAAAGAAGAAATCCTGAAGCAAACCTAAAGTTCATTGGCAAGTGCCTGTTTTAGCGTAAATATTGGAAGAGAGACAAGAGGTATTCAGGGAATACCTGAATACCTCTTGTCTCTAGAAGAAAGCAAGCCAACAATCTACAGAAGCTCTTACCTCAAGTAAAGGAACAAGAAGAATTTATCCACAGCATCTAACCAGGGTAGGCTGCACGTCTACAGTTCTCCAACCCATCTCATGTCTGCAAGTTTCAATATACTGTTAGCCTATATTCATAGACTGGTTCTCCAATAGGTTGAATGGTATATAAGAGAGAAGAACAAAAAAGGCAATTTCTATTATAATACTTAAAGTGAAATGAAAATATTATTTCCTTTCTTTTGCTAATTGGCAGTGAATAAAAGATGCGAAGTTGGACTCCTTCTTCTGTTGATCTCCTACAAATGCAATTATCATTTTTCTAAGTCATGTTTTACATAGCACACTGGGGTACACAGGAAAATTAAATTCTGTTCATACTTTACTGTCTCAGTTACTGATGTAGAAAACTAGTTAATTTTTCTATTTATTTCATTTTTAACGTGAAAGCTCAAGTGCAGATGTTAAGAACAGGTGTGAATCACAACTTCTCTGCAATATATTTTCAAAAATAAAACCCACATGCTCCCAATTCTTACTTGCTTGACATTAGACAACTATCTCTACTTTTACTAATGGACTTACTAATAGCTATTAGACATTTTTTTAAAAACATTTAAAATTCAAAAATGTCCATGCTGTGAACTTTCCTCCAACAAAAGGACTATTCTTCACCTAAAACATATTACTGCTAAAGGAAAAGTTGATATAATGCTTAAGGGATTAAAAGCTTTCCATATTTTGGTAATTTGCTTGCATGCGTTTGTCATGATTTGATGAACAAAAGGAGCGTTTGTCAAAGAAGCCGCCCTGAGTCTTCCGAGAGTGGGCGGCATACAAGTTAATTAATTAATTAATTAATTAATTAAATAAATAAATACATACATACATAAATAAAGAATGCATTGTTTAATAAACCGGGAGTTGCAGGGGAGAAATGGAATCGGTTCTGTGATGGAAAGACTGGATCCAAATTAATAAGTAATAAAGGATACATATGAATATATTAACTTTTCTGAAGCAGTTCTATACTGCAAATACAGCAACTGAGGAATTGTTGGTTGTGGTAGAAGTTCTGCTATGTGGACAGAATGTTAAATCTACCACAGCAGTGACAGCTCCAAGAGCCAAAGCATTAAGATAATGTCAAGAAAAGCCATACAGCAAAGCAGACCAATGTAGGATTTTGAAAAGGCTTTTTTGTCCTCCTCTTCAAACAGACCTACATTTGAGAATCCTTCTTTTGAGAAAATGGTGACATCTGTCATCACTTCAGCACAAGTGCAAGGTTGTATTTCTCTGTTAAAGCGTAACATACCCGAATATTATTTCTCCGTTTACCAGCAATAAAAGAGAAATATCAATGCAATGATATTGAAGATATGCAAAATCTATCCAGTTACTGAAAACTTCCTGAGTTTGGCGAAGCAAGAATTATTTTAAAGTACAGGACCTACAAGGAGGCAGATTCAATAAAATCAAAGGCAATGAACCGCACAGTAAATCTAGGCTTCCCAAAATTAAATCTGATTATAATGGCTCTTTACAGTAAAAAGGTAATTAGGTTGCTTCCCATTAGTTGCTAGAACCAATCAATAAGCAAGCTGATTTAGATTCCAGAAGAACAAATCACATGCATCTCTAAAGAGCTGCCTTCGGCAAGCTAAAGAAAAAAGAAAAAGGCATGAGCTTTGAGAACTCATGAACTAGACTGTTGCTTTTTCATTTTATCTAAGACAAGGACAAGCTCTGACTGTAAGTAAAATGTCAGTCCGTAGATCTTGGGTCCTTTTTCCCTTTTAAAAAATAAATTATTTTTACATTCTTTAAATTAAAATTTAATTATTCATTGGGAAGCAGGGGGCTCCTGTCCAAAGTACAGTTTGGAAGTGCACCCATCTCACTCTTATTGTCTTGGAGGAAAGTCAGAGGACTGGCAGAGACTGAAAACAGAAATAATACAGTTAGGATAGAGATCAATAGTGAAGGCAGCAAATGTTGTGCTGCTACAATGTTCTAGCCACTCAAGAATAAATCCGTAGTGCCATAACTTAGTATCAGCAAAAGTCCCTAAGGATCTTAGGCCATCTTATAAATCTTTATTTGTTGAATCAGTCATAGCTGAATCGGTCAGAATTATAGCAGTACTCTAATGATTATATTAATTGTAGGTCCAATGTTAATTGAGATTTAATTTTGGGACAAATGGACTTTATTTGGTGTGGAATTAAATTGGATATCTAACTCTCTGTGACACACACATACATATTCCTGATGAGCTAGCAAACTCACAGGCAAAATTATTGGCAAAAATAGCCTAGTGTGATTTATTTAAATGACTGCTTAATTGGCAGCTGAGCCTAATCAATAATGTTATGGCCCTTATTTAAACTCCAATTATAAGTTGCCTCTTAATTAGTATTGCAGGAGCCAAGCATCAATGTTACCAACAATATACATATATGCATATGTATTTATATATACTGTACATATACATATGAATACACACACACATCCATATCCATATTTGTACAGTACAGTACACTAACTTACATTTATTTTATTTCTCTCATTATAAAGGATTTAAAAAACTTAAACAAGGGTTTTTTTGCAGCACTTTTACTGTTTTCCAATTTTGGAAGTTTTCTTCTAATGAGAAAGGGGTTATCCAATAAAAATAATTATAATGAAGATAACTACATCTTAACTTGAACAGAATGAAGGTTATATTTTAAAAAGAAGAGTAAATCCAAGATGGTTCACCACTTAATTTTTTTAATGTTCAAATCTTTAATGTCTTTGGTTATTATTGGACAACATTATACAATATTTATATAATATAAAAACATCAGGTGGTCCAGCCTTTCATTTCCTGTTTTTCTGAATATGTTTTGAAGCCTGGCTGAATGTTGGATATTTGGCAGGCAGCATGCAAGCATGAGTACATCTGCAGGCAGGGTTGGTGTCAAGCACATGCTGGGGAAGTGCTTGGGTTGGAGGTGGGAAGCCAAGGGATAAAAGCAAGAAAGAAGTAGGGTGCACTGGCAGGAACAGCAGAGAAGGCAAGGAAAGGAAACAGAAATGAGAAGGTGATGTGTGTATTTGCATACTAATGTTGCTAGGAACTAAAGAAAAGATGTACACCAAGTTTTGGAGAGCATAGAGAATTCTTTGGTGTGTGGAGTGATGCTTAAGAACAATCCAGAGTTTTAGAATATAAGCAGAAATCAAAGGCATGGAACACAGCATTCCATATGCAGAAGTTGTTTCCAGAAACCAAGAGCTATTAGTAGAGATGTTTGAATTTCCTTCCTGATGGAACCATATCTTTGTAGTTCTTTTTGATTAGTTGGCACTGATAAACAGGTGGCTAGCCAGCCAGCCAGATTCAGTGTGACTTGCTGTTTGCTTGGGAACAAGCACCAACTGCTTTTACAGGGCACAGAGGCTTCATGTCATATTTGGTGTGGTCTGCCATGATGCCTATCACCTATATTATTCAAGGAGTAATTACTCAATTACTCCCTCTGTTGGTAGAGGAGGGACCTAGTAGCATTGCACGTGTGGAAATAGATGTCTCTCATGCATCCTCTGCTCCCTGTTCCAAGAATATTTGGCCAGCTGTAGCTGACGGAGGGTGTCTTAGACAGCTTGAAGCTCTGAGAGTGTCAGTGTCATGTTTCAATAGCTGAGAGCAAGGCTGGAAAACCAGCCCTGAGGTGGCGCAGTGGTTAAATGCAACACTGCAGGCTACTTCAGCTGACTGCAGTTCTGCAGTTCGGCTGTTCAAATCTCACCGGCTCAGGGTTGACTCAGCCTTCCATCCTTCCAAGGTGGGTAAAATGAGGACCCAGATTGTTGTTGGGGGCAATATGCTGACTCTGTAAACCGCTTAGAGAGGGCTGAAAGCCCTATGAAGCAGTATATAAGTCTAACTGCTATTGCTATTGCTATTGCTAAAACCAAGCACAGGAAAGACCTAAGAATGGAAAGCATAAGTGACTTAAAGAGAAGTAGGAGGGTGGAGGTGTGTTTAGTGTTTTTGTAAGCAACCTCAGTGAGTGACAATCCCAGTTGATTTAATTTCGATTAACCTGGTTTGAAGTAGTTGGATCCTAAGCCTCTGTATTCTGGACCTAGTTTTGCAAAACTCCAGTCTTGATACATTACTCTGGAGTTCTAACAGGTTGCAAAGAGCAATAGCATGGAAACTGTTGTATTGATTCTGAGGATCAAGCTGGGTCAAACTGAAATGAACTGGACTACGGGAAGTTCAATTCTGGATTGCCTTCCTAAACTAAACCTGATAAGGTAACCTTGTAAACTCTTTCAACTTTTCACTCATGTATGATTATTATCTTTTAATGTTTTGTTCAGATTAAGATTAGCTATGGAATAAGCATACCTTAAGTATATCTGAATAAAAATAAATATGAATTCATCCTTTATATGAGATTCTATAGGGCAGTGATGACTAACCTTTTTGTCGTTGCGTGCCAAAAGCGTGCGTGACACACACACCCTGCAGTACCCCCTCTGCTGTGCGACCAGCCATGCCCCATTTTGGACTTAGCAGCCTCCCTGCAACCTCTTGGGACCAAACATAGGGCACCCCCATGCTCCCCATCCCTATGCATGTACACACAACCCCCCTTCCCCCACACATGCACACGCATCTCCTGTATGTACCCCTTCCTCCATGCATGTGCGGCAGAGACCTGAAAATCAGCTGGCCAATGAGAAGCGCGCACACATGTACAGTGGAGCTGAGTTGGAGCAGCAGCTCATGTGCCTGCAGAGAGGGCTCCATGTGCCACCTGTGGCCCGTGTGCCTTAGGTTCGCCATCACGGCTATAGGGTTTGCTTACATAAAAATTCATAAATGAATTCATCTCTTGCAAGATACAAGTAAGGCTTCACTCTTCTGCATTAAAAAAGTAATGTTTTATCAAAGTTTTATCAAAGAGTGAGCTGTCATTCCTGAAATATTTATGATATCCAAAAGAAACATCACAGGTCAAAACATTGACCAGCATGCCCCTATATTCAAAAATCCTGATACTAAATCCTAAATGTATTTGTTTTGGCTTTCTTTTTTTAAGTAGGGGTGGCCATAAATGATTATAAATTTGAATGAAATGTCTTTGATTTATGACTTTCCACCAAGGTTGCCACTGTTTAAGTTTACCTTTGAATCTGGTGCCTATTGATGTAAGGGTTTTCGTTGCATCAAATACCCTTACAGTCTTGTTAAACCAGCTCTTTGTTCTGTATGTAGTCAAGCATCGTAAGAAACAAAATTGTTTCCCTAAATTATTTCCCCCAAAAGTATCCACATTAAATTACTTTATTCTCCTCCCCTCCTTTTTTATTTTTTGCCCAAAGCTGATATGAGGCATCCATGGATGATTTACATCTTGTGTTATTGGTTTTCTGAGCCATTGGCCTGAAGAAGACTTGCAGTAACAAATAGATGCTGAAAGATGTTGCTTAATAATTATTAATGTCTTCCGCTCTTAAGAGGAGAGGAATAACTATTTAATTAGCATTCTGCAATGATTAATTGCAGAGTCAATGAAAAGCTACTTGGCTCTTGCTACTTTACCAACATCAAAGGAACTGCTTCAGATTTACCATAGGTCTATCTATAGATAGATTAAAGTATCACATTCCTAGTGGTTGCCCTGGAAGGACTTCATAGCTTTAGATTAGGGAAAAGTTGGAAGAGTGGACCATTTAAATTGTAAAACTATGTTATGGATTTCATAGAGCAATTCCGGTGGCAATTGCAGCAATAAACAGTATTTAAAAGAAGGGGGAGAAACTATCCAATAATTTCAAGCTACCTTCAATGACACTGCTATTCTATTTCTCCGGGAACTAAGAAAATTGACTAAATGCAATCAATGTTTTCTACAAATTATCATCCACAGTTCCCATGAGCAACTTTAGTTAAATTAAACTATACCTTAACCTATACTAAAACCTCTTCCAAAATCAATTTTAAAAGACTGTGAAGAATAAAGTCTTTATAGAAAGGTCCAGGATATAACAAACATGGCACAGATGTGATTTGAATTTTTTCTTCTTTATTTAATGTCCTTGCCTTATGGGATATGATCAGAGTACTGCTTATCAAAGCTTTTTGAATCCTTTATAACTAAGGAAAGTAGAAGAAAAAATACGTCCTATTCTTTTTACTTTTTAGAGGCACAAAATGAGCAAAGGCATTTTGCGATATATCTCTGAACAATCTTCTTGGATCTGTGACAAGTCTGCTACTTGTAAAAGACCTGATCAGTGTTTTACAGTTTGACATGCAAGAAGAAAAATACACTGAAGCTTTGGCTTAAAAACTCAAGGTGACTCTTTCATACACATTGATTAAACACTAGCGCCGAAGACAAGACAGCACAGAAATAATGATTTCAATGAAAGCAACTAGTCAACACCATGAGGTTGATTTGACAAATATTGTTGGAATCCCAATCCTAATGAGCATTGCAGAATCATACAATACTTCAGAAAGCATATATTATAGATGAATATGCATTTTTAAAATAAAAAACAATGCAGGATTGGTTCAACATACAGCAAATTGAATATTAATAAAGCTGCTGTAATCCTGTCCAGTGTAAGGACCTTTACAATAACTAATTATGATAAAAAACAGATAAAGTGTTAAATAAATCCATGTCAATATAGTTCTATTTTAGGCTTAATGCTTTAATCCATTTTAAATCAAGGTCAATAGAAAATGGAAAAATGACAGTGGGAAAAGAAAACTGGGCCAGCTGTTTCATGCATTAGAGGGAAGCAACTTGCTTTCCTCAGCCACACAAGAAAGTTAACAGTAGTAGAAATTTGTATCTAAATGATACAGCAAGAGTATGGTTTTCCAAAGAATTGGTTCTTGTGAGATGGGACTTCCACATGGGGTCCATTTCACCCCAAACAGCCATCTGAAAGGAAGGTCTCATCTTTTCTTATAAAAAGGAACAGCTCCACAAATGATTAATTCACAGATTCCATCTTCAGGATACCTATAAAGGAAAGGTTCAATGGATATGAAGGAAATGCAAGAAGTACCATGCTCTAAATGTTCTCTTAGGCTATTGCAAACATAATGAACAGTTTGGGGAAAGTTGTAGAAGTTTTTGAGAGTGATTCAGACAAAGGAATAAAGGTTTCAGGTTAAAATGTGTAGTAGAAGTACATATGAGCCTAAATTGGCAGTAGGGACAAAACTATGGAGACTTCTAAAGAATTACAACATCAAGTGTTCTTTGTTGTCCTTAATGTAAATGAAACCATATATCCAAGGCCTTTCATCACTGATGGGAAAGTAGTCCTCCTATATTGAAATTGCTCCTAGATATTGGAAAGCCCTATTATGGACTTCTGCGCCATGTTCTCCATCTTAAATTTGTTTGTTGCCCACTTCCCTGTAGTAGGGGTTTTATCTAAGCAGTAAAAAAATAATAAGGTTTTCGTTCTTTTTCATTTTCACTGAGCGCAGCACCTTTGATAGAAACTAGAAAAAGATCTGAAAAGTTGCTTTAATGCTACACAATTGCAATACATTAAACACATGCATAAATTGCTTCCCCCCCTTAACTTTTATATTTAATGTCAGAAAGAGACTATAACGATTGGAATAATAAATTATCACTTCTAACATGACAAGTCTTCTTAGTTTTACAGTATCTCTATAGAAGTTAGCTAGATCCTACTCTATACAGTACTTTAAGCTTCCACGCCCTCCTTTTATCTAATCTCAGTTTTTAAAAGTGTTTAAAGGGGGTAACAATGTTTGAAATTTAGCTCATTATAATCCATAGTACTCCACATTTAGAATAGTTTTTTTTAAATGATGCTTAATTGGATATTCATATTTTCTATGTCTGTGTGTCTATAATAGAGCAGGGACATTTAATATTAAGCGATTTTCTCCTTTTCTATATGGTATTCAGATCATGGGATTTTGTCATTTGGAAATTGCATGGAGTCACATAATTGATGGAATGCCATTTTTGTTACTCATCTCTTAGTCATTTGGATTAGCTCATGGTATTTCTCACAAGAATGAAGAAGATCACACCATTGACTTCTTAACATTTTGGCAAGATTGGGGACTGGAAACATTCCTTTGGAAGTGCTCTGAGGTAGATGAATGTCAGAGAGAAAAATGGAGACAGCAAAGGAAACAGTGGCTTATCTAAGGGCAACACATCATGTATACATGCATTCTCTGTAGTGAAAATACTATTGTGTTTGGGATTCATCCATGTTGCTCCTGGCTCTTCAGACAGCTGGTTTGAAAGGGGGCAGCTGGATTGAAGAAGGACAGTATGTTGCTATCATCTCTTGAACCTGCCATCTTCAGATACAGCTGTGTTTCACAACCTTCTCCACCATTCCTTGAATTTAGGAAGCCCTGAATACTTTCTTATTCCAACAGGCATTCAATCATAGTGAGATTTTGGGATATTGACTGATGAGATTTATTAGTTATCAGTGGCTTATATATGTATTTGATTTACTTGTTATATGAATTTATGTGTTCTTTGCTATGCGCTATCCAGGATTATATGATTGAGTTTGTGCACTAACAAAGAAAAGGTTAAAAAGGAAAACAGTAATAGTTTGTGGCAGTGCAACAACTTGAATCACAATATAATTATACCAGTGTTGGGTAGAAAATAGAACAGGATCCATTGGTTTAAATCTGGAGAGTAGTAGGGGTGATTTGCAATTCATTAACCTTCCTTGAGATACTAGACATCATATTTCTAAAATTTAAAAATGTCAAGAGTTTATTTTGTGCATAAATAGATTAATAGATAGTTTGCTAATTTTGGCTTAGTGTATTGTGTGAACCCATTCACTTTTGATTTATTATACAAGCCCATATTTTACAATATGCAAAAACAGACAAAAAGTATGAATTTGCTCTGCGAAATCTATTTAGTAAGACTAGGAAATTAGAGTGTGTCATAAGTGCTTTGTTAGAATAATGCAATTTCATGAAAGGTTTGACATGAGAACTGCAGATTTGCACAATGTAAAACTGTTATCAAAATAAGCAAATGAGTGGCAGCAGGAGACAAACAGCTGGCAAATCAAACAGCCAGTGTTTATGGTGCAATGTGATACAGGTATCCAAGTAAAACATGAGACATTATGTATGGATCTGTCTGTCTTCTTTACTGTAAATACACAAAATTAATTGGAATATCCATGTTGCAGAAATGTCTGTTACTAATATACTAATATACTACATATATTAGCATATGCTATTAATATAATGATGATGGTGTTCATTTTGTCATGTCCAACTCTTGGGCCAGGTCTCTCCACATTTTCCAATCTTGCCCTACTTCTTTGAGCTGTTCTATGCCATTAATATACTAACAGCGTATACTAATATATGTGAAAAGCTTTGTTAAATCCCATATGGATTGATGGACTTTTGAGTGGGTTGGAGCAGGGTAGATTCCCTTTCATTTTATAATTACAGGTAACAACCTACCAAAATTAAATTTGATTATAGATTTTTGACAAGTTCAAATTTTATAAGATAGGTTAAGCAATTGTTTCTCTATTAGTTTACTCTAAAATGTGCAAGAGAGTAGTGATGGGCCATTTGCTGTAGGGCCATTTGCTATAAAAATACAAAGTTATGGCATGAACTCAGAAGAAGGGAGATGTGTATTTTCAAGACCTGCATAACAAAAAGAAAGGAAATGGGAGTGTGGACAGGTGGGGCCCCTTTCAATGTAGAAAACAAGAGCTGATTGTCCAGCACATCATACAAGACACATTGCTAAGATAAGGAATGGGGCTAAGACAGAGACAATAGAAAACTTGCTAGAAGTCTTCTAGCATGCCTATTAGTTAATTTTTAGAAATAGGGTTGAAATAGAACCAAAAATTACTTGTTAGATAACTTTTGAGGTGTTTATTTGTTAAGACTTAGAAATAGGGATGGCATGAAGCCAATAGATACTTTAGATAATTTTCAGAATGTCTGTTAGGCAATGCTTGTTTATTCCACCTTGAAAATATTATATAAATGCTTGTTGAATCCTTTGTTCTGGGTCCTGGCATTTTGCTTGCTGGGACCCCTTTAGCTGAAACATTTTGATAAAAGGAAACAAACCTGCACCTCGTGTCTTGTGTTCTTCATCAGGCTCAGACCCGAATTCATCAGGCATCAGGCTCAGACCCAAATTGGGGACAACAGTAGGCATTGCAAACTTTGCCTTTCCATTCTACTGAAGAAAGTCTTGGCTTGATCAGTCTTCTATAGAAGACACATGTTTGATAAAATATATTCAAACACTGTGTGATATATGTGTCCATTTCTTTCTGCGGAGGCAAGAGCAGGCTATATATAAAGAGTGCTAGAAATAGCAACTAAAATGTAGTTGTATCGTAGTTGTATAAAACTGGTATAGTTAGTCATTCATTTACCTACTCGGTGAAGGAAGGGGAAGACTATTAGGCAATGGCTTCCTAGTGAACAATCACATGAATAAATTCAGTCCATTTTTATGCAAATAATATTGGCCTGTCTGATGAAAAAGGGTCACGGGGGAAATTCACTAGCTGGGTCACAAGCATGGAACAATTTCAAATTTTGTTGATTTGATAACAGATGAAAATGACTTTATTGTGCCAGGTTTTTTGATGCCAAACTAATAATACGTGTCAAGAAGGCAAGTGCTACCAGCTGATTCTAATGAGGAATTTCAATCAAATACAGTGCAAACTTAGCATCCTAATATTAAATCCAAATACAAAATAGCATTGAAAATATATGAAATATAATCACTTACAGTGAATAATAAAGTCTTACTGCTGTATATGCATTATAAAACTACTACATAGATTATCTAAAAAAAAATGCATTTGTGAGAGAAAAGCTGGGCGAAATCATTCACGATTGAAATTAATTTGCTTGTTTTCTCTTTCTCTCTCTCCCTCCCTCCCTCCTTCCACCCTCTCTCTTTCTCACTCTCTCTCTCTCTCTCTCTCTCTCACTGCAACAATCAATGTAAAAGCTGCTAGAAGGAATTATATTTTCTGCCTTCTGACAACTTCTTTGTTTTTTGCATATCTTACACAAAATGAACAATGGAGGGCTTGCCTATAAAAATGACCATAATAATACTCAAATGATCCTTGTTTCAGGAGTTTGAAAGCTTCTAAATCAAGACACCATTGTTACTTTATTTAATCGACCAAAATATTGTCTTACCCCTCCATGTGGTTTGATTCAGCCAGTTCGCACCTATCCAGGAGAACCGGTTGTTAACTTTCTAAGCAGTTCAGAGAACCGGTTGTTAGAAGAAATCTTATTTTGTGTTTTTTTTCTCACTTTACAGGGCACATTCTGGTGTACTTTCTAGCCTAATCTTTATTGCCCTGCTTACAGAAACTGCCTCTCTGGTTAACCCTTATTACATTGTAACAGCAAAGATGAAGTGCCCATCGAACTAAGTGATGTTGAGTTGGCCACACCCACATAAGTCACATGACCACCAAGCCACTCCTATCCAGCTGGTCATTAGGCCAGAGAACCACTTGTTAAATTATTTGAATCCCGCCATTGTGTACAGCATTGCCTTCAACCCACTTCCATCCAACTATTTAAGGCAGTTTTTCATTGGTCTGTTTCAAAAGTAGTGCTTTTTTAAATTTATGCTGCAAACTACGATGAACAGTCATTACTAAGATACTTGGAAAGAGATATTGCATCTACACTTCATTTTCTTTTCTCCAGTGTAAACATTAAGAGTCTCAGTTTCCAGATTTCTTAACAGTTTTTCGCCTGCTTTCTTTAGAATTGCTTTAGAATCTCAGAGTGATCTTTAAATGGGGGCATCAAAACCAAATCCAAAGAATAGAACCCACCCTCCTTGTGGGCAAAAATTCAACAAATAATTGTGGATTCATTAATTGTTAAGCTCAGTCAATGTAAAAATTATCCAATGTTGGGAAAATAGACATGGAAACATCAAGTGTCAAGCTGTAATTCGGTTGCAGTTATAGATTCTTCATCAGCTGAAATATTAATAAAAAATCAAAAGAATGTGTGTTAATAAAAACTCATAAGCATGAAGAGCAAGTACAGTGATGGAGTTGAATGCACTTGACAAGTGGCTGCAGCTACCTAATCTTGGAGAATAGGAGGCGTCAGTTCCCGGATCCCTTTGTGGCTAGGAGGATTTCAGAAAAATAAAAATACGTCTGCTCACAAAATTGAAGATATTTTTATTTCTAGGATTTCCTATTGATTCCTATGGCTCTTATCTATTTTTCTAAAAACAATCTTTTTTAAAAAGTTTTTTTATTTTTTTATTATTTTTTACAAACATATCAATGCGTGAACAGTGTGGCACCTGAATGTCATACATTCTGATACAAATAAAACTATTAGTCATAGTTATTACATTCAACCAACTTATATATTTCTAATAATAATACATATTCATATTAAGTTGCAGTCTGTCATTATTCAATTATTCCATATTTTCTCTTAATATTGCTCTTATTTTATTATATAAAAGTGTATACACTAACATTCCCCTTTTCTCTTATTTCTATCTCTTATTCTAACTTTTAAATTATGTCACCCTTTATTAAAAGACATTTTCTTTCTATCCTACCTAACTTCTAGTTATGTCACCTACCTGAAAAAAGTAAGGAAAGAGATAGGAAAAGGAAAGCAAAACAGAACAACAACAACAAAGAGAAATCATCTATCCATCCCAGAGACTAAACCCTTTTCTTGATATAGTACCATAGCAAGGTGTCCCCTTGATTCTGACTTATAGTTCATCAAAGAAGCAAGCAGTTTTGGGAAGAGTTGGCCAGTTTCCTACCTACAACAATTGTAATGGTGTGGTTGGTGCTCCAGATACGAGTTCTCATTGAAACCTAATTTTTATTATCATAGACAGTAAATTAATTCAAATTGAACCAATGGATGAACCACTCTTTTCTTATATTTTTAAATAATGTATTGCAATTACATTTTAAGGCATTTGCAGTTATAACCCTTAGGAATTCATTTAAGTCCCCCCCTCTGTGTGTGTGGGGCGGGTGGGGGGGGGTGTCTGTGTCTGTGTGTGTCTATGTCTGTATGTCTGTGTGTGAGAGAGAGAGGGGGGGGGAGGGAGAGAGAGAGAGAGAGAGAGAGAATAAATTCATGATTAATAATTCAACTGGAAGGAGATTTGAATGTGTACGCCAGCCAAGGCAGATTCTACATTTGGTGTTAAGAGCCAAATTAAGTTTGTCTTTCTTATGTGAAAATAACCTCATCCTCTCCTCCCATGTCCATTCCTTTTCCTTCCTTTATTTAAAAACATCACCACTCCTAATATCAGCATTTTAATTTATTCCTCTAGTCAGTGAGAAATACCAGTGAGAAATAGGGACTGTCACAGCCACTTTTAGTTTTAATAACTGTTACTATCTCTTCAAATTGATAACAATGAAGACAAGAAATTTTTTAAAAGGCAACATATTCTATCTGACAACACCAGATTTTTGTATCACATTTTGATTGTGATTCTGATTTTGATCTGATTCTGATTTCCCTTTTTATTTTGTTATTGTAAAAAGCTGATGTTGCAAATCTTGTTTTGACAACTGCTGAAACTAATTAAGAAAAAAACAAACAATTATCCAGAGATTTTTAAAAAGCAAAGAACAATTTGTTTTAGAAGAGCAATTTATCTGGCTTATTAGATCAATACGGTTTCAGCTGTGCAATTCCACAATGTTGTCCTCATTTTGGATTCCAATCCTAAAGGATGTTTAAGTTGAGGTGTAATAATAGCAGCATTATAGCCATTGTTATCTCAGAGGATGAAACATAGTAAACAACCAGCAATGTTTGCAATATCCAAATGCTTGTTAATACATGTACTTTTAAATCCAAATAGTCAGTCAGGAATCCTCAACTATTTTTTTTAATTTGATTATGTATAAAAGTTATATATTACCTCATTATATTAATTTTTTTTATTTTGCTTTACATATACATATCAAGGGGGGAACAGTGTATGACCTGGGTATCATATATCCTGATACAAATAAAATGAATTAAATTAATCATAGTTATTAAATTCAACCAATTTATATATTTCTAATAATACACATTTATATTAGGTTATACTCTATCACAGCTCATGCGGTGAGTTTCATGGCTGGTGAGGCAAGCGCAAAAGCCCTGCTGAAGCCCCAGCACCGCATCCGCCATAGATCGGGATCGGGACCCGCTCTATGGCGGATGGCACCAGGACTTTAAAGTCCTGCCGCCGGGGCCCTGTCGCCACTTTAAAGCCATGCTTCAGCTGCCCGAGCAGCCTCGCTTCACTGCCCGCCCGTCACCTCTAGGCAGAGAGAAAGAGAAAGAAAAAATGCGGCTCTTCTTTCCCTCCCTCCCTGTTATGCTTTTTTTTTTTTTTTTTTACTTGCCTCCCATATTCCTCTCTTGGATCTTTATCTCTATCTGCCGCTACTTCTTGGCTGTTCAATCTAAATGTTTCTCCCATCACTACCCTCCTCCACTGCCTAGCTTCCAAAATATCTACCCAAACCCCTGTCTCTCTTTTGAAGATATCTTCCTGTATCTCCAATTCTTTTTTCAACTCTCTTAAGATATTTTCCCCCTGGTTTAATTCATCAATCACTGTTATTTTTATTATTATTATCTCCTCATCTTCTTTTGTTCACCAATTTCTCTGAACTTCAAGACGCTTAGAGAATCTCCATCATATTACTGTTTCTACGGAGATGCACACAAATACCATTCAATGCAATCAAACATAGCAATGTGGTCCAAATGAATGATTGTCATGTCTACCTTCATTGTGTCCTACCATCTTTGCTTTGGTCTCTGGGGAGGGGAAGGGAGGAGAGGAGGAATATTTCATATTCCTATCAATTTCCCTCAAGGAAACACTCCCATTGATTTTTTGCCAATGGTCATTCTGTTTCTTCGTTAGGTAAGGAAATATCTCTGAAACCATGACCCAAAGGTTATGGTTTTTCTACTTCTATGCAGATCTATGCAATAGATTACTTTATGTATGACTTACCTATAAAGGCAATCTTTCAGTGTTTTATCACAACCCCTAAAGGCTGTCTGCACCATATCTGGTACATTTACTGACTGTAAATACTGCTTATCTCAAGAATTTTTTTTAGTTCTTACAAATATGACTATGAAAAAAATCAGGGCATACTTGTTAAATCTTAGAAAGTTTTTTTCCCAAAAATTGAATGTCCAAACTACAAATACCAACTAAGAGAGAGAAAATGAAGAACACTGGTTTACATTTTATATTTATCAATAGTCAGTGGTTTACAATGAATTCACTAGTATATGAACAATACAATTGTAAGATATCATAGCATCTTTGCCATATTCTTTGATTAGTATAAAATATTGTCTTTTCCATAATAGATAAATCACACATTTCCTGATAACTAACATCTGAAGTAATATTACTTTTCCAATTTCTTAATATATATCCATTGTGGATACAACCACAATTTCTCGTAAACAGTTAAATTCCAAAGCTTTGGAAACATCCCTAATGTTTGGAAACATACATAACATCCCTAATGTTTAAAGTATTCCAGTGTTTTATTTTTTTAAATTAATCTCACATGTCTTTTCTTTCCTAGACTGATTAACTCATAATTGTGTGATAAGTATCATACTGCTATTACAAAAATATGCTAAATATTAAGGTAAGCAATTCAAATAAGACAGGATTGGCCAGTCCAGCAACAGTATCAAAAGAGTTCTGATTAAAAATGGATGCTGGAAAACTAGTACTGAAACCCAATTTGTCAAAATAAGTGAAATCTAACAGATCAACAGCCCATCAAGGTCAGAATTAGGAAGTTAGCAATCATTCATAATAATCACTAGTTAAATCCATAAGTATCCAGTTCTTCACTGACAAATCTTCCTAATGTCATAGCAAAACTCACTTGGAAACAAAACTGTGAAGTAGATGTAAGAGAGTCAGTGTAAGGCAATGATAAGCTTGTATTTTAATTGCTTCTGAAATATGAATGAATTTTGAAATATGAATGCCAATATTTATTACTTGCAGAATCAATCCACCACTTGTTTTCCAAACAACCAACTTTTCAATCTCCCAACCGTAATAAACTCCATGTCAAGTACACCCAAGATTAAACAGGACTATTTTAATTATTTCAGATGAATTTTCAAGACGCTATAAACAAGGACATGGTTATGTGTTTGTAAGGTGAAATCTTACAGAGAACCTCTATTCAATCTATACAAGTTCTTTCTGGACAAGAGCAAAACAGAGCGAACTATCCGTCCATCAAAGTTTTTTTGAATCAATCACCAAGTGCACCATACGCACAATTAAACCTGCAGATGTAGCAAACCTTGCCACCCCCTAAATCTAGGCTCCAAAAAATTGGTACTAGGACCCCTTTATATAATCACATCAGCATACTGCTACAATAGAATTCTACTGGAATTCTATTAGAATAGTGTTTCTCAGCCTTGAAACCAGTGGTAGGATTTACACATTTTTATTACCGGTTCTGTGGTCACGGCATGGGTTGGTTAAGGTGACCAGATTTTCAGATTGGTAAAGAGGGACACCTTTGACGGAGGGGGGGTGATTAAAAATTTTATATGGAGCAACAAAAATTTTCATACAACGCAAAAATAGTATTGTAATATTTTTTTATTATTTCAACATAACTACAATTTACAAATATTAATTGCAACTGTTGCCAAACGTCAAAATTTTGATCGCGTGACCATGAAGATGCTGCAACGGTCTCTAAGTGTGAAAGTGATCGCTAAGTGTGAAAAATGGTCATCAGTCACTTTTTTCAATGCCATTGTAACTTTGGTCACTATACCACCTTTCTTGCCACAGTTCTTAAGTGAATAACTGCAGCTGATAAGTTAGTAACATAAGTGAATCTGGTTTCCCCATTTGACTTTGTCAAAAGGTGATTACATGACCCCAGAACACTGAAACCATCATAAATATGAATCTGTTACCAAACATCAAAATTTTGATCACGTGACCATGAGGATGCTGCAATGGTCGCTAAGTGTGAAAGTGGTCGCTAAGTGTGAAAAATGGTCATCAGTCCCTTTTTTCAATGCCATTGTAACTTTGGTCACTATACCACCTTTCTTGCCACATTTCTTAAGTGAATAACTGCAGCTGATAAGTTAGTAACATAAGTGAATCTGGTTTCCCCATTTGACTTTGTCAAAAGGTCACAAAAAGAAATTACATGACCCCAGAACACTGAAACCATCATAAGTACGAATCTGTTACCAAACATCACTAAACCCATACTTATACTTGCTTTCTCATACATGGTTGACAAACCAAAATCAATAAAGAAATAAATAGCCCTGCATTTGGTCTCTATCCAGGAGTCATCCAGTTTAGCTTAGTTTAATCCAAACCTGCCAGGGGAGCCCTTATTGCTGGTGTCTGGACGGTGTGATTAATAAAAGGAGCATACCACCTACAAGCCAGAGCACGTTGAACACTTTTGCGAATCTCTCAGCATTTCCTTTGCCAATAAGGACAAATTTCCAAGGAACCGTGGAACAAAGTTTCCTTGCTAGCCATCCCCGCACATGCTCGGTGCAAAACGGTTAAACAAGCTGCCGCCTGAGCCCGGGAGCCCATGCCCTGGAGGTTCCCCTTTAAAGGGATGGTGAAACCCCAACCGCTCATCCTGGAAGGGCGACACAGCTGCACTTCGCCCCGCTGTGCGCCTGGGAGGATATTGCAAAGACGGGGTAGGCGGAAAGGGAGGAAGCTTGTAGCAAGGCAACGCCTGGAGCAATCCTGCTCCGGCCTTTTGCAGATTGCAAAGCGGCCTGCAGATTGCAAAGTTAGTTTTTTTTTTTAAAAAAGGACTCCCAAAAGCAAAAAAACCCAAAAAAAACGCTTTCACCCACTGTTTGGAATTCAGAACTGCAGGGCAAGCCCAACAGGCTGTGTCAGGTTGCTTTGCAGCCTTGGCTTGAAACAAGGCATGGATCGGTGGTTTGCAGCAGTGAAGGGAGGTTGTGAGTATTTTGCAGGGCCTCTCCCAGAGTTGAGCGGCTTTCCCATGCCTGGATTCCTCTGCTGACCTTTCTCCTTCCCCGCCTAAGGGTTTCCAACCCACCCGCCTCCTTGGAGGGGCCGAGCGCAGTTAGGTGGTGGATTCAACGCAGACTGGGAAGAAACTCAACATTAATCCTTTTGCTTCTCCCTGGATTTCTTGCAGTTGCGCCGGCGTTTCTCCCCAGCCAGACATCTCTAGTAAAGCTGCTAGCATCCCAGAGTACTACCTGCCTTCCCACAGGTAGGGCCATTGCATGTTTTACTTAAGGTGGCCAGATTATAACATGGGGCGACTGATGATAGTTTGAGCGGGCGCAGCCGGCGCAAACTACCATCAGTCGCTCTGCACTCATCAAAACAAGTCTGGGGAGAGTAGGTGTTGGGCAGGAAGGCTTCTGGCGGCTCCCGGGCAGCGATCCCACGCTACCCCACCCATGCTTGTCACTTACTCTGGGTGAGTTTGGGAGTCAGGAGAGCAGGCTGGGAACCAGACGGAGCCGGAAGGGGTCCCGTGGAGGAGTCTCCGGCTGCTGTGCTCACCTCGCCAGCCAGCCCCCGAAGTGCGTGATGGATGCTTTGGTGGAAAGGGGCTGCTTCCAGACCCCGCCGAGGGAAAGCCACACAGGTGGCTCTTTTCGGAGAGGCGGAGGCTTTCCCATGACTTGTCCGGGTGGAAGTGGGGCTGGAAAGGCGAGCTCGCTCCCCCGCCTATCCGCCTGCTCACTCACTACGCTACCCTGCCCATGCGAGCGGCAGAGGATGGGCGGGGAAGTGAGCAATCGAAGAAGGCACCAAAATTAAAAAGCGGGATCTTTTGAGAACGGCCCAGGACGCGGGAAAAATTATGAAAAAGCATGCCTGTCCCGCCAAATGCGGGACATCTGGTCACCTTAGGTTTGGTGGGCAAGGCTTGGAGAAGGATACTGTAAAATCTCCATTTTCTCCCCACTCCAGCGGAAGCTTACTGCAAAATCCCCATTTCCTCCCAATCAGCTGGGTGGTGGAGCAAGTCAGAGGTGGTATTTACTGGTTCTCCGAACTCCGAAATTCCCAAAATTCCCATTACCAGTGCTCCAGAACTGGTCAGAACCTGCTGAATACCACTTCTGCTTGGAACCTTTAAGATGCCTGGCTGGAGAATTCTGGGAATCAAAGTCCACAAATCTTAAAGATGCCAAAGTTGAGAAAAAAAGGGTATTAGAATTTCAACAGTAGGGTAAGCCAACCAATGAGAGCACAGCTGCTCTTTTGAGCAATTGTTTCTGAGATGGCATTCATAGATATACAGTAACACCAATAGAACAGGATATCTCAATGCTGTTCATAATAAAGTGCAGTTTGTGTGTGAGAGAGAGGGAGAGAGGGGAGAGGGAGGGAGGGGGAGGGAGATCAGCGTTCACCTTGCCAAGAGCCAAGGTGGCGCAGTGGTTAAATGCAGCACTGCAGGCTACTGCTAGATCAGCAGGTCAGCAGGTTCAAATCTCACCGGCTCAGGGTTGACTCAGCCTTCCATCCTTCTGAGGTGGGTAAAATGAGGACCCAGATTGTTGGGGACAATATGCTGACTCTCTGTAAACCGCTTAGAGAGGCCTGAAAGGCCTATGAAGCGGTATATAAGTCTACTGCTATTACCCAAATCAGGACTGCACCTGCAGTATGGTGCATTATACAGATCCGTGTCATTTGCAGAGACCTTTTTAATAACTTCATTCGATAGTTCTCAAGTAAGATATAATTCATAATAAAAGCACAGTCATTTTAAGCATAAGAAAATAAGCACCTGCTGAAAACTCGCCAAAGCCAGTATTTTATGCACAATAAAAGACAGGAATTAATGACTGAATGCATTTTTACTACAGAACCTGTAGTAAAAAAAAACTTGAATCCTGTGTTACGCTAAACTGCATACGCTATGCTATGCTATTCTAAAGACTTTGGGCAGTCACTCTCTCTCAGGCCAATTCACTTCCCAGAGTTATTGTTGTTGGAAATAGGAAGAGAAAGGAATATTATGAAATAATAGAAAATATTTGTAGCTTGGATTTTAGATTTTGGCAGTTTGCTCTTTCCAAATGTTTCATTACCATGGTAAGTAATATCATGAGCAGGATAGTCTTGTCCTAATGTCGTTAGCTTATAAATGTCTTGTGTGTGAGTGTGGTCAGTTGGTCTCTTGGTTGGTTGTTCGTTTGGAGCTATATTTAAATTCTCAGCAGCTGATTGGTTCTCTTGTTGATTGGTTGTTCGAA
This sequence comes from Thamnophis sirtalis, assembly GCF_051295495.1. NCBI lineage: Eukaryota > Metazoa > Chordata > Lepidosauria > Squamata > Natricidae > Thamnophis > Thamnophis sirtalis. Next base: position 62,875,490 of record NW_028261385.1, read on the forward strand.
TGGTCTGGTTTCTTATATATTGATATGCTGGATCTAGGTCATTATGTTTGTTAATTGCTCCTTTGGTAGAATAAGAGGCCTCAACAAATCCATGTGCATGACCAATGATTTTTGTTCCTTCCCAATTGAACTGGTGGAAGGAATATTATCTATATTCACCACCCTGTTATCTATATTCACCACCCTGAGTTATTCATAAACAATAAAAGGTGGGGGGAAATCAAATAAAAAAAATATGAACTGTTGTACTCCAAGATCCCCATACATGTCAGCCCTACCTTTCTAGTTTCTGATCCTTAAATACTGTTGGAAGGTCTTTAAAAATCTCTCTATGCACTCTTTTGCAAATCGATGTTTATCTATAAATCATATGGAGGTTTCTCAATCCATATGCTGTAAATCTGAAGATACCTAGAAACCCACCTCATAATTCCTTCAAAGAGGAAGAGTGGTGCAGGTGAGAATGGAGATATTAGACACATATTTGATGCTTCTACAAACATCGCTTATGGTTCAGTTCCTAATTCAGACTTTATGCCTGGACAAGATTCATCTAAAATATACAATTACCTGTTCATGGATTTATTTATCAAATTTATTGGCTGCCAATCTCATGGTTCAGGCAGCTCTGGATAATACTCATGGATAGTATATAAGGTTGGATAAGATTCAGAGATTCAGTGTAATTCAGATTCTATAATTTGTGATTTGTGCATAATAATAAATACATGCACATCTATGCATAGAAGACATCAATAGCATATCTTCACTGTGTCCGAAGGAGGAAGTTTTTGTGTTTTCTGTTATTATTATTCCTTTTTATGATAATTGCAATTGGCTCACATATCCATATATCTGTTATTCTTTTCTTGTGACGAAACTTGCCATATTCATACCATGCTAATGAGCAGATAGTAATAAAATAAATAAATCTCTTTCGTTCATTTCACTCATCTTCTCTCTCCATTCAGTCCTCTCAATTCAGCACTAATTACAAATACGTGTAACAATGGTGTATACAACTTGGCACATAGTCTTTACAAAATATAACATTCCCTTACTACATATTCACATAGACCCACAGGCACACAGACATATGTATGCATTGTGGGAAATCTACTTATGTTACATATTAAGACTTTATATATATTAAACTGCTAGTTTGGCAGTAGCTGGGTGAGGATGGGAGCTCACCCCATCCTGCGGCACTCGGACACAAACTTGGGCTGCCAGCTTTCCAGCTGACAAGTCCAGCATCTTAACTGCTGAGCTGCCCTAATTTTATATTCTATTTGTTAAATTTATTTATTAAATAAATTATAACATGTATTTCTTCAATTTAAGAATTATACATTCTTAACAGTGGTGAGTTTCAATTAATTTTAGTACCAGTTCGCTCGTGCACATAGGCACTCGTGCATGCAATGCTTCTGTGCATGCGCAGAAGCATCTGGACGGGTGGGCAAAGCTTCCCTCTGCCACCAATCCGGGGTGAACCAGCAGAAACCCACATCTGATTCTTAATATGAAACATAAGTAGGATTTCCACTACTGTAAGCTTAATAGCTTCTGCTGTTCTGCTCCTGAAAAAATAAGTTGAATAGAAAGAAAATTGTTCTATTGATTCTTTACAGTACAAAAAATTATCAAGGAATCCTGGAAATTTTACACTATTACCCTTTATTGTCTACTTTTGTATCTATTCTCTTCTAGCTGATCTCCGATCCTGAGGTTCTGTTTCTTTCCATATGCTTACTGAATAAATAACTGCAACAGATTTCTAGATGATGCATAAAATAAATATCTTTTCATTATTGAGTATAATTGGTCATTTGGCTCCAATATTAGGTATTTTCCAAGGTCTCCCATGTTCAGATAAAGACATAGATGACCTTGTAAAAACAAAAATCTTGGCAAGACAATATTTCCATAGATTTCAATTAAAGTCAGTAAAAGTTATTCCTGGGTAATATCTTTTGCATTTTTATTATCATTAAGGGAGTTGTTTTTATGGTAATCTGCTTATCTGCCAAAACATGTTTTGTTGAAATCTAGATAATCCAGGACGTATTTTTTCAACTTCCCGATATTCCAATTATTGTACAACACCTAACAAGATCATTTTAAAAAAGCTGTTAAACCTTGCAGGGAATATTGAAGTTTGACGTCAGTGGCAAGTCTTGTAGTTCAGAGAAAGTTGTTTAATTCTTCTCCAGTTTCTTGTGAAAATTTATAATTATATGCTTTAATATCATCATGCATATTTAATATGCATGCATCTGACTGCAGCGCAAATACATGCATCTGACTGCAGCGCAAATACATCAACCATGTAGGAGATATGACGCAAACCTTTCTCCCAGCCTCCCCAACTCTTCTCCTGCTTTACACTTCTTTGCATAATTAGTACAAAGTTCTGAAATATTTGTACACACATTCAAAACAGATGGGATTGCAGGAAGACAGAAAAAGCTGGCTTAAATTCTGATAGATATTTTATAACGTTGTTTACCATGAGATAATTTAGAACTCTGAAATACAATCCTAGACATGTCTGCTTTTGTATAAACCTTATGATTTCATCCTTAGCTAAATATGATGTGACTATAGAAATGATGGCGAACCTTTTTGGCACCAAGTGCCAAAAAGGGAGCGTGTGCATGGCATGCGGCGAGTGCCAAAAAGGGAGCACTTCATGCACATAATCCTCGGGCTGCAAACCAGGAAGAGGAGTTGGCCAAGGGACATGCATGTGCCAGAAAATGTAATTCCAGTTTCCAGCACACATATGTACACTGGACAGCAAGTATTCCGGTTACTGCTGCACATGCACACTTGCCGATCATCTGGATGGCACGCATACTCACACCTGAAAAAAAAAGACCAGCTCTTCCAGTTTCCTACACTGCCACACGCACAAAGACCAGCTGATCATCGCATGCACATGTACACCATGAACCCAGAAGAGGTATGGGCAACGCCGTGCGTGCCAGGTGACATGGCTCCGCATGCCACTTCGGGTATGTGTGCCATAGGTTCACCATCATGGGACTATAGCATAAAGGACTACGGAAGTATTTGTGATCTAATTCACCCTAACCTTGAATATGGCAGTACACACAGTTTTCATTGATGCCATGTATTATAATGTGCTTAGCTGAATGGTTTAAAAATGTGGGGTAAGTGTCTCCAACTTAACATTCATACAAATTTTCAAGAAGTTGCCTTGTAGCTTCTAAACAACTAGCTTCTAAATAGCTAACATTTATCCTTTTTATGTGACTGTATTCAGCTTAACCTATTTCCAATAACATGGGCTTGACTAAAATATAATCATATAAAGGAACTTCAAATCTTAAGTATAGCTTCTCCCAGGCTCTCAGAAGGGTTAGATATGTTTTGATATATTAAAAGCGTGGTTAGTTCAGTAAAACATAGTTCTTTGAGTCTGTTAGACTTCTCAACAGATGTTTAAAAAAAGTTGGCTGGTTGGGTGGGTGGAGTTTGGTATTGTCACTTTTGATATTTGATATTTTATTTAATACAAAAGATTAATAAATTTGAAGGAACTTTAGTTCATATGCTTCACTGAACTTTTTTAGTTAGTATCATTGTTATTTTGAACTTGGAATAAAATTAAGGTTTAAAGATGAGGATTTGTTACCAAATTTTACTCCAAAAGTCTGGAATTGGAAGATTTTTGGAAATATTATGGAGTATTGCCAAAAAGATGATTGTGTATTTCTGGAAAGACATGTAGAAGATTTCCTGCTGGTTTCTCCACTGACTTTGCTTGTAGAAAGCCCCTACTGAAGATCACCAATGTGATCCTATGACCATGGGAAATTACAGCCCTCCTAACTGTTTGCCAGTTACAAGCACCCAGATCACAATCATGTGGCCTCAGAGACACTGCAAGGGCCATAATTTTAAGGTCATAAGGCCTCCTTATTCAGCACCATTGTAGCTTCAAAAGGTTGCCGAACAAGTTGTTATCCGGGAGTCTTTAGTACCTCGTAGGGTCCCTGCTCCGGAGCTTGTCGGGTGTGAGACTCTGCTGGTGAAGTTGGACCTCAAGGGTCAAGTGGGTCTGCTGCTAACGTACCTGCCTCCCAACTACGTTGCAGCAGCCCTCCCCTCGCTCCTCGAGTCAGTAGCCGAGCTGGCAATTGAGTTCCCCAGGCTTATGGTTCTGGGGGACTTCAATTTGCCATCGCTCGGTGAACACTCTGATGGGGCGCAGGAGTTCATGGCTTCCATGACAGCCATGGGCTTGACCCAGGTAATTCGGGGCCCAACCCACTCAGCGGGTCACATGCTCGACCTCGTATTTCTCTCGGAGCAGTGGATGTGTGATCTTGGTCTGAGGGGTAGTGAGACCATACCCCTGTCGTGGTCAGACCACTGCCTACTGAGGCTTGACTTCCGGAGGCCAAACCCCCACCGTAGGGAGGAGGAACCGACCAGGTGGTTCCGCCTCAGGCGACTGATGGACCCTATGAGGTTCCAGACGGAGCTTGGGGTTATTCCTGATACCCTCGCCCACAGTTCGGCGGAGACTCTGGCTGCTGCCTGGCACTCGGCGGCATCGGAGTCTCTCGACCGGATTGCGCCACTACGGCCCCTCCGGGTCAGCGGATCCCGGAGACCCCCTTGGTTCACCGAGGAACTCCGGGAGATGAAGCGCCGGAGGAGATGCCTAGAGCACCGATGGAGGTCCGATAAGTCCGAATCGAACCGAGCAATGGTAACCACCTGCACCAAGGAATACACCAGGGCACTTAGGGCAGCGAAAAGATCTCATATAGCCACCTTGGTTGCGTCCGCTGAGTCCCGCCCAGCCGCCCTGTTTAAGATAACCCGCTCCCTATTAAATAAAAGGGAAGCGGGGGAACCCTTGCAGGGCAGAGCTGAGGATTATGCCCAACTCTTAGCGGACAAAATTGCTCGGTTTCGGTCGGACTTGGACTCCATCCCCGCAGTTCCAGCCGAGGCACAAAAGGATCAGGTGGAACATCTCTGGGTTGAGTTTCAGGATGTTACCCCTGGGGATGTGGACAAGGCCATGAGGGCTGTAAGTGCCTCCACCTGCGTACTGGATCCGTGTCCCTCATGGCTGGTCACTAACAGTAGTGAGGTGACACGAGGCTGGATCCAGGCGGTTGTGACCGCCTCTCTTCGGGAGGGGAACTTCCCCGCCGCACTGAAAGCGGCGGTGGTGAGACCCCTCCTAAAGAAGCCATCCTTGGATCCAGCTGTTCTTAATAACTATCGCCCAGTCTCCAACCTTCCCTTCCTCGGGAAGGTTGTTGAGAAGGTGGTGGCCTTTCAGCTCCAACGGTCCTTGGAGGAAGCAAACTATCTTGACCCCTTCCAGTCAGGCTTCAGACCCGGTTACAGCACAGAAACCGCTTTGGTCGCATTGACCGATGATCTCTGGAGAGCCAGAGATGGAGGATTCTCCTCCATCCTGGTTCTCCTTGACCTCTCAGCGGCTTTCGATACCATCGACCATGGTATCCTTCTGCGACGACTGCGGGAGGTGGGAGTGGGAGGCACCGTGCTGCGGTGGTTCTCTTCCTACCTCTCGGACAGGTCGCAGTTGGTGTTAGTGGGGGGGCAAAGATCGTCCCCTAGGCCCCTAACATATGGGGTGCCTCAGGGCTCGGTCTTATCTCCCCTACTATTCAACATCTACATGAAACCGCTGGGAGAGATCATCCGCAGGCACGGGATCAGATACCATCAATATGCGGACGATACTCAATTGTATCTGTCCGCCCCATGCCAACTCAATGAAGCGGCAGACGTGATGAACCGAGGCCTGGAGGCTGTTATGGACTGGATGAGGGCTAACAAGCTTGTGCTCAACCCAGAAAAGACCGAGTGGCTGTTGTGTTTCCCTCCCAAAGATTCCACCAATATTCCATCTCTCAGGCTGGGGGGTCAAATTCTATACCCCTCAGAGAGGGTTCGCAACTTGGGAGTCCTCCTAGATCCACAGCTATCGTTTGACCATCACTTGACGGCTGTGGCTAGGGGGGCATTCGTCCAGGTTCGCCTGGTGCGCCAGTTGCGACCCTACCTGAATCGGGAGGCACTCACAACAGTCACTCGGGCCCTTGTGACCTCTAGGCTGGAATACTGCAATGTGCTCTACATGGGGCTGCCCTTGAAGAGCATCCGGCGTCTTCAGCTGGTACAGAACGCGGCCGCGCGAGCGATTGTGGGTGCACCGCGGTTCACCCACATTACACCTATCCTCCGCGAGCTGCGCTGGCTACCTGTCGATTTCCGGATGCGCTTCAAGGTGCTATTAGTCACCCATAAAGCCCTGCATGGTAGTGGATCTGGATACTTGAGAGACCGCCTTCTGCCAATTACCTCCCTGAGACCAATTAGATCACACAGATTGGGCCTCCTCCGTATTCCATCGGCCAGCCAGTGTCGGCTGGCAACCACAAGGAGGAGGGCCTTCTCAGTAGTAGCCCCGACCCTTTGGAACGAACTCCCCGTGGAGATTCGTACCCTCACCACCGTCCAGGCCTTCCGCACAGCCTTGAAGAACTGGCTAGCCCGTCAGGCCTGGGGATAAAGATAGTTGCCCCTCCCGAATGATGAATGCATGTTGCCTATTGTTTTTATTATATGTGTCTATGTTACTGTTTGCATTTCCCCTTCCCTGATTTTATGTGAGCCGCCCTGAGTCCCCTCAGGGAAAAGGGCGGCCTACAAATTTCAATAAAATCAAAAATCAAAAATCAAGTGATCATAAAGCAAGGACTACTGTACAAGAGTTATATTTGTTTCAAAATTTGTTTCAGTCCTGTCCCGCTTAAAACGAACTGCAGCATGAATGTATCATACCAGTCTCTTTTTTCTGCCCTGTACCTACAATAATACTTCATCTTATCCCCAAGCCATATCAATGTAGTATTGCTTACCTATTCCAGTCTTAGAGTACTGTTTTTCCCTTCATTAGCTTATTGTTGTCATTTGGTGATCTCCTCCCCTCCAGATAAGGTCATCTGGCACCTGTTGGCTGATGTGGGTGCACATCCCTCTCCTCTGACTCCTGGATTCAGTGTTTCAGGGTGCTTTTGTCCTGAGAAGTGCTAGATACTAATTCTTCCAAACAAGATTCTCCTTCTGTACCTGCCAAGACTCTCAGCCAATCTCTATATTTGAGACTTAAACAGTATGAACATTAGCTGACCAATGGTAGCATGGGAGAGGCTTAACCATGAACTGGGTCAAAGAGTAACAACTCTTTCTGCTGCTTTATGACAACACTTTTCTCATCCCTAAAAGCATTTATTTGGGCTGCTTTCAAACATGGCTTTAGCATTTTTTTGAAGTAGCATCCAATCATTCTCTAAAAAGAGACCCACTCTCAGTTGATACCTGATAATAGCCAGGTTCTTTTTAAATTCATCTCTACAAACCAATTTCGTTGTATTTAAGTACAGTGACAATAAAGATTATACTTATACTTATACAAACATGTGTGCATGTTTTAATAGATGGCTCACCTGCCCATCTAGCCATTTATCATAATTTCCTGTACCCAATCCCAGCCCCATCATACCTTAAGGCAGGTGTTTTTCCCATTGACTAATATTCTTTGATAGGAGGAACGTGCGGAAAAAGCCATGAGAACCCAACTATCCTTAATGTGAAATTATATATAAATAAGGGTCATTTGTTGACATTGTGATTATGGCAGGATAGGGATTTTCAGCATGGCAGCAGATTTTATGCCAGCATAGTTTTCTGCTACCTGAAGGACCAAGGGTAGCATGTTACCTTAAACATGTGAAGAGCCCTCAGACACTTCCAAAACAAATCATTGTCATGGTATACTGGTGATAAGAGTTTGGACTGTATAATAGCCTCCAGTAATAGCCAAACTTCTGTCTGTAGTTGAGAAGATAGATTTTGCTATGCTAACATTATATTTTCAATTTTTCCCCCACAGCTTCAATCAGCATTTAAAGCCCTAAACAGCATGAAAATAGTTGTTCCTACTGAAACCTTCTCCCTCATTCATTCCCCTCCTTTCCCAGGACAAGAATCTAAACAGAATACAAAAAAAGGACCTTTTCAACTATAATGTTTCAACTGTGCAATAGCTTCCCAAGAATGAGCCTTTATTTTTCCATTCCCCATGTTATTTCAATATGTCCTTAAGATGGTTTTATTCAAGCAACCTTTTCTATGAATTAGGCCTTTTGGTTGCTAGTGATCATTGTTATGATCTTTTATGGTGACATTTTATTGTTATTTCTTTTAGTACATTGGTTTTCATCTTGATATGAGAAATGCTTTCTTGCAAGGTCCTGGGTTATAGAATCATATGACTGATAAACAGATAGAAAGATTAAAGAGAAAGAAAGAGAAGAAAGAAAGAAAGAAAGAAAGAAAGAAAGAAAGAAAGAAAGAAGGAAGGAAAAGAGAGAAAGAGAAAGAAAGAAAAAAGAAAGAGAGAGAAAGGGATGGAGACAGAAAAAGAAAGAAAGAAAGAAAGAAAGAAAGAAAGAAAGAAAGAAAGAAAGAAAGAAAGAAAGAAAGAAAGAAAGAAAGATCAAATTGTCAATAGACAGGCCAGGAATGGTTGACTGCTATTTCACAAAACCATTCCTTGTATAGCTTCTCACAAAAATGCTTTTTCTAAAGCCAAGAACTTTTAAAACAGACGTCAGTGCAGCACTATTCATCCCAATTGGGAATAGCCTATAAGGCACATGTGCATGCAATCTTATTTTCAGGGGGTTACAGTTTTCCTGCCTTCAATTAAACCTTAAGAGAGCCATCTTGAGGGACCTTCACCCACAGAACATAATTCGTTGTCATAATAATTACTGACACTATTTTCTTTAATTAAATTTTAAATAGTTGCCATTGTGATAGGTTGCCATTTGATTTTTGATGCTATGTTATTTTCATTTTGGTGAATTGTGGATTTTCTCATTGTCAGACACTTTGACTGTTTTGACAAAAAGTGGGATATAGGGCTCATTGTATTTCAGAAAGAAGCTTTGAACATATTTAGGCATTTTAGATGATAGATAGATAGATAGATAGATAGATAGATAGATAGATAGATAGATAGATAGATAGATAGATAGATAGATAGATAGATAGATAGATAGATAGATAATAGGCAGACAGACAGACAGATAGATGGATGGATGATAACGGATCAGAGCCTGTGGCTTAGTGGTTAATACATATGCCTAATATGCAATACAGCCCAGGTTCGAATCCCAGTAAGGGCATGGCTAGCTGATGAGAGCTAAATAGTTTGAAATAGATCTATACTAGTCTCCCTTTATTTATTTATCAGCACAAATACTACATAGATAGATATAGATTTAGATTTAGATTTAGATATAGATATAGATATAGATATAGATATAGATATAGATATAGATATAGATATAGATATAGATATAGATATAGATATAGATATAGATATAGATATAGATATAGATATAGATATAGATATAGATATAGATATAGATATAGATATAGATATAGATATAGATATAGATATAGATATAGATATAGATATATAACTTCTGATCTGCCCTTGGCCCTATACAGGTAGTTCTCAACGTACAATCACAATTGAGCCCAAAATTTCTGTTGCTAAGACAGTTGAATTTTGTGGTCTTTCTTGCCACAGTTAAGTGAATCCCTGCGGTTGTTAAGTTAGTAACATGGTTGTTAAGTGCATCTGCTTTCCCATTAAGTTTGCTTGTTAGAAAGTCGCAAAAGGTGGTCACATGACTCCTGGAAATTGTAACTGTCATAAATATGAACCAAGCATCTAAATTTTGATCATGTGACCATGGGATGATGCAATGGTCATAAGTGTGAAAAATGGGCAGATCACTTTTTTCAGCGCCATCATAACTTCAATGATATGGTCACTAAATGAATGGCTGAGGACTACATGTATAGCGTAACAATACTTTTCATGTTATTTCCTCCCATAAGGTAATTTGACAAATCCCACCATAATTAAACTGTCATGTTTCTTCTATCTTCAAGATATCACTCCTGATTCAAGGCCAGCGTTTTATTTCTACACCTAAGCATAAAGCAATTGACAAAACATTGATTTAATATAATAAAACATATCCTATATGGCTCCTTCTATGATTTGTTATTCTAAAAACATTTATATAATGGTATTCCCATTATTTCAGATATGTAATTGTGCTTCAAAAGAATAATTACTGCTTTCCCAATTGTTCTTTTATTTCTTGGTGCGTTCCTTTCCAGCACTTCTGAATATCAATTCTTCCAAACCGTTGTTATGTGAGAAGAGATCAATTTGAAAGGGTAAACAGGTTTCCCAATTTGGTACATTTTAACCGTATTATGCCTGTTTGATTGAACACATAACTTTTAATAATAAAAAGGCATTGCTATAAATGACTGGTGTAATTTAGTCTTGATAAGCCTTGCAACACATGACTTGAAAAGACTTGCCTTTGAGGATATTTTCAAAATATCTCTTGCACCATCTAGTGGCTTATCTTTAGGAATTAAAAGTTTACCAGGCCAATATTCTTCAGCTATTTACTGTACAATACAAAGATTTAGTAATACATACACAGGATAAAATTAAGAAGACATATTCCTTCACATATTCATTCCTACTTTTTACATCCTAATCCTACACTACATACATACATACATGCATAGATACAGACAGACAAACACACACACACACACACACACACACATTTTTTTAGGAAATGGAATGCATAAAAATGCATGTTGTCATTATTGGATTTACATTCTGCCTGTCTTTCTATTTGATAATCAAGGGAACGTATAACAATAAAAGCATGGATGACCTTCAAAAATTTCAGCAACAGGTTCTCTCCCTGGTTGCTGGGTGGGCATGGCCATGATGGATGTGGTCTAGTTGGCCTGCTGCACAACAGCAGGTGGGGCATTTTTGCCAGGGGGGTCTTTCCTTGAGCCTCTGGTAGGGTGAAAACTGCTTACCCTAGGCTCCGGGGGCCCTCTGGAGGCTGGAAGTTAGCCCATTTCTGGCTTTCCGGAACTTCCAGAGGGCCTATTTTTCCCCCTCCCTGAGCATCCATATGGACTATACACTTACCTTGCATCCAAAATGGGCTGCGTGAAAACTGGGAAGGGGGGTGGGATGGGAGCAGCAGGGTGGAAGGGGCCAGCCCGGGGGTGGGATTTGGAAGTTCTCTGAACCAGCCATAACATTAGCTATGGGTTCTACAGAACCCAGGTGAACCCATAGCAGCCCAGCCCTTAATAAAAGAAATACAAAATATAAACCAAAGAAAAATACAACCATAATATAGATAAAAATCAAAGATTAAAATTAGCAATTAAACAAATGAAAAGCTTGGCAGTAGAGCTGCCTTTTACTAAACTTCTAAATACTGGAGATGCTGGGAGCCAAGGACTTTTGTATCAGTGGTGGGTTACAACATACCAGTGCCTGCCAGGAGCACCAGGTACTGTTCCGATACGATGCTCCAGTGGGTCCGCCCGCCCACCCTTCTTACCAGTAATTGAGGTTTTCGGAGCATACGGCGCCTGCACGATGCTCCACCGAGAAGCTGGAGTGCCACTGAGCTGGAGTGTCACAAACTGCATGTACATGTGCGCTGCGCGCATTCATGTGGTGGACACCTGGCCCCGTTGTACCGTACTGGTTGCAATGAGATCCAGAATCCATCACTGTTTTGTAAGTAGAACATTCCTCTATAGGCATCCACAGTGGGACAAGGCAAATGACAAAACATGTTTCAGGACATCATGATACAAATATTGTGACTAACATACTTCTATCAGGTGTAACAGCATGGAAGTAAAGAAAGGTGCATATCAGGACAGTGAAAGTCCTGGTTGGTACAGCCATTCCATATACTGCTACCACCCATATACCAAATAGTCTAACTTCTGACAATGGATATATCTTCAGACAGGCATCCCCTGTTTATCTGAATTGCTGGGCAGTTTCATAGTGGGAGAGAAGGTCAGTCCATGAACCATTTAGGGCAATCTTTCTCAAACTTGGTGTCTTTGAGATGTGTGGACTTCAGCTGCTAGAAATCCTCAGCCAGTGATGGAGAAACCCTCATGTAGCATCATAAAAGTCCATATCATGACCTTGAATTGGCAGTCAGTGCAGCTCTTTTGGTCTGGGATAATATGATCCCTGTACTTAGAACCAGTCAGCAGCTTAACCAACACATTTTGCACCACTTGTAATTTCAAAATATTTTATCTATTTATTTATTCATACATTCATACATAAATACATGCATGCATGCAGATTTTGCAAGACATACACTGCAATATTCAAGAGGATTGCAACTAAAATGTGGATAACTCCAGCTCAAAAAGGGTCCCAACTGGTACAGTAGTTGGAACTGTACAAATATTAGCTTCTGCAGAGGAAATGAAGTTGCCTCCATGGCCTCCATCAAAGTCAATCTATGTCTCTGAAGCACCCAAGTAGCAGCCTAATTAATGTCAGAGTCACAATCTTTTACAAGCAGAAAAATTGTCTGTAGCACCATGGAAATCCCCAGCTCTCACTGCTTTCATCTATGTCTAAGTGAAGAAGAAATAACTATTCTGCCATTGAACTGCAAGCTCCACCCTTTGGGGGGGGTGCAGTGTCATGATGCAGATTCCAATGAGTTCACAAAAATATTTTTCTTTAGGTGGAAACATTTTTATTATTGCAACTAAAGGAAAATTTGGAATATCCTAGCTTGGTGTACGTATTAGAATAGTTTTTGTTTTTTTTTCAAAAATAGAAAAGGATTCCATGAAGCTCCATAAGAGACAAAGGGGGGGAGAGTTGAATGCAGTTATTTTTTTTAATTAAAGCTAAATTAAAGAGGATCATTGTGATCATTGTGGTTTAAAAAAAACAAATAGGTGACAGACTCTGAGACAGTTTTAAAAATTTTGTTCTAGAGTCCCATTGTTCAAGGTTTTTATGAAATTCTATTTGTCTCCTGCACCATAAGAATATTTATATATTCAATGGATTTCACTGGTGTACCCACAAACAGACGTTTGGACCAGTTCATGGTAGCGGAAATTGTGGGTGGGCCTGCCCACCCTGGCTCTATGGTGTCCTATTTAGACATGTTTTTGAAGTTGGGAGGATATGTGGAAGGCACATGTGTGAGCAAAGCGCATATGCAGAGGTTCGGGTGCATGTGCAAAACGAGCGCATGCACCTGTGTAGCGGGTGGGTACAAAGCGAGCAGGCGCACACGCGGTGAACCAGTGGTAACAAAATGTGAAACCCACCAAGTGTCCCTAAATTATACTATGTCAGAAGGCAAAAGATTGATTAGAAATATAAATAAAAAAGAAAATATGCCACGCTGAGTAAGAGAAGTACTAACTATATAGCAACTATCTACTATTCAGAAAAATCGGATTAGAAGATACTGTAAAATATGACTCAGAATTTACATAGGTACATCACCCCTAGTGCCATCAAGGATAATATTCGAGCTTAACTTTTGCCAAGATCAGACATCAGCTGTGAAATGGAACCACATAAGCCCAGGAAAAAGAGATCATTTCTTTAAATGTTCCTGACAGGTATTATGTGTCTTTCTATACCATAAACATTTAGAATCACATTTTTGCCCTTCAAATCTCCACCTCTGCACCACCTCAATGGATAATGTATTGAAGGATGAAAGAAAGGTAACTTAGGCAGTAAATTACTTCGCTTGACAGGTAACAATGTAATCAGATTTTCATAGGTATTTGTGGGGAGGGGGGATAAAGAGGAGCAAATGCTGCAATGTGCATCATGACTTTGTCTTCTGGCTCTGCACAACTTTTATTATTGTGTCTTATTTAGGCACTGAAGTACATAAAGGCAGGGTTTACTTTATGAAGCCACTGCACGTATGTTATCATTTTTGTTGCAATATCATTTTATTGTGACAGTTACTGCAGAGACCTGTGCAAGGGTTACTTGGGAGAAGAAACTGATCATGAACATACAATGACAGCTAGGTGAAGTCACATGGAAAAAACCATAATGAAAATGTGTCTTTCACATTGTTGCTTCACTGCAAATCATTCCCAGAATTTGAAGAGATGCTTGTCAGTCACTGGACAAAAATCCAGCATGATGCCCTTCATTAGGAAGCTGAAGTGGCGTAGAGGTTAGAATGCAGTACTGCAGGCTACTTCAGCTGACTGCTAACTGCAGTTCGGCAGTTCAAATCTCACCGGTTCAAGGTTGACTCAGCCTTCTATCCTTCTGAGGTGGGTAAATAAGTATATAGGTATATATGTCTAAGTGCTATTGCTATGTTATTCTGCCTCTTTATCAACAAGTGTCTAAAATGTTAGGAGTGCTGCCATATACTGGTGACCCTGTTCATTGACTCCAGCTATAGACTGGGATGGCCTTCCATCATTCTGAGGCACCAAAGCTTTTATGCAAACTACATTTCTCCTTGTGTGAATTCGGGGTTCCTTTGAATTCAACACCTCCCCATGTGCTAAGTTTCAGATATTGTTTATTATGTTGTTAGGAGAACCAGTTTGGTGTAATGGCTAAGGCACCAGACTCGAAAGCAAGAGACTGCGAATATTTAGTCCTGTCTTAGGCACAAAGGCAGTTGGATTACTCTAGGCCAGTCATCCTCTCTCAGCCCTAGGAAGAAAGCAATGGCAAATCATTTCTGAAATCTTGCAAAGGATGCTGCAGAGACTTATCTAGGCAGACAGCAAAAGTCAAGACTGAATCAAAGGCAAACAAAAACAAGTAAACAAAAATCCCAGTAAAATCAATTTGGGCCAGATAAGAAAATAATATGACATATACTTTGATCTAATCCCATTTACTCTGTTTTCCCATTGCATCAACATCTCAGAAAATTTAATATTTTTGTGTGTTACCTAAGAGTCCTAGACCTATAAGCCACATTACATAATAGCTATTATATAAAATAAGTTTTTAAGAGCTATATCAAATCACTAGTAGTTCACAATTCTGTGCCTGGAATAATAAACACACTCAGTTAAACGGAAAGCCACATTCCAAGTAGAAACATTTCATAATGATCTGCCAAAAAATTATGCTGGAAGAGCCAGGTTTCAATCATCTACCAAAATAGCCTTAAATTTGGGAACAAATGGATATTAAAGGAAATGCTGACCCAAAGAAAGAGGTAACAGCTGATAAGATCTGTCTCCAATATCCCTGAAAATGACATTCCTTTATTGCAGTGATGGCTAACCTTTTCCAGACTGAGTGCTCGAACCTCCAAAATGCAATGCCTGTGCCCCCTCTGCACATGCCCTATACCCCATGCATAACCCCCTGCATGTGCCCCACCCCATGCTTGCACAGCAGAGACCTGAAGACCAGCTGGCTGGTGGGATGCGCATGTGCATGCATGGCACAGCTGAACTGGGGCAATGGTTCATGTGCCCACAGAGGAGGCTCTACATGACATCTCTGGCACATGTACTATAGGTTCACCATCGTGGCTTTATTGGGACCTAGTCTCTTCTACCTAATGCTTTCAGACAGGCCTAAACGATTGGATGAAACTAGACTTGAAGGTACCCAGGTTCTGAGCCATGCAGGGCTTTAAAGATGGTACCAAGCACCTTGATTTGGATCTGGAACCAGTGCAGCTCTTGAAGTAGAAATACTGTATGGATGAATTAATACAATATGTGCCCAGAGCTACCTAGACCATTGCAATCTGAATCATTTCTTGCCTCTAAATGATCTTTATAGGAAGCCCCATGGAGAGGACATTGCAATAATTTAAGTGAGAAGTGACCCAGGCATAATTGACAGTGATTAGTGTCTATACCTCCCAGAAAGTTCATAATTGGAACACAAGTTGGAATTATGCAAAGGTCCTCCCTGATGTAGCTACCACATATCCCTCAATCAGGAGCTGTGAATCTGATCAGGGTTCAGTCATGAATCCGTTCAAAATGTGGGAGACTGCCCCTAACTTAAAATCATTCTAGCTTGCTGGCATTAAGGCTTTATGTAGATGTTAAAAAAGCAAAGGGAAAGTGTTGCTCCATGTGATATTTCATAAACCAAGAACCCAGGGCTTGATTTCCCTCTCTTCTAAAGACTAGAACTGTTCTCTCAAATATGCATTATACCAGGGCTGTCAAACTCCCAGCCCTCAGGCCAGATGCACCACACACTGGCCACTGCGATGCCCGTTTAACGAAGGGGAGGGAAAGCCCCAATACATCATGTGATGCCACTGTGATGACATCAGTTTGACACTCTTGCATTACACAATAGAGTGAGCTTCATTCCACCCTTTGGAGACTATCCAGAAAATACCAGGATTGATAATATCAAAAGTTCTAAGCAATATTCTTCTAGCTCAGAAATTTGGTACAAGAAATGTTTAAAATAGCTGAAGCAGAATGCTGTGCATTGTAATAGTCCAATATTCTTCCAATGAAATACATAATTGTTTACAGCAGACCTCTGCTTACCATGTCCAGGTATTAGAAGAAGCATTAACAAAATAACTGTTGGAATAATGTAGATCAAATCTATTAACTCAGCTAAAGCAATCATATGTATTTAAGAATACATAAACCAACAGTTTGTACTAGTGTGTCAGCTCTATGAACAAACTAGCTTGATCTATGACATTTGTTTATGTGATTTATAAAGGAATAGCTGCTTTCTTAACCTAAATACAGCTCCTAAGAAACTCCAATGAATAGGTGCTTTTTACAACTGGTTACTATGGAAACATCAAACTTAGAATGCATTACAAGGTTATAAAAATTCAAGAATATCATACCTACTACTAACTGAGCAAACTGTCAGGATAGAGAATGTTATCATTATGGTAATATATGTATATCTATCATAACTATCTTTTTGAAATTCCACATTCTGGTCATTTCATTATTAATAATGCCCAAGAAGAATAAAAAAAATCTATTCCAATTTTGATAAAGAATTGTTGTATTTGTGGGGGAAGAGCAGGGGTGGGTTTCGACCGGTTCGCACCGGTCCCTGCAATCCGGTTGGTCGCCGAACCCGGAAGTAAGTAACTTCCGGGAACGGCGAAGCCCCCCCCCCCCGCGCCCGCGCGCGCCTGCACACCCACGCCCGCTCCTTACCCGGTTTTTACAAATTCTGCGCTTTCCACGCATGCGTAGAATGCCTGCGCGATCCTCCAGGAGCAGCTGGAGCATTGCGCAGATGCTAGTACGCATGCGCGTGCCGCATGCATGCACGCGCGTGCCGCGTGCGTGCGCGAGGACGTGCGCCCCGTTCCAACCGATCTGGTTGGAACGGGGCGAGAAACCCACCCCTGGGGAAGAGCCAACATCGTGACAATATGGTCATGCGGCCTCGATGCTCTGAGACCGCAGCCAATACTTTTGCCACTGGGTGGTCCAAACGGACCTAAACTGTCCCAAAGAGATGGTGAACAGGAAGAATACATCTTGCTGATCTCCGGGATATCGCAAAATCCCTGAAAGAAGCAAGAGAAGTTCTTCAAGCCAGTGACAAAAATCCAGCCAAGGCTGACGAAGTCAGGGCGGCTCCAAAATGGAAGGATACGGAAAGTGAAAGTGTTTCTAGCTGGTGAGGAAGTTTTATTGTTTTAAAAAAGAGACTGCCTATAAAAACTTAAAAATTAATTTAAATTGAAGAATAGAAGAGTCAAGTGGCAGAATTAAATTTGGAATGTTTTGGACAGTGGTTATCTTACTTTTTAAGTGCTATCTTCATGGATGGAATTTATACAAGCCTTTTGAAACGGATGGATTAAGTTTTCTTCTTCTACCTTTTCTTTATGATTCTCTGTAATCTATAGATTAAAGTTTTCCTCTTTCATTGCTGTGGGTATTTTTTAAATTTATTTAAAGATTGGAGTCCTTTTTCTAACTTGAAATACAAAAAAGATACAAAAGGAAACTTTTTAACAGTGTTACCACTGCTCGGAGGCTGGGAGGTTTTTATTCCTTCACGGATTGTTTTGACTTGGCACCACAAGGTTTTACTGCTTGGCTACAGAGAGTGATAAGAAGGGAAACACACAGATGTCCCTTTGAAGTGGAAAGAACATTATTTGTGAATCTATGCTTTAATCTTATTAACCTTCCAAGCTAGCACAACCTCAAAAGAAAATAGAAGTCTCAAATTTGCAAAAGATACTTTCAGAAATACAGAAATTATCAAATATATATGAAAGAATAGAGGAAAAACTGGAATACTTAAAGCACATAACAAAAAATATGATGAAAAAATTGAGGATGTTTATCAAATGCAAGACGGGGTGATTGAAACACCGAAGTGGAAAATGAATATAAAGAGGTTAAACCTGCAGATATTTATGGTAATTGGTTTGTTCCTAAAAATGGAAAGAATGGAATACTGAAAGAGGAAGAAAATGGAGAGGAAATCTATTCCAGAGGGCAAGATATAGAAGAAGAAAAAATTAAAGAATCTATTCTAGCAAAAGAATTGATAACAGTGCTGACAATCAAAAACAAGCTGAATAAGGAAACAGAAAGAGGGCATCAAGATTATATGAGAGATCTTACAAGAAAGGAGTTGCTAAGAGAAGTCCTTACAAAGCTGATCAAGAAGATGATTAGAGGATTGGCACCACAAATGGCAGAAAATATGAGATTGTTTTGTTATTGGAAAGATACAGGTTGATAGATGGAAGAATATAATTTAAAACTAGTTAAATTAGTGAAATTTATTGATAATAAATATAGCTTAAATAAATAACTGATAATGTTACTAATGTATACAATGTGTAGTGTTATGATGAGTATAATTGGATATGAACATTGAATGGTACCCATGATGATGATGATGATGATGATGATGATGATGATGATGATGATGATGATGAACTAAGTTAGATAGAATTAAAGTTTTGATTATTAGGTGGAAATGTTATGATACAGGATATAGTCAAATGAAGGAAGGATAAGAATAACAATGCATATATAGATATGGGTATAACATAAGGAAACTGGATGTAAACTTTAAACACTTCCCACTCTTCATCTCATTTACTTGGTGCATTTCAGCTTCTGAGCAAGCTCCATTTTATGGGGCTGCCCTTGAAGAGTATTCGGAGACTTCAGCTTGTCCAGAACGCAGCCGCAGGAGCGATTGTGGGTGTTCGGTACACCCACATTACACCTATCCTCTGAGAGCTGCACTGGCTGCCCATTGGTCTCCGGACACGCTTCAAGGTGCTAGTCGTTACTTTTAAAGCCCTACATGGTATCGGACCTGGTTACTTGAGAGACTGCCTCCTGCCAGTTACCTCCCAAAGACCTATTAGATCCCACAGACTAGGCCTCCTCCGAATTCCATCTGCCGGCCAATGTCAGCTGGCGACTCCTTGGGGGAGGGCCTTCTCTGTGGCTGCTCCGGCCATCTGGAACGATCTCCCCATGGAGATCTGGACCCTTACTGCCCTTCCGGCCTTCCGCAAAGCGGTTAAGACCTGGCTGTTCCGGCAGGCCTGGGGCTATTGAACTATCCAGCCCCATTCAAGGTTAAGGCTGTTGTAGAATTTTAAATTGTTGTTTTTATTTTATTTTTTGTATCCCCTCCCTTTTTTATTGTGAGCTGCCCTGAGTCTCTCGGGAATAGGGCGGCATACAAACTCAATAAAAAACTAAACTAAACTAACTAAACTAAACTATGTTGATGGTATTTATAATTCCTTTTCAATATACACATTTAATTTTAACATGTATTTTCCTCCTTTTTAAAAAAAATAGAATAAAAAAGTATACGTATATAGTCATTGTACTTTTAACCACCACCACCCCGGGCAGCCTAATTTTGGCTGAGATGTAGACCTGGTTGCAATTCCCAGCTATTCTTATCATTATCTTTATATAATTATATATTCTTACATGCCCCCAGTTACTGATTCTGTCTTTAAATCTCAATAGTTTGCCATTGTAGTTATATTTCATGTTCCCTCTCCATTTTCCATATCTTAGATTAGATTACCGTTAATTGTCAATAAATGGCAATGTTCAATGTTCATTACAATTCCCTTAGTCTATTATATAGAATAACAGTGGTAAAATCTCACTTTATTCATCATCTTAAAAATTTTATATATGTTCATGTTTCATATATTTTAACCTATGCTTAGTTGTCCTTCTATTGTCATATTCAGTCAATTCACAACTCAGTTTAATTATCATGTATAAAAGTGAATCACAAACCTCTGCTTTACAACCTCCCCATATCAGTATATATTTATACATATTCCATATATTTTAAATGTTGTTTAGTTATCTTTCCATTACTATATTCAATTAGCAACTCCATTTTATTATCATATTTAGGAATAAAACCCTTACCTTAGTTTTATATTTTCCCATATAAAAGTTTCCAGTTGTCTGATTTTTTCCTAGTAAGTCTTTTGTCCCACTTCTCTGTTCCTGTCTTCTCCCTTTTCTTTGTTTTGACACATCCACTCTCTTCAATTTTCGCCAGGTCACCATCAAAAGGATATTTTATATTGTCCTTTGTTGGGGCAAAACCTCCTACTTCAATTTTCCTTATGCCACTAACAGCCTCAACCTCTTTTGTCTGCTTTTTATTCCATTTTGTTGGGACACCTCCTCTTTTTACCCTTTTTCCTATACCACTGCCAAGACTAATGGAGTTTTTTGTCTGCTTTTTATTTCCCTCCATTTCTACCTCTTCTTTGTCTTGCCCCCTTTCTTCTTTGAATTCTTCTTTAGATATCTGCTTCTCTGGGTTCAGAATTCTATTTAGGCTTGATTTTACTGATTTTACTGATTTGTGCATATTTTTTATAATTTCATGTAGTTCTTCAAATTCCCTGCTTTTCATGATGTCCAGTTCCAAAGTTACAGTTAGTTATACAGTTCTTATTTCAGAGTTCTGGTCCACCTTAAATTTATCTACTTCAGCTGCTATGGGAAGAGCAATGGGAGCCATCTTGGTCTTTTGTTCTTGCTTAATGTCCAGTTCCAAATTTGCAGTTAGTTATACAAGTCTTATTTTGAGGTTCTGGTCCACCTTAAATTTCAACTACTGTGAGATCAGAAGAGAAGCCGGGGCCATCTTATTTTTTGCAGAGAAAAAAGGATGAAAGAGGGGGGGAAACCCCTCGCAATTCCCAGTTCTTGACTCTGTAATAATTCTTTCCCCTGTCACCTTCTGCCTCCGGTCAGCCACAGCTGCTCAAAACATATCAATTGGAACAAACTTGCAAACAGCCAGTTTCGGGTAGGTTTCTCTTTTGCCTCCTGCTTTCCCAAATTCTGATTTATGGCATTTGGTTAATTAAAACTTCCTGCACAGTCAAGGTTAGGTTATCAGTTATCAGTGATAACTGATAACTTTCTTTCTTTCTTTCTTTCTTTCTTTCTTTCTTTCTTTCTTTCTTTCTTTCTTTCTTTCTTTCTTTCTTTCTTTCTTTCTTAGAAAATCCCAGTCTGACCATCAATATTATTTATGTTTTCAAGATTTCTTTGCTTTTACAGATTTGATTTATGGCTGTGGGTTAGATAAATTTTCTTACCGGTCTTTCATCTCTTCCTCACCTGCCTGTTCATTTGCTTAGACGAGAAGTCAGCATCTTGTGAGCCATATTGCAGGCTGCTGCCCCCACTCCAATTCGTAAGGCAAATCTCCAAATTGTGAGGGACCTGTTGCCTCCCTCTGGGTCTGGAGAGACCTTCTTTGCCCCACTTCCAGGAAGGTTCTGATCCAAAAAAGGATCCCAGGAGTAAGTTTGTCAGAGAGGGTTCATGTGAGGCTCTTCACACATTCCCCATGACTGTCCAGCTAGAGAACTTCCTGTCAACCGCAGGGTGGATTTTTGTAGAATCAGAATGTTCAAGTCCAATAAATTTAGAATTTCCAAATAGCGAGGTAGCCCCTTAGATATTGCTCCAAGGGCTCTAATTACAATCAGGACAACACATGATTTCTTTTTTCATAGTCGCTCAACTTCAATTTGCAAGTCCCGGTACTTTGTGATTTTTTCCTGCTGCTTATCTTCAATTCATGCATCACCAGGTATTGCAATGTCAATGAACCAAACTTTTTTCTTTTCAACTATTGTTATATCAGGTACATTGTAGGCCAAGTGCCTGTCAGTTTGAATTCTGAAATCCCACAAGATCTTGACTTTTTCATTCTCTAGAACCTTCTCAACCTGGTGTTATTATTATTATATACTTTATTCATTAAACATGAAACTCAGCCAACTGAACATTCAAAAATGTGTTACAAATACCAGTAACTGGTGTTAATGGTTGATATGGTTTGCTGCCAACATTCTAGGTATCAACCAAGTACCTTCTTAAAATATAACATGTTCCAAGTAGCACAGTTTTTTTGTTGGTGTTATTGCAGGAAGCTGCAATTTGTTGATATATCTTGTAAAATACTTGGACATGGTGCCAAGTGCCCCAATGACAATGGTTATCACTGTTACATACTTCATCCATAGCCATGTACTTTCAATGGCCAGGTCACGATATTTCATTATTATTTTCTAGCTCTTTTTCTTCGACTCTGGCATCTCCAGGAACAGTGATATCAATAAACTGTACACTTTGGCCCTCTACAACCATTATATCTGGCATGTTGTGCTCCAAATGATGATCTGTTTGTATTCGAAAGCCCCACAAGATCTTCACCTTCCATTTTCGATAACCTTTTCAACTTTATGTTCCCATGACTTTCTGGATATGGGTAAATCATATTTTTAACATAATGACCAGTGGATTAATTTAGCAACTCGGTCGTATCTATCTTTGTAATTAGTTTTGCAATTTTGCTGCATTTACATATTAAATGTGAAACTTTGTCATTGCAAAGTCAGCAATTTGGGTTGTCAGTGGATTTTTGTATCTTCTCTTTCATGGCATTAGTTTGTAGTGCTTGTTCTTGAGCAGCCAGAATTAAACCTTCCATTTCTTTCTTGATAGTTCCCATCTTAAGCCATGTCCACGTAAAGTTGTCATCACATTTTCCTTCAATGTTTTTCAAGTGCTGTCAATGCAAAGCTTTGGTTTTCCATCTATTTAATCTGTCATCCAGCTGTTTCTGTTGCTTTTATGCTGTTCTCCATTTTCACAGCCTACAGCAATTTTTCTGTACTTTGGTTCACATAATCATTCAAACTTCATTTTTCTTCTTCTACAGTTTGATGGATTTGAAATAGCCCCCTGCCCCCTATTTTTCTTGGCAGGTACAACCTGTCGATGTCATTTCGTGGATGTAAAGCGTGGTACATATTCAAAAGTTTGCGTGTTTTCCGGTCCAGGTTTTCCAGTTCAGCCAGAGTCCAGTTGATGATTCCAGCTGAGTAGTGTATCACTGGAACTGCCCATGTATTAATGGCTTTAATTATGTTTCCAACATTCAGCTGTGATTTTAATATTTTGCGGAGCCTCCTGATGTATTCCTTTTGCATTGACTTTTTGACTTTTCCATTCAAGATGGTATCTGCTTCCAATATGCCTAGGTACTTGTAACCAGCATCCTTTGCTAATGCGTTCACTATATTTCCATTTCCCAGTCCTATTCCTTCTGTTTTTTCCCTTTTTCTTCGTCTCATGGATGATATAGCACATTTTTCAAGCCCAAAGTTCATTTTGATGTCACTGCTGAACAGTTGAACTGTGTTGAGTATTCATTTAAGTTTAGTAGGACTTTTGGCATACATTTTTAAGTCATCCATGTATAGTAGATGGCTTATCTTGCCACGTTGGCTTGAGATTTGGTATCCCAGTTTTGTGTTTCATAGGATTATTGTCAGTTGAATTAATGCAATTTTGGACAGTAGTGGTGAAAGTGAATCCCCTTGGAAGATTCCTCGTCTGATGTTGACTTCACCAATATTCTCCCCATTTGTTGTTAGAACTGTTTTCAATTTTTGCATATTCACTTTCAAAAATGTACAGATATTTTTACTGATTCCAAAGTTTTCCAGACAGGTGTTAATCTAGCTGTGGACTAATGAGTCAAATGCCTTCTTGTAGTCAATCCATGCCATATTTAAATTTGTTTTTCTTCATTTTGTATTTTTAGTACCATTTTGTCTATGAGCAGCTGATCTTTTGTTCCTCTTAATTTTTTTATAATTTCCTTTTTGTTCTACTGGATATAAACTGTTTTCCATCAGATGATTGAATACTGAATTTGCCAGTATCCTTGTAAAAAGTTTGAACGTTGTTGGCAGACAAATAATTGGGCAATAGTTGCTTGGTTCTGTGCCTTTTTCTGGATCTTTCATTATCAAGTATGTTCGGCCAGCTGTTAACCATTCTTTGCTTGTTGCATTTTGAAGCATTTGATCAAATTGAGTGGCCATGTGATGATGGAGGCTTGTCAGGTGTTTTAGCCAGTATCCATGCAGTTCATCCAGGCCAGGTGCACTCCAGGTCTTGACCTTCTTTGCTTGTTTTGCCACCATGTCAGTTTTTATTACAATATATTTCCATCTTGAATATCTTTGATCCAGGAGGCAGTGTTGTTGTGTTCCACTGGGTTTTCCCACAGTTCTTTCCAAAAGTTCAAAGTTTTTTCTTTACATGGGTGAATGTTAGTTTGGATTCGATTTTCATCAAGGGACCAGTAGAAGAGCTGTTGGTTTCTTCTAAACTGGACATTTTCAAGATAATGTTTTATTCGTCATTCGTATTCTTTCAATTTTCCTTGCTGTTGCTATTGCACGTTGTTTTAGTTCTTCCATAATTTCCATTATTGTTTTTTTCTCCAGGTTGTATTTTTTGTGTAAACAATTTTTCAGCTTTTGTTCTTTAGTTTTTCTCCTTTTAAGAACTTCAGATTGCTGATATCCCCTCGTAGGTTTTAATTTTATTTTCAAGTCGAATTTTCCACTTTGGTGTTCCAGTGGGTTTCTTTTTTGGCATTTTATAATGTAGTTCTGCAGTTATAATGGTGGCTGTGCTATACATTAATTGGTTGGTTATTAGTTTATTATAAATCGCAAAAACAGAATTGTATCACAGCGGCCAGTTGTTTCACCGGATTTGGCATCAATTGCTAGTCGGGCAATGAATATATGCCCTGATAAACTCCAAGATCTATAGAAGTCTGAGGACACTGTATATTCTGCATCATACCACAGAATAGGTAGTAGTAATCCTAGAAAAAAAAAACAGATTCAAGGATTTCCCTGCTAGCTCATCTTAGCATGCTACCTTAATTGCAACTTATCAGACAATTCTACCTACAGGCCTTACTGCTATAGAGAATTAGCAATTACTCAATGATGTCTGCAGGAATGAACCATAAATGTAGGAATGAACAATAAAGAACAATAAACAAGGTCAGGAATTAACAATAAACAGCAATAAACATAGATCAGGTGAAGCATACATGTTTTCCATGGGGGCTGCTTATGAACTTTCTGCTTGGAAGAACAAGTGTTCTTGCTGCTTTTAGATCATTAAACCAGGACTGATTACAATGAAAATGTATCAACTGGCTCTTAAAGCACCATCCAAAATACTGGTACTTAGTTGGAAAGCACTGTAGTCCTTTATTGGAAAGGTCTTCTCCATGTTGATATTCTTTGTATAAAATTTTGTCATCCCCCCCCACACACACACACACAATTTCATTGAGCAGCTCCAATTATACAATTTCTCCAGAAGATTAAAAACTTATTTTCCCAGGCTTGACTATAAACCTATATCTACATCTAAAATAGAAAGTTAAATCATTGGATTTTGGAAACAGTGTTTGCCAACCTTCCACTTGGTAAATATGACTTTTTAAAGGAGTTAATTCTCATACAAATATGTGTTCTAATACACACAAATTGTGAAATTTGCATTAATAGGGCAATCAGCTCTCTATTTTATTTACATACAAAATTTAATATCTAAGTTTGATTATTTTTAAAGCATGGGATTGGTAGTTAAAACATTCCAATAGCAAAGTATTTTAAAGGGCAATGTTATATAGTAAATATTTTATTTCAGTGAGATTGGTACTAGATCTGGGTTGCAAACATCTGAATGATGATGGCAGAGAGACAGAAAAAATAACTCTTTGCTGCCATCTAGTAATCATTCAAATTTTGCAACACAGGATTGGTAGCCTGATGTATTGAGAAGTATCTTGCCTCTTGAGTCAATATAGCTATCATTATTACTATTCCTGGAAGATGTATCCTTCATCATTTTGTTTAACCTTTCAAAGGCATCCAAACTGGCAGTCATCACTACATGTTCTGACAACATATAATGCTGTGCGAAGATATAATTCATTTCATGAGTCCTGAAATTCCTACCTTTTAGTTTTAACTGAGAAATTTAGATGCTAACATTGATTGATTGATCAATTGTGTGTTATCAAGTCCTTTTTAACCCCTAGTGACCTTACATATTTTCTCCATTATACTCTATCCCTAACTTGGTCTTTCAAGTCTGCCAATGGTGCACTCATTGTGTCTGTACCTGAGTCCATCCACCTTGCCATTTTTTCCTATGCTGCAAAATTCCAAACATTGCAGCTATTCTAGTCCTTTGATCAAATTAATTATTTTCTTCATCATTTACAGCTCCATAATATCTTTTCTAAGGAACAGTGATTGCAGTTCTGTAAACTACTCCAAACAAGCAGTTATAGGAAACATTACAGCACTGGCAGCTTTATTTTTGTCTCCTCAACCAATTAGCCAGTAATGGAATTTCTCTTTCTTCACTGCAGCTGTATTCGAGCTCAACATCTGCACTTAACCCCAAGCCTAAGATCTCTTTCCTAGCTCAATACTGTCAGATCAGGTCACATCTATTCATATGTGAACTTTGTTTTATTTTTATCCCACCTTTATTATTTCGATAAATAACTCAAGGCCTAATACTCCTTCTTTTCTGATTTATGCACTTGCTTGTGCCTGACTTACTTGCAATAGACCTCTATTGCTGAAATTGCTATTGAACTGTGTTAAAAATCCTGTGAATTGTGACCTGGAAATGAAAACACAAGAAATGGGCACAGTGTTAAGCAGAAGAAAATGGCTGAATCAGGGGACTGAAGAGGAGAGGCTGCAAGACAGCCCTCGAACCATTCTTTTAGATTGGAGCCCAGAGTTTTGTAGGCCACAAAGCCATTCTGATACCCTCACTTGACACATAGGATTGCAATCCAGTCAATCAGCATGTATAGATAGAATTGGGAGAGAGTAAGACACCACCTTAACCTTTTCCCAAGGAAACCAGAATGATTGATGTAGGATGAGAAGCTAATGACAGTAGCTATAAATGTTCCATTTTATATTGTTATGCTACTGTTCATTACTGTCAGCCCTTCACTGATCTTTTCTCTTGCAATCACAGTTTGCAACTCTGAAATATTTTTCCCTCCAGCCCATGGAATCACAATTATGATCCAGTGGTGCCATTCTTTATGTCTAATTCTTTGATTTATCACATTGTAAAATAGCTACAAATTTAGTAGGTGCAATGCTATTTCTTTACCATAGAATGAAGGCTGTTTAATGGTATAATGTATAGATGAATGTTTCTTCTTGATGTTTATCCATAAACTGAGGCATATATTCTGTAACTAAGTGGAAAGGGACTTACACCCAGATAGATTATCTCCTTAACTATTTGTTACAAATTGGATATTAGTGTCATGTGCTACTTCTTTAGGACCATGGTGGGAATGCAGTACTGCAGGCTACTTCTGCTGACTGCTGGCTGACTGCAATTTGGCAGATCGAATCTCACCAGGCTCAAGGCTGACTCAGCCTTCAATCCTTCCCAGATTGGTAAAATGAGGACCCAGATTGTTGTGGACAATATGCTGATTTTGTAAACTGCTTAGAGAAAGTTGTAAAGCACTGAGTGGTATATAAGTCTAAGTTCTATCGCTAAGGGCTATTACTTTACATCATTGTCACTCTTTATTGGAAAACAATACAGCCACAAGGAGATACTCAAGACATAACTGTACTCTACTTTATTCTACCTCTTCTACTTTATTCTACTCTACTCTATTCTACGCTACCTCTCTCTCCCTCCCCATTTGTCTCTCTTGTGAAAATCCATTATTTATGCTGATAACACATCATTGAAGTGTGACATTAAGTTCAACAAGGAATCACATTTAATGAGACTTAGCAACTTTCACCATACAGTTGCTTTCCTGTAATTCTTCCAAATTGTCACAAATTATAAAACACTGTACAAGATTAATTCTCTCCTAATTTGTTGCTCATCTCATGACTTTCCATTCTTTTCCCCAGAGACATCACTGAATGCATTGCCAAATAGCTTTGCCATGGTTGCCTTTAAGGGGTGACAACAACACAAAATGCTTTAATTGCTATACAAAATTTCAGTACAGATAGATACAACCAAGTATATTATTTTTCAATGTGAAACAAAAAAAAAACCAGCTACAGGGTGAAGAGAAGTAATAGAAATTTGCCTGGATTTTTAAAAAGAAATTTAAAAGTTTAACATATATGGAATTCACTTGTTTAATAAGTCTGTGTAAAGCATCTGGAAGGGTGCACTGCACAAGTGAAGTATCTTTTCTCAAAGCACTATTTGTTGTATTTTCCAGAAGGTTCAGCATTGCTACTTCAAGATCTTTCCTGTACTAATCCCATGTATGTATGTACATGTCCAGATATATGTAGGATTTTAAGTGTCCAAATGTATAGCGTCAACTTTCAGAGGTAGTCAGTTCACCCACAGTAACTGTTTAGTTTAAACCTTGGTGTAGTATACAATATCCAATTTTGCAATCTGGAGCACACACAGTTACAAGCATTGGAGATTGTCAGTACTCATGCTGATAACATGTCAAATCTTTGCCCTGCATTTAACAGAGTGTGGCATGGAGCTTGTTTTCCTCCAGACTAAGTCCAATTGCCTGATATCTTGGCCAAGAAGGCCAAACACAGTCTATTAGATGGAAAAGGGTAAGAGTAGAAAAATAAATGCCAGGCGGGAAACTGACTGTCTATTTGGATTTTGCACAACCCAGGACAGAAATAGATAGATCATGCTTTAGAAGGAGAGAATTCAATGCATTTTGAAACTGGAATTCAGAAAAAAAATGTAAGGGGAAAGATTTATTTCCTTTAAAAAAAATTCTCTCACTCAAATAACACATTGTTGTTCCTGAGTTAAAAATGTAAGCATGAATGAATGATTACATTTTTATTTGTTACTGCCTTTTCCAGCTAACACACTTCACTTGCTAGTGAAAAGATAAGAGTATATAGAAGTCCCTATCTGGGTTGCCAAAAATCCAGATAATTCCTAGATGGCAGTAAACAATTACAGAAAGTGGTAGCAGTATTCCAGATGTTTATGGTTCCAATATGATGGGTTTGATATCAGGAAGATTAGTGAATTCCTTGCAACCACTAATATTTAGAATTCATCTGCAAGACCACATATATTTCACTGTTATAAGAACTGAAATATTTTTGTTCTTCCATTCAGTTGTGTCCAATGGTCAGAATCTAACTAGACTAACTCTCTCTCTCTTTTTTTTTTTTTGCAAGCTTTTAAGAAGTGGTTTGCCTTTGCCTGCTTCCTAGGGCTGAGAGAAAGAGTGACTGGTCCAAGCTGGATTTGAACCTAAGGCAGCAGTAATGCTCACAGCCTCTCAGTTTCTATACTGGTACCTTAACCACCACTCTAAATTGGCTCACTTACTGACACATATCCATGCACAATTGCAGGTATAAAAGCCTCTTAATTAGAAAACATAGTTGAAATTTGGACAGACTCTAGTCCTTCCCAAATCTGAATTCCTTTTAACTTTTTTAGAGCTGTGTTTGATATTTACTGTTTTTTTAATTAAAAGTTTTAAAAAGTTTTACAAATATATACCTTCCATCTCCCCCAAACCCACATCCCCCCCACCCTCCCCCCCAACCTCCCAGAGCAAATACAGGGTATAAACATTTAACAACCATATTCTAAAATAAACTAACTAACTTTAACATCATCCCTCACTTGTACTTTAACTCCCCTTTTGTAAGATATTTACTGTTATCAGGGACATATCTATATTTTAAAATTAGAATTTAGAAAGAATAGTGGCCTTTAAGGCTCCCCTTGTTGTTCCCTGTGCATCCATCATTATTAATTAATAAATAAGTCTTTGCCTCCCCCTTCCCTCAAATTCCCTTCAATAATTGAAAAGAATTTTCTAGCAACTATACTCCCCAACCCCATTGTCCTCAAACTTGGCCATTTATCTATTAGCAAAACAACAAAACAAAGCTTTCTTAGGAAGCTGTTGAATTGGAACATCATTGAAAACTGAGCAGTTATAATTAAGGAGTTTTTGTGGTATGACTAAATTCAAAAGTCTTGCATGGAGGGAAGCAAAGATGATCAATTAAAAAAATGAAAATCAATGGAAAAAACTGCACATTGCAGTTACACCTGAAGAGAAAATATTAGGATTGTGCTGGGAAGCTAATGTATTAATAATGGAAGTTTTTCAACCTGAATAAGATAAATTGAATTTATTAATATACAAAGCTAAAATGCCAGGAGATAGAAACCCATTTCTATATTCCTGGCAATGTTTTTATTTCTCCTGTTACTGAAACCACTGCATAACCAGAGTACCCCTTAATTGCAGTTGTTTTATTTTTCTTCCCTGGAAATGAATTGCTTGTATCATGAGGAATGGAAGGAACATTTGAAGTAACAGACCATAATGTTAAAAGTGTGATATTTCAATTGAAAAAGACTCTTGGTTGAACTGTTAAGGTTAATACGGGCCATGTTTGTTAACCTTATGATGATAAGTTGTTGTGTACTATGATTTTTATGGAAAGAAAAAAATAGTTTTAAAGACCAATAAGCAAGAACAGGCAAATATTATCTTAAAGTAGAAATGGAAAATGGAATTGAGGCTAGGACATCATGATAATAATGAGATGATGATGATGATGATGATGATGATGATGATGATGATGATGATGATGATGATGATGATTTTGCTTC
Organism: Thamnophis sirtalis; assembly: GCF_051295495.1. Classification (NCBI taxonomy): domain Eukaryota; kingdom Metazoa; phylum Chordata; class Lepidosauria; order Squamata; family Natricidae; genus Thamnophis; species Thamnophis sirtalis. The sequence continues at coordinate 62,906,552 of NW_028261385.1, forward strand.
CTGATGAGAAAAAGGGGACAAGAAAACAGAATAGAAATAGGCTTTTGTATCATGAAAACTGTCAGTTTTCTGCTGAAATGTTAGTATAGCTGTCTAGGAATTTTGAAAAATTTTCAAACTTGCCAGTATTTGTCTGCCCCTATTTGCAGTTTTTTAGGACAGTGGCCCCCAATCTTTTAGGTGCCAGGAACCAGTTCCACTGAGAGAGATTTTTCCCTGCACTAGAGGGGCCTTGGTTTCATGTGGTGCCTGAATCCCAGGGATGAGGCTTTGCTTGTTTGCAAGGCCTGATTTCTGGCATGCCGTCAGCATGGTCGAGGGATTAGGACCCCTGTTTTAAAAGATTCAATCCCAGGGAAAATAAAGTGTGACTCTTTTTTTCTGTGCCTAATTGAGAACCAGGAAATATTATTTGAGGATTGATATGCAGAGCAAAATTGCAGCGCAGCAACTTTCATTAAAAGTCCAGCAGAAGTAGAAAAGAATTCAGTGAAATTTAAAATGACATCGTCCATACTACTACCACCACTATCGCAATCATGCAAGCAACAACTTGTCTGTATAAGATGCAGGCGTAGGACAATTTACCCTATATTTTGGATGCCCCCCCCAAAAAAAAAGCCCCAGCCAATGAAAATTGTACTCTAACAATTCCCATCTTACCATAAATGAAACTGAGAACAAAACTCAGTCAGCACATAATAAGTCATAATTGGATTCACTGTTTTCACAATGGCTGTTATGCTGTATTTAATGGCAGGCATTAAAAAAGGTGCTGTAAAGGTTGAATGAGTTATTGGCAGTTCTCTGTACTGGTTCTGCCACAGGTCTTGCCTCTCATATTATAGTATGCTGGAGATTGATTTTATTAACCTGCATATAAGATAGGGATGGGCAACCCAAAATTGTTGGGTTACTTGCAGCCTCAACTTTTCTTCACACACACACACCTATATACTATCCTATTAATTATATGTAAACCTCAGTGACAATGAAATAAAAGGACTAAACACCCTGCTCTTTCTGATCCTGTTACCATCACTTAATAAATAATACAATTTGGGACGAACACTCTTTGAATGGTGTGGGAGTAGGAATGGATTTCCAGAGGAAAGAAATAGCAGACTACACTACTCAGGTGACCCTGAAGACACAGATAAACTTCTAAGTGCTTCTACGACCCTCTAAAAGGATGCAAATGACCAGCTGTCTGCAAGGAATATAAATCATTCCATTCCCTACTATCCTATTAGAGCTGAAGAAGCTTCTTGGATGAGAAGCGAAACTTCAAAGAAAAAACAAGTAAATACCATTGCCTCCTGCAAAAGCACCTAATTTTATTGCCAACTGAGAATTTCTACAGACACCACTTAATAAGGAATAAGGAATAAAGTGGGCCTCCTGACCTTTGATTGAGGGTCATTGATAGATTGATGACAAGTATTTGAATTAGAGAAAGAAAATATATGTGTGGAGAGTTCTGGGTGAGAAATGGCAAGCTAACACATCTCCAAATGAACAAAAACTATGTTGCAGCCACAACCAAATTATCAAGTAGACCAGTTCCATAGAACCTCTATAGAAATGAAGAGGATGGGGAATTGCCCATTTGAATTCTATATGGCTGCTTTTGGTAAGGAGACTGCAAGACAGTGGTTTACTGCAGGTTTGCCAGGAGACAAAAGAAAACTCTCAACCATAGTAGATCCTATTTAAAGTCACAGAGTTTGTTAACCTCACTTTCCAATCACTTTCAGAAACTAACTATTTAATTATGTTAATACAGATAATTGAGATATTCAAAATGATAAATTTGCAAAGCCATCTGGTAAATTTACTTTCATCCCAGAATAAAAGAAAAAATAATTATAAACTTAAGAACATAAGCAATTGGAAATAAGCAGCAAAAAGCTAAATAAGATTTTAACTTAAGAAAGTTAGACATGAATTAAGAAATCAGACAAATATGGAATGCTATGATTTTTGCTATAAGATTCTGGAAATAGTTATATAAATAAATAGCACTTTCATAGGAAATTTAGTCTGTCTTAAGTAATACGAAATTAAAGATTTTATGATTGGACAGCGGAAGAACTGAAGATCCAACTAGAAATGATAAAAAGAAAACAAAAAAGAGAGAGGCTTTCTTTTTGTTGTTGGTCAGCATTGAAACAAAACAATAGAAGATGGTACGATATGTGAAATACTGCAGCAGATCTTTGATAAATGGAATCAGAAAACAACGAATCTCAGTCAGCACATAATAAGTCATAATCGGATTCACTGTTTTCACAATGGTTGTTATGCTGTATTTAATGGCAGGCATTAAAAAAGGTGCTGTAAAGGTTGAATGAGTTATTGGCAGTTCTCTGTACTGGTTCTGCCACAGGTGTTGCCTCTCGTATTATAGTATGCTGGAGATTGATTTTATTAATCTGCATATAAGATATGGATGGGCAACCCAAAATTGTTGGGTTACTTGAAGCCTCAACTTTTCTTCACACACACACCCATATACTATCCTATTAATTATATGTAAACCTCAGTAACAATGAAATAAAAGGACTAAACAACTTGCTCTTTCTGATCCTGTTACCATTACTTAATAAATAATACAATTTGGGACGAACACACTTTGAATGGTGTGGAAGTAGGAATGGATTTCCACAGGGGAAAAAATAGCAGCCTACAGGAACCAGGAGCACTACGCAGATGACCCTGGGGACACAGCTAAACTTCTAAGTGCTTCTCCGACCCTCTAAAAGGAAACAAAACAATAGAAAATGGTATGATACGTGAAATACTGCAGGAGATCTTTGACAAATGCAATCAGAAAACAGCAGCTATAATGTCAATAATGATGTCTGCTTCTACAGATAATTTCCAAAATATATTATGGAATAAATAACATGTGAAAGAAAATGCCTTGGAAGTCTACAGGATAAAGAACTGAAAGAAACCTCACCTGATGTAGAAATATGAGAATATAAAGTAATTGAACTACTATTAAATATTTTTAAATGTTAATTATGAAACAGTGATGACAATTAACGATGAAATACAAATGATAAGCCAAAAGAATGACCTGGATAATGATTCCTTACTGGATTCAGAAAAAGAAGTTTGCTAAAGGCTCAAAAAGCTTTGAGATGGGAAAAAGAGCATTTGAAAAGAGAGCAAATCCCACAACAACCTCTGAATGAATTAAAGACCAAGATTGTTAGAAGGAGGTCAAACTTGGCTTGTTTGACCAAGATTAAAACAAGAAATGTTTCTATAAAGGTCTGGACTTTTTGCTGATCCCAGGACATAAATGTTAATAATTTACGGATTTGTGTTAAATAAGGGATGAGTTACTGGAAGAAGAGATGTTTGTAAATAACCTTACAGAGGATAGGGTATTACTGAGTTTCTTTGTACTTGTGATGAAGATTGAAAGTTACTTTTTAAAATATTTTTTCTCTTCTTTCTTTCTTTTTTATTTTTGAACTTTCTTGTCTCTTTCATTAGTCTTTTTCTTTCTCAGTTTAAATTGCATTGTCTTTTATTATCAGTAGTACAATTTTCAATTATTATTTTTTTTAAAAACTGTATATGTTATACTGAGTTATGTCCTACATGCCTTAAGAAAAAGAAAAACACAGGACAACTCCTTGAGGGTCATAACTCTCAACATAGGTAGTATATTTCTCCTCAATTGTTTATTAAAAGAATTAGAATGAGTAAATTCTGTTTGTTTGTTGCACGCATAAGCCGCCCCATTCAAGACTAGGAGTAGATCAAAAGCAGATCCAGGTGAAAAACAGATTGAAGCAGATCCATGCAGATACTTACATTACCTACATCAAGAAAGGCTTCTTAATATGTGTTGGTCATTGGCCAAGGTTTATGCCATTGACTGCATAAGGATTCAAATGTATTTCTTTGTTCCAAATAAATTATTTATTAAAAATGTTTCTATACCATTTTAATCATATGATTCAAAGCAGTAATTTCTAGGATAAAAGCATAACAGACACCACCCAATAAGGATCTTTCCTCATGGAAGCAATGCACTTTATTTATTTATTTAGCATATGGCAAATACATGGACATATAGTGGTTCAAATGTTAATGTCCACTCCACCTAGCCATTCAAGGACAGGGTGGTCTACATTGAAAAAATTAGTCATTGGGCCACTGTAAGCTCTTGATGGACATTTGGACACAATGTGATGGATATTTTGTTAAGTAGCACCACAGTCACACTGAGGGGTAGAGACAAAACCCCATTAAACAATGAGTCCTGGCAGACACCATGTTGGGTACGGATCCTGTTCAGAGTTGACCAATGCTGGTGAGGAAGGTCAAAACCTGGCACCTTTTGTGTAGAGTCATCTACATAACTGCCTGTATCTGAGCATTCAGCAGCCCATTTGGCTTTCCATGTGTGTTGATGTCAAAGTTATTAGACAGCTGTTGAGCGAATGCCAGAGAGGGCTTCCTGGATTTAAGCCTGCCAATTGATGAGGAAGATCAGCGTGCACAGGAAGAAGTGGATTTCTCATAATTTTGATGTGCTCCTTCACTAAGGTTTCCTGCCTCCGTAAGGCTGGTGGTGAAAAGTGGCTGAAGACAGGGAGCCAGCAAGTAGGATTAGATTTTATGTAACTGCTTATGTTCCTCATTGTATCATTTAGTCTAGCATCTTGTCTAGCAATGCACTGATGCAAGGTCACCAATATGACACCCCAATATTACAATGGGTTGTGAAGGTCTTGGGAAGCTAAGCCAGTTAATATCAATCTAGGTTCCATTTGTAGAAGAAATGCTATCAAGATAGATTCCCAATGTTTCCTCTGGATCTGAAGCGCTAGCAGGTTCTCATATTTATTATACAAACTCTTATCTTACCCTGATTCTTGGACCTCAGTAGATTTCAAAAGTCACCTACAGGTATAATCTGGGGAATATCTGCTTGGTCCCAGTAAAGAATTTGCCTGACTATGGGTAGTTATATTTTGCTTAAGATCTAACTCTGAGTTAACTTTACTGAAGTCACCTCCGAGTTATTTAACAATTGAATTTAAGATTTAGTTCTAAGCTATTTTAAATTACTGTTCAAATCACAGTGCCTCTAACATTTCAAGAAATTGTTAGAATATTCATGACTGGGAAAGACATGGTAACAAGGTCAGCCAATGAATGGGCATAGCAACTAAGCCAGGCAATGGGAGCTTAAACAGATCTGAGTCAGTGCTGAGAATCAAAACTGAAACTACTCTGTCTACTCTGAACTCTGAGATTGAACTCTGAAACTGTTCTCTCCTGCTTGTGTTCTGGTTGTAACTTCTACCACATTCAAAGAATCTACTATTGGTATTGTACATTTATTCATCTGTTATTATGCATATAAAGAAGTTAATGAATCCAGTTGAATCAGTTATATGTGTCTGCTTTCTGGATTTGATTTTTCTGCAACAAACTCTGACAGAAATACACTGTTACCAACATTTTTACAAGAGAAAACAGAAAATAGGTAAATTAGTCATATCCCAGGGATAATAACCATACTGATTAGTCCTTTTTTGTATCCTGTAGAAGACACACTTCAGAAGCTAGTTATAGCTCCTTTTAAGCATGGTCTCTTGGCCTCTTTTTCTATTTTGCAGCTGTCTATTTTGATGCCAGTTTTTATTTTTTCCCAAGCCAGAAAGAAACATTTTCACCTCTGTGCCAACTATATATAACAACTTCAAAAAATTTTCTCCTCCTTGCTTTGACTATCACCCACAGTTCCACTTTAGTGCCATCTGTTATATACCTCAGGAATCCCAAACAACAGCTTCATTATCTGTTCCAAGATAATTTAGTGAGATAAAAGTTGCCTGCTGTGTATGTATAACTTGAAAAGCACTACACAATCAGAAACCTCATTAAAAGGTTTTCTTCACTGTTTGACTTACATGTCTTAATCCATTCCTGTTTTCTTTATAAAGACGGAACCAACAGGAGAAAGTTAACATTTCTTTTCCTGCTGTCTTGTAATGCTAACGTAATAAAACAAGAAGGGACTGTAATTAAATGGATGTCTCACTTTTCTAGGTGCTCATATTTGGCATCCATCTGGGGTGAAATATCATCTCACAATGTCATCTATCTTTTCAATACCAACTTAGCAATGATCCCAAAAGATCATGGGAAAAGAGATGACAGGTAGCTAATCATTTATATCATAAGAATTAATGTGGTTGCATTTCAGCAACTCCTGAACGAGAAGAAAAATGATTTAAATTTAAGGTTAAAAAAATATTGTTGTGCTTCTAGGTGAGCTACAAATGGTCCTCAATATCCCTTCTCTTGCCCCTAGCTGTGCTTTCTGAATTTGCTAGCACATGTACCGAAGCAAAGGAACAAGTTTCTGTTTTTGTTTCTCTTGGTTTAGAAATGAACTAAGTGGAGTAACCTTCAAGTAGCTTATCAAATGTATCATACTACCTTTTAAATTCCACCCAAAATAACTAAATAAAGTACAGTTCTACTGTGTCCAATTGAAATTGATGCATCATAATCATTATGATTGTGCCACTTGATGGCTATTTTTTTTTAAAAAAAATGTGGCCCTATTCCACACCCTTTCTCTACACTCACTCAACAACATATGTAACTCTAGGTCTAAGAAATATTAAGGACTCTTTTGAACAGTCGCCAACTCACTGGGGCTTTCCCACCCATTGTCAGGGTTCCAAGTAACACCCCCAACCAAGTAAGACTCCGAGGCAAGCAATTTCGCAAAGATCCATTTTATTAGAGATGTCATATTGGTACATCTGGGAAAACCCTACTCTGAAAGCTCCCAGGTTCTCCCACCCAAAAGGGCTGACACCCATTCCAGGCTGTGTCCTCCTGTTAAAGAACCAATATGATACAGCTATAAGTGGAAATAGTTATTCTGCCCATATGGCACTTGGCAATAAGCCTGGTGAAGCAGCCAGGAGCAGTGCCAGTGTCAAAGAAGCCATGTGAATTTTACAAACAACATGGCTGCTTTGAACAGAGGTGGCTTGTATGTTCTCCTATATGTGGCAAAACACCATTTCTGAGACTTTCCACAATCCAGAGATAATAGGCCTCCTATTTTGGAGTCCATTCTCCCTGTGGTCTAGACTGATGTGCCTTTCAAAGAACCAGTTGGATGCTTCCCTAGGTTATTTACATTTCCAGGATGCTACCATGGAAGAAAGCCTCTTCCATCTCATATCCTAAGGTCATCTTTGGTGGTCTTGCAGTCCTATGCTAGGGACATTGAGTGGGAAAAGGTCCTTTCAGTGGAAGCTCCCTAGTTTTGAAATGCCTTCCAGATGTAGACTTCCGGCTACTTGTTTTGTCTTTCGGGCCCAAGAAATTGTTTATCTCTTCCCTGACTATTCATATTTCATTAGTTAATTTATAGTATAGTCTCCACCACCCTCTTTTTTTCTTTCTCTTTGTCCATATATTACAGTTTTAATTTATTGTTTAATCAGTAGCTTTAAGAAACTGCTTTGTTTGTATTCTTTTCTTATATAAAAAGTTAGATACAAATGTTTTAAATAATAAATAGGGGAAAATAAAAGTGCAGCATGTATTTAAAAATAGCATATATGCTACCAGTACTTAAGTTGTCTGATACATTAACTAATTAGTTATTTCACCTAAGAATAAATTCATTGGCAGATACTTAGATTTTAGGAAGGCTTTTCTTTGCATTTTGCAACAAATGAAGTTTCAGTATTGTAACCCTACAGAGTTATGGGATGAGGGACATATATCCATATAAACACTGATTTGTAAAGAAAATAAGTATGCATTGAAAGGAGGAGGAGCAAAATACTACATTAGTCATTACATTGCATACTGCTTTATATCTGGGAATTGAATTCCATACATGTTATCTGGGAGCTGAAATCCACGCATCTGAAAACCACACATCTTAAAATTGCCAAGGTTGAGAAACACTGCTTTATATTAAAGAGTTTTTTAACCAATACCACCACAAGGGTGGGAGAGCTGTAACAATTCAGAAAGACCAGGAAGCAGCAAAAGCTAATCCTTTGGTATCATTTCTGTCTCTTCTGATTTACCATGTCCAGATCAGTGGTGGGATTCAGCCAGTTCGCACCTATTTGGGAGAACTGGTTGGTAACTTTCTAAGCAGTTCGGAGAACTGGTTGTTGGAAGAAATCTCCTTTTGTTTTCTCCCCACTTTACAGGGCTAATCCTGTAAGGAAAGGAGGAAGGAAACATTCTGGGTTGTTTCTAGACTAATCTTTATTGCCCTGCTTACAGAAACTGCCTTTTCGGTTAACCCTTATTACATTGTAACAGCTAAGGAGAAGCGCCCATCGACATAAGTGACGTTGAGTTGGCCACACCTACCCAGTCACAAGACCACCAAGCCACGCCTACCCAACTGGTCATTAGGGCAGAGGATCGATTGTTAAATTATTTGAATCCCACCACTGGTCCAGATGCTATCATAAAAGGTAAATGTAAAGATTCCCCTCACACATATGTGCTAGTCATTCCCAACTGTAGGGGGCGGTGCTCATCTCCGTTTATAAGCTGAAGAGACAGCACCGTCTGAAGACGTCTCCATGGTCATGTGGCCGGCATGACTAAACGCTAAAGGCGCACAGAACACTGTTACCTTCTCACCAAAGGTGGTCCCTATTTTTCTACTTGCATTTTTACATGTTTTTGAACTGCTAGGTTGGCAGAAGCTGGGACAAGTAACAGGAGTTCGCTCCATTACATGGCACTAGGGATTCAAGCAGCTGAACTGCCTACCTGTCTGATCGACAAGCTCAGCATCTTAGCCACTGAGCCACCGTGTTCCAGATGCTATCATAAGATACTAAAATAAGCCAAGATGCCTTAAAGAGCTGCGCTCCCAAGGATAATTTTTTCTTCATTCACTCATCTCATTAAACTGAAAGCTCAATTACTGCTGGAGAGCAAACCAATACATCGGAAAACAATCCATTGCATTTCAATTGAGGACAATTCAATGTGGTCTCTCTATTTAGTACCAGAATAGAAGGGAAGAAGCAAGATGGCAATTTTGAAGCCACTCTGACTTGCTGTGGTAGTAATCATGCCTACTGTGTGTGTTGTCAGAGAAAGGTGAAATGGAGGGACAAACCAGAGTCCTGGCAAAGTGCCACTATTGCTGCTATTCTAATGGAGACCCTAAGAGCAGGCTGGAGGTTGGAGAAAATTACACACAGCAGTTTCTAAAGCAGTAGGGGAAACCAACACAGCAAAATGCACCAATGATGTATTCCAACACAGTAAGGCTGCAATTCTTCTTTTCTTTGCAATGTTAAAAACGATGTGTTTTTTTCCTCCTTTATTTTTTTTTAAAACGGACCACCTATGGAGTTAATGAGTTCATTTCAGCATACATTCTGCTACACAAGCATAAAGAAGAGCAAAAAGAAGAAAAATGATGTAGAGTTGGTTTTTATAGTCATTATTTTTTCTTGTCATGTGCTGTTGGGTGAGCTGCTTCATGGAAGAAGAGCTCAGGAAACCGCGACAAAAAAAAATCATCTAATTGCAAAAAGGGGCTCTTTCTTAGGTCAATTAAATTTTAAATAAATTGGAATAGCTGGATATGATAATTTTTTTATAATTACAGTGTGGGCCATACTGCAAAACACTGCAAGAGAGGCCCGACAGTCTTTAATAGCATTTTAGACAAGAGATGAAACATTGGATCGATTAGCATAAAGTGGTAAAAGTATATCATTTTGTCAGAGGAAGAAGAGATTCTGCTCTCTTCCCCATGTTCTCATCTTTCCTATTACCACTTTTATTTTATTTTTTCTTACAAAGCTACTATAAATTAATGGTATGTTTTTATGACTTCTTTCCCCCAATGGAATTTTACAGTTTTGTGAATAGCTTTGTGAATAGTTCCACTTCCCATGTCCTATTTCAACTTAACATTGCTTGGAAACTTTTATTTCCCCAGGAATTCTTTTTTAGCTATATCTGTTGAAGAATCATGAAATTGATTCATATCTACTCGAAGTCACTGATGGCAGTGCTCTTATGGGATTAAAGAACCCTATTCTAAGTCAAACATCTATAAAATCCTCAGCTAGTTTTCAGTCATTAAAACAGAACCATTTAAAATAACATCATGGAACCCTCATGTCCTTTGTTCCAATTTTTAGATAATTTCAGATGTTCAATTGTATTGTTTTGTCTTACATACAAGAAAGAAGCAACATTCAAAGACTTCACCATGAAGAAAGGAGCTGCTTCCATACAACCACTATTCTTTCTAGTCTCCAGTTCCTCAAATATCATCTGAAGTTGACCATGAGTTGCTGCTATCAACCTTCAAAATGCTGAGAACATTCATAACCAATCAGCATTTCCTCCAGTTGGCTAATTGGAATAAAAATAGACAAGCTGGAAATTCTTGTTATTTCACCTTGCAGTGAAATAACCACGAGTCTCCTTGTGATCAACCTTCTAAATGCCTGCAGACTCAATGCTTGCTAAACATGAAGTCTACTCTGAAGAAATGGCAGGTTGGAGTGGAGGGGATGGAAAAGAAGTTTGTGGGAGAGGCAGAAGATGACAAAGAGAAGCTGTAGAGGAAATACCTGCTAGAATTATCTTTATCAGACCTGCTTTCCCCATCCCTCTAGTCTGCTGGCTGGAATTTATCTCATTGCCCTAGAAGAGAGCTAATTCTTCATGTTGGAAAACCTTGTTCAGAGGGAAGGAAGGGGCCAGAGACTACTCAAGGTTTTTGCTTATATGGTCATAGCCAAGACTGGGAGAGTTATTGAAACAATTGGTGCAAGAAGAACAAGTTTCAAACTGCTACTGCCAGATCCATTGACTTTCTTAGTTTGATATTTTATCTTGAGTGTCACTCTAAATTTTTAGTTTTGACTGCTGAGACTTCAGTAAGTCTGTTTTTGTGGATTATCCCATCCCTAAATGCTCAAGAGTCTGGGTGGGGGAATAAACTTCAGCAGACTTTCTACCTGAAAGGAAAGTGCAGCATTTACTTTGTTACTCAATACTCAGGCCCCCACCTTTTTGTTTACAAGGGTACGGCCTCTAAAAACTGGCACGGAAATAAATAGATGATAAAGAGAGAATTGCAGATTACATAAATGCAGTGCTGCTTTGCAATCAACACAAAGATCCCATATTTGGATTTCAGTATCATTTTCATATATTCATTTGTCAGATCCTAACTATCAAGTTCCACTCCCTTTTTGTCCATCTCCTCCTCCTGCTGGTCATATTGACTCTAATACAGGTAATCTGTGCTTAATGATAGTAATTCATACTGGAATCTCCATTGCTAAGTGATGTGGTCCAGAGATGGGTTGCTCAAATTGACTGAACTGATAGTGGTGGTGGTGGGAGGCTCCGCCCACCTGCCTGGAACCTTCTGCGCATGTGCAGAAGCATCACGCATGTGGTACCACGCTGGAACTGGTAGTAAAGAAATTGACAACCCATCTCTGATGTGATCATAAAGCACAATGTTCATGTCACTGTTCTGGCCCTTCTGATTGCCATCATTAAGGAAATCCTGCACCATTTTTAAGTGTGACATCACATGGTCAAGATCTGCAAACTTCAATGGCTTCCCCATTGACTTTGCTTGTCAAAAGCCAGCACTGGAGGTCACAAATGGCAAACACAGGTCCAAGGGAACCCTGTGATATCATAAATGTCAACTACCTAATTTGTAATCACATGACTGCAGATTGCTGCAATGCTCACAACTATAAGGACCAATCATTCAACATTATCATAAGTTTGAATGGTCAGTAAATGTTTGTTAAATGGGGACTACCTACATTGAACTAAATCTAAGACCGTATATAATGCTTTCACATCAGATTTGCATATCTAAGATACATTATTACACATATGCAAATATAGCAATCATGGCAGTTTCAGTGTCATTTAAAATGATTTAAGTTTTAAAGCCAGCTGATCAAGTAGTAGATAATTCTTTAAAAGAACCCTGAAGCTCTCAAGAAATTTTACTTGTAAATACAATGAAATGAGTCCATGTGTTCCATTCAGCTTATTCCACACAATAAGCTAAACATATTTTTGAAATAACTTAAATGTGAATTATCTTCTGAGAACAACCCCAGGTCCAAATGACTGCATATGGCTACTAGAAAGATATGTTTTAAAAGCTAAGTTCTGTCTCTTTAGCATGCCTATATAAGTGCAGATTCTGAAAGGCATGTTGTGAGCCAGTTATCACCAGGAAATTTAAAGCACAGCTGAGGAAATTCCTAGCAAATTCAAAAACATGATTTTCGGTAAAATCCTACCCTACTTTACTCAAAGACAATCTGGAAGTGATTACTGAAGTAAGGATATAGATTCTCCAATCAACAGTATCTCTATCTTGCCAAGTTTCAGCACCAGTTTATTTGTTCTCCTTAAGCTCCTTCATAATCTCAGAACATATGGAACCTTATTCAGGTCTCCGTTAATTTTGATTATGAAAAGGGAAAACCACCATGACAAATGACACTTTCATATAAAACAACTTTCCCAGTCAGGTGCTTTTGAGATGCATTGAATTAAGATTCTTACAGGATCTCTGAACCGAAAGTGCAGAATTGAGTAGTTTGGATACAACAGTCTCACTAAAGCAGGATAAAGGGATCAATAGTCTGTTCCATGGATTAATTGAAGCCTCAAGAAGCATTCCCTAGCAACTTAAATGAATTCAAGCCATGCCAAAACCACACTAAAAAACACATTCCCTTTTACAACCCTATAATCCTTTAAAGGCTAAACAAAAAGTATTATGAAAAGTGCCACGTGGAAAAGCTTCCAAAATAGATTTATTTCTACTGAGATCCTGGCATGGTCAATTTAAAGGGGACCTTATGGGTTAGCTCCTCACCATGACTTGGCATTCAAGTGGGTGCTTTCATGTATTAGCAGTTCTCTGGCAGGAAGTGTTTGCATTAGAAAGGAGGCTAAAGTAACTTGGTGACATCCAAATGTTTTGGAAGAGGTTCTCATAATTCCTTGAGTTGTGTGTTTAGGACAGATGGAGTCCAACTACTGGAGGATGTCAGTTTGCTGTCCCTAAATTAGGTACAGAACTCTTCAAACATTTGGAATACTAGTCCTGGTCCTTGTAATCCTCTGATTCTCAAGTCAGAAGATTGGATAATATCAGGAAAACTATGATACCAATGGCATCCCTTATGCCTCCGTTTCTGACATGTCAATTTCTTCCTTTCTGTAGGGTCTACCATAAGAATGGTGGGAAATAATTTTTTCATTTCTAGCAAAGGAAAGGGGAAAAATAACCAGAATTAACAAGGTCAATGGCAACTGCAGCTAGAAATAACTGTGATGTATTGGATTTAGTCTTCCTACATCAATGCTAGAGTGTGATAAATGAGCTTTTATATAAATAGGTGTACCTCTTATTTGCTGGGTTAAAATTCATCTCTGCAAAACTTCCTGTTTTGATCTGTTCAACTTTTCCTCCAGTAAGCTCTTCAACTACATTTAAAGAATCCAAAAGGCAGGAAATTGATTTTAGTTATGGTAAACACCTTGATTTGCTTTACAAACGAAAATTGAGGTTATAAGGCTTTCTTTTGGTTCTATAACTTCAAAGTATGAAAAACTTTATCTTCTCAGAGTGATTTTGGAAAATTCAATTCTTATCCCAGGTTGGCTTCAAAAATTATATCTCCTGCATTCTCCCTTACGCCATTTCTTGTCTTAAAATTGACATTCCATCAGTGCTTTCTAAGCCGTAGATTACAAGTATCTTTTATTAGGGGAAGGTAAAAATATTTATAGGTAAAAAAGCTAATTTCACAGGAGACCCAAAGCATTTCAGCTACAAAGCTGAATTTACAAACTGGAATTCATGTCATATTTGATTTTAAATTGTTTCTAAACTCAGCTATTTTTCTTCTTTTGTGTAAGTATGCAGTTTTAAGCTCAATATACAAAATAATCCACTGAACCACATTCAGAGTAATCACATTTAATAAAACTATTGTTCTTTTTCCTTTGAAGATTTAAGATATTCTAGTTCTTTAACTAGACTGCTGTATGCAATTTGCTTTTCAAAAACATAACAAGGACTAATTTTGCTGATAGAATGGAAAGTTAAATTTCAAGTATTCTAAAAAGCATGGACAAGTTTTCTTCAAAAGAAGATTTTATTAGGTCAAAAATACATGGGTCTGTTTATTAAAATGAACAGTGCCAAGACATCATTTTTCTTTGCTTTTTTTCTATTTCTACAAACCAAAGGAACAGGAAGCCATAGTTTGATCTCAAGGAAGAGTTTCCACTAGGAAGAAAAAAAGGAACACTACTTGGTCTACTTGCCAACACACTACCATACTACCAAGATGCATCATCATTGCTATGTCATCTTCATATCAATAAGTTCAGTATTATTTTTCTTCCTTTTCTTCAATGAAAATAAGAACAGCAGATGCAGCAGCTTGTGGAAACACAAATAAAATTTGATGGTAAACTCTTGCTAACTTTTAGTGAATGCAAATATTGCCAGCTGAATCTGTAGAAGAAATGTGCCATAATTTTCCAGTAACAGAAACTGAATAGCAATTGCTGGGAGACAGAACAATTTTGCAGCAAAAAAGAAAGAAAGAAAGAAAGAAAGAAAGAAAGAAAGAAAGAAAGAAAGAAAGAAAGAAAGAAAGAAAGAAAGAAAGTAAGTTAACACTGATTAGTAGGTGCTAGCATTCTGAAGATTTTGGAGAGATCTGTTGCTTGTAATACTAAACCAAGTTTACATCATAGCAAACTCTCATGTTACTGAGATATCAATTTAGCTTGGTTTTTTCCAAGAGAGATTACTCTATTTAATATTTAATATTGTTCTTATATGTACTAGAAAGGATCACCTACAGAAAATATGGTTGCAGTACAAAAAATAGGATAAAACAGATAGGCACGGGCCCTTTAAGTTTTTTAAATCATGAAGGAATGACTTGTTTCTTTCCTCCTCCTCCTCCTCCTCCTCCTCCTCCTCCTCCTCCTCCTCCTCCTCCTCCTCCTCCTCCTTGTAGTTTGCTTAACAATTCAGAAAACTGTATTCAAATTAGAAAGTTAGATTGCTGACTATTCTGAAATATTTTGCTAAACCCAAAATAAGAACACACCAACAGAAGAAAGCTACAGTTTTTTATGGAATACTGTGGTCACAGGGTGAAGAAATCGTCCTTGGATCCAGCTGTTCTTAATAACTATCGTCCAGTCTCCAACCTTCCCTTTGTAGGGAAGGTTGTTGAGAAGGTGGTGGCTCTCCAGCTTCAGCGTACCTTGGAGGAAGCTAACTATCTTGACCCCTTCCAGTCTGGCTTCAGACCCGGTTACAGCACAGAAACCGCTTTGGTCGCATTGACCGATGATCTCTGGAGAGCTAGGGATGGAGGCCATGCTTCCATCCTAGTTCTCCTGGACCTCTCAGCGGCTTTCGATACCATCGACCATGGTATCCTTCTGCGACGACTGCGGGAGATAGGGGTGGGCGGCACTGTTTTGCAGTGGTTCTCCTCCTATCTCTCGGACAGGTCGCAGTCGGTGTTGGGGGGGGCAGAGATCGTCCCTGAGGCCCCTAACTTATGGGGTGCCGCAGGGGTCGGTCCTATCCCCCCTACTATTTAACATTTACATGAAACCGCTGGGCGAGATCATCCGGAGGCACGGGATAAAATACCACCAATATGCGGACGATACACAGTTGTATCTGTCCGCCCCGTGCCAACTCAATGAAGCGGTGGACGTGATGAACCGGGGTCTAGAGGCCGTTAAAGACTGGATGAGAGCAAACAAGCTGATACTCAACCCAGACAAGACCGAGTGGCTGTTGTGTTTTCCTCCCAAAAATCTGACCAACATACCATCACTCAGGCTGGGGGAACAAAACTTACACCCCTCAGAAAGGGCCCGCAACTTGGGAGTCCTCCTGGACCCACAGCTGACTTTTGACCACCATCTCTCAGCTGTGACCAGGGGGGCATTTGCCCAGGTTTGCCTGGTGCGCCAGTTGCGGCCCTACCTGAATCGGGAGGCCCTCACAACAGTCACTCGAGCCCTTGTGATCTCCAGGCTGGAATACTGTAATGTGCTCTACATGGGGCTGCCCTTGAAGAGCATCCGGAGACTTCAGCTAGTCCAGAATGCGGCCGCGCGAGTGATCGTGGGCGCACCACGGTTCGCCCACATAACACCGATCCTCCGTGAGCTGCACTGGCTACCTGTCGATCTCCGGGTGCACTTCAAGGTCCTACTCACCACCTATAAAGCGCTCCATGGTAGTGGATCTGGCTATTTGAGAGACCGCCTTCTGCCAATTACCTCCCTGCGTCCCATCAGATCGCATAGAGTTGGCCTCCTCCGTATTCCATCCGCCAGTCAGTGCCGACTGGCGACTACCCGGAGGAGAGCCTTCTCTGTTGCGGCTCCAACACTATGGAACAATCTCCCCGTGGAGATTCGTACCCTCACCACCGTCCAGGCCTTCCGCACAGCCCTCAAGAACTGGCTAGCCCGTCAGGTCTGGGGCTAAGCCTATTTTCGCCCCTCCCGAATGTTGAGTGAATGTTGAGTTTTATTGTTTAATTTATTTTGTTCACATTTCTTTTTGCACTGTCCTACACTCCCTTTCCTTTGTGATTGTAAGCCGCCCTGAGTCCCCTCAGGGAAAAGGGTGGCCTATAAATGTTCAATAAATGAAAAATGAAAATGAAAATGAAATACTTAGTGAACAGAAGAACAAAACTTGCAAGCAAGCAATATTATCAAAGTGGCTCCAGCCATAAAATGTGTATCTTCTTGTATCATGTACTCTGTTACAAACAGTAAAAATTGAACAGTAATTTTTATTTTGAAGAAAGAACAACCTCAATCCGGCATGGCTATCATAAACTGTTGGCTTTCTTAGGGCTCACATAAAAACAGCCATTCCTGTATAGTTTAAGGATCTTATTGGTTATTATCCATGCTTTCAGCTTTTTGTTGATTTACCTTATCTGCTTTCACAATATCTAACAAGTTCTCCCAGGAAAACTTCTAATAGCTTCTAGTCTCTTCTAAATGCACTCTAGAATGGCTTCAATAATCCCTGCTAATTCTGAGTTTCTACTGTAGGAGGTTAGCAGCCATCCCTCTCCTAGGAACATGAAATATTTTAGGAATATTAAAAGGGCAAAATATTTCCCCTAAAAGGGAGGCAGAAACTCACACACACCCCTTTGTCCTTGAGCTGAGGTGGCACAGTGGTTAAAATGCAGCTCTGCAAGCTACTTCAGCTGACTGCAGTTCTGCAGTTCGGCTGTTCAAATCTCACCGGCTCAGGGTTGACTCAGCCTTCCATCCTTCCGAGGTCGGTAAAATGAGGACCCAGATTGTTGTTGGGGGCAATATGCTGACTCTGTAAACCGCTTAGAGAGGGCTGAAAGCCCTATGAAGCGGTATATAAGTCTAACTGCTATTGCTATTGCTATTTGTCAATGGGCCATTGAGGCCTGGGACACTCTATTCTACATAACAAAGATCTACCTCCTTCAGGCAGAGCCATAATAGGAATTGGCCAAATCCCTTTATTGCATCATCACCCAGCAAGGCTCAACCAAGCCTGGGACTCAAAAGGCAATATACAAAGTTACCCCTGCATGATCCCATGGGAGTCTGACAACCAATCAGAATGCAAGCTCAAATTCAAAAACCCAGAGAGGGCATAAAACCCAGGCACTCTCAGCATCTCTGCCCTTTTTTTCTTCTTCACCCAACTTCTTCAAGCCACGTGATACTGTTCACCAATAAATCTTCTTTCCAAGCAACTTCCATGAATCCAGTGTTGTTGTGTCTTTTCCCCCACTTGGAACTGAGCCCAATATAATATTGCTTCTAACACTACATAACAGATACATTCTGTTAAATTATGCCAGTGTTTTCCAGTCTACGCTGGCAGAATCAGCTTGGTGATTTTAACTTCAAAATTTGAAAATAGTTTTGAACTAGATTATCCCTATGAGGATATCCTCCAATTTTCATTTAACTGGTTTCCTGCATCATAGCATCTTCTTCAGACATCTCCACCAAATGAGACCAGAAGAGCAGTCAGAAGACTAAGCATTTTAATCAAGAATGGGTTCTCCAGAGGAGTTTGTCTATCATACACAATTGGGTATTTCTGGCACCAACTGAAAATTGTCATTTCTTTCCTTTCCTTTCCTTTCCTTTCCAAGATGGAGTAAATTTTTATGGTTTTGCTGCTAGTTTTTTGCTGTTAGTATTGTTGTAATCAGGACATCCGGCTCAATGGTTAAAGACACTGAACTTGTCAGATAGAAAGGTTTGAGATGGGAGTGCTATGCAATGGGTGAGTTCCTGTTACTTGCTCCAGCTCTTGTCCACCTTACAGTTTGAAAGTATGCAAATGCAAGTATATAAATAGGTACCATTTTGGTGGGAAGGCAACAGCATTCTGTGTGCCTCAGCATATAGTCCTGCATGCCGCATGACCACAGAAACGTCTTCAGACAATGCTGGCTTCCTCGTCTAAGAAACAAAGATGAACACTACTTCCTAAATTGGAATCAACTGGACAAGGGAAATCTTTAAGTTTACTTTTACTGTTTTATTGTAATCATCTCACTTATATTGTTCTTCCCGTAATGCTACAATATTGAATTTAACAATTTTCTATTTAATGATATATTTGAATGGATCTGTACAACCCAAGGAACTGTGGTTGTTGCGTGGTCCAAAGATGTAATGAATAAGCAAATAAAGTTCAAGGAGAATAAACAGTTAACAGTCTTCTGTTGAATCGGATCATTGTTTCATTTAGCGCAACATTTCCCACAATGATTGCAATGAGGTTTGAGGCAGGACTTTTTCCTTAAGATACCACCGTTTCACTTCCTCTACCTCAGTATTGTTTCAGATGCAAAGGAAATACATGGTTCAAAAGTCAATTATGGAATCATCTTCAGAATGTTGGTCTCCTACTCAAAGTTTCAGATAGTTCAAGATCAAGCTGTCTTAAATCAAGGGGTTCAGTAACCAAAAATACCCACTATTTTCAGTATCCGCCTTATCTGTGACACAATTATTAGGTGGTTTGTTGGTGAAACATGGAAGCAGCCCCTATTCATTGAGATAACTGGTCTGTGGAATGAACTTAACTTCACTGCCTACTATATCAAGGGCTGATGAGTTTTAGAGTATCTTTAAAATTTTCTGCTTATGTTGCTCTGTCATGCATATTCAATAGATGGCACAATTTCATAAAACTTACGTTGCATGTGTCATTGCATCGCCATATAAATTATATAAATTAGAGACTTCATTTACATCATTTTCACAATGATGTCATGAGGCAAGTTGGTCATTTGCCTCTTTTTGCATAACCTTCTATGGATGCCTATGTGCATTTCCACAACCATTGAGATTTTGGTTGAGTTTTATTCTAGTTTTCATTTGCAGTTGAACTTGATTTTTTACCTTCTTTATTTTCATATTTAGAGTTTATAAATTGCTTCATTAGGGAAAGCAGCATAGAACTACTTCTAAAGCATGGTTTAAAATGAGACAAAAACCAGTCACTGCACTTATCCCCGATTTAGAAAATTAAAATTTAAGAGGCTGCCAAAATTGCAGCCAAGCAAAGCATCAGAAACCAAAGTGATATAACTCATATCATTCAAAGCCTGTGTTGTTTCTATGCCTCATATATCCTTTGATGTTACTTGAGTGTTTTTAACACAAATGTTTAAATAAATCAACATGAAACTCAATAATTCATTTGTCTAAAGGTTTACCTACCCATACCAAGATGCTTTCTTATCTTTACTAAAATCATGAATGGATAGTTACAAAAACATCTCTTTTCCCCCTGTTCTAACATCTTATCTTAGAAAGTCAGTGCAAGTTAATGCAAATGCTAAAAAATAATACAGAAGATAAAAACCAGCTACTCTGAAATATCTATAACAAGACCTGTGGCCTTCTTGCATAGACAGATATGTAGTTGTGCATGTACCTAGGGTGAAAAATGGGGCTAATTAGCTTTTTAAGGTAACCATTTCTGAAAAACCTTGCCAAGAAAACCAGAGGGACTTGTCCTGGGAATCTTCTACAATAGGACATAACTGAACAGAAGACAATAATAATAAATCTATTTCAGGATGGCCGTCATTACTAACATTTTGCTACCATGGTTCTTTGCTACCATTAACTACTGTCCCGTTGTTGCTCAGTGGAGAATATAGTCAAAGGTGACATGGGGAAAAGTTGAAACACTAAAAAAGAGACAGAAAATATTCAGAACTGTCTGAAGAATTCTTCTTCACTGTTGCTTCAATTTGTTCTTCTTGGTTCTTTTGAATGTCACACCCTCTTTCTCAGTCACAGCTTTCATGCCTTCCTGGAACTTTTCAATCTCTTTTGCAGGCCTTCCAAAGCACTGAAGAAACAAGAGGAAGAATGGTAGGTGAGGGAAGGAGCGGGGGCTGTGACTGAGAAAGAGAGTGTGACATTCAAAAAGAAAGAACAGCCCAGAAAGAACAAATTAAAACAACAGTGAAGAAGAATTCTGACAGACGGTTCTGAATAACATGAAGAGCAGGAGAAGAAAAGGACATGTTCTTGGATGAGCTTCAAAACCAGCTCTGGTGGTCTCTTCCACGCTACATAAAAGGAGAGGGAGCTAAGGCCTCCTTAAACATTATTTGGGCAAGAATAAAAAGGGAAGAGACCAGGGGTATCCAAAAGAGGGGACTCAAAGAAGTTAAGGTGGTGCTAATATCAAGTATCATACTACGATTAGGCTTGTATTTTGGAAAGTGTCCAGATGATGTCAGCATTCCAGCCAAATGCTGTAAGAAAACCAATATTCACCTAATTAGTTACCTGTCTCCAATCTTCAGTTGGTGGCTCAAGATAATGATTACATTTCCATGCATAATATCGACTGATATAGGCGTATAAGAGTAAGGTAGTTTTATACGTTGAAATACTGCTTGTAAGTTCAAATAAGAATGTAATTTTATTTAAATTTTGGGAAGACCTTGCGGCAGTCACTGATGCTTTTTCTATTTTTTTTCCCTTCTTCTCCAGTTAGCAGGTAGAATGATGGATTCTCATCAACCATAACTCATCCCAACAATATCTTGACATAGTAAGAGTAGCAATATATTAATGTTATTTGGCATGAACAGGATGCCAAGGATTGTAAGGAATCTAAATGTATGACTGTTGCCTTAAGGCAATTAATGCCTCCAAAGACAAATTAATTACTAGAGCCGCCCCAAACAAGGTAGTGGCAGAACTCAATTATACACATTTTCTTTCTCAACAGTAGAATGATAAAGAACATTTCTTCCTCCGAGACTAGTCAGCTGTAACAAGAGCAATTAAATTAAAAATGATCTGTCTGACCCATGCATGCTCTTTTCTGTTTTTCAAAATGTTTTAGAATGATTCATAAGCAACATGAAATAGAATAATAAGGCATTAAGCATTCAGGCCACACCATCAAGCTGTAATGACAACTCTAATGACAGGTCAGCCATAGCGTTTCCAGCAGTGCTTGTTTCCTTCCAATATCAAAGGGGGAAAAAAACAGTGCAAGTGCAAAAGTTACCAAAATAATAACTGATGGCTAAATGTGAAAAAGGGAAGGTACATGCTTGACCAGTAGAAAGCTTTGATGTTTTTCTTTTAATGATGATTTCTATATGCAAATGGCATTTGAAGCTTCTTTTCCAAAATTAATCATCAGCATCTCAAAAATCTACGTACTGAAATGTGATATTTACTCAATATCAAAAGCAAATAGGATGTGGAATTTGAAAGATTTTTAATGAATCAGCGTACATAGCTCTCCAAAACATAGTTGCATTTCCGGGACTCAATATTCTTGTTTTTGACATTCTGGCTATCCCTGCACTCAGAATCTCAAGTTGTTTTCTTCATTTATTATCTTGGTTTTCATTTGGCTTCTGTTTGCGTTAGGTCCCTTCCTGACTTTTGATCTCTGGATGCTTACTGTTTGTGCTCCTGATATTTCTTCATTGCAAAACTATGGCAGTAAGACAAAACACAGAATATACCTATCAGGATAAAAATTTAGGGGAAAAACAATCTTCCATAGACATAAATATTACTACTGCTTCAAATTCTTGGTTACATGTCCCTTGCATATGCCTCACAATCTCAGTTCTCTGAAATATAGATGAAAAGCACAGAATAAGCCCTACAGCTCTGTAGCTTCAAAGGTGCTTCAGAGGGCACATGGGTATTATGGCATCTTCTAACTCTGATTCAGATGCTGAAGAAGCAGAATTCATGGACTGTCCTTCTGGAAAGACAAAGGTAATGAAGGATATCCCAGGTATAATGACCCATAGGATGACTCAGATAATGAGGAAGAAGATTCTAATAGGATGTCAAACTCAAGAGTACACTAGGTGTAAAGGCCAGGATTGGTGAGCATGACTCCTCAAGGAAGGCAGCAATTCCTCTAATTAAGCCACACCTATATAAGGCCAATTTTCATACCTTCTCCTCTTGACCAAAAGGATTCTCCTGCTCCACACATATGTTTCTATATTCTTCTTCTTTTTCTAGCATCTTGTGTGTGTCTTCTGACTGATTCCTGAACTAATGTAGGCAGCTCTCTTTGGCCCAAGTCCTTTGGACCAGAGGTGGTATTCAGCCAGTGTGTACCAGTATGCGCAAACTGGTAGCGGAAATTTGGCCTGGGTCACAGAACTGGTAGCTAACTCTGGCTGGCCATGCCCCCAAACTGGTTCACTCACTCTCCAGACTAGGAGGGTCCAAAACGGCAAGTCCTTGCTGTATGCTTTCCCAGGGCCCCGAGGGCTGCCCTCCTGGAGAGCCACTGCTGCCACTTTGGAGCTCTCTTTCCCCTGGAGCTTGCAATCAAGATCAAAGGCAGGCAAATGGGCCTGGCCAAGGGGACTGCCAGGTAGGCAGTGTGGAAGACAAGTAAGCATGTCAGGGCCGCCTAGCCACAGGTAAGGGACCTAGCAGCCTATTCCCTTTCTCATGGCCCTGCCATTCAAGCAAGCTCCAAACGATAGGGGGTGTGAGCTTCAAGCAGCGGGGGAGTCGGAGCCAGTGGGGTGTGATCTCCAAGTGGTGGGTTGGGCATATGACCATCAAGCCACACCCACAAAATTAGCCACGCCCACAGAACCAGTAGTAAAAAAAATGAATAATACCACTGCTTTGGACTATCCCAAACTGCTTTCATATCTTTGCTTCTGAATTCCTCATACTTGAAGCTTGTGAGCTGCTAAAGTTATAAGATAAGTAAAACCCTTTGAGCTCTCCTGAACCGTAACTGTTTTCTGTCTACTAAATGGTTCTTTTCCTAGGATCTTACTACAGCTGTGAACCATAGTCCTGTGATGCCACGAAACAACCCAGCTGACTTGAAGCATTTCTGACAATGTTATATGCATTTTGAATCATTTCTGCCTTTGAATTAAAATCAAATCAAATAGTCTCATTAATTAATTATTTATTAAGATGATTTAAATGGCCTTCCAATTCACGATGACTCTGGAGGGCTTATATAAGTGAAGGTTGGGATTTTTATAGCATTTCAGACAGATATCAGAGCAAAAAAAAGTGTATCCCTTCTTTTTTTTCTAAGGGTTACAAAATAAGCTCCAAATTTAGTTTGAATGCCTATGGTGTTATAATCAAATTCCTCCTAATTTGGCTTTGGCATGTTTTTATTTTAAATTTCTTGATTGATTGCCCGAGATGTAACACCCTGTCTCAATGAAGGATGTTCTAAAAATGTTTTAGATGCATAATATGCATTAATATCAGGTTTTAAAGTGTTGATATTTATGTATTAGTTCTGCTCGGTCATTTTTTTTAGTCTGTTGGCATATACCACAAGGCAAGAGGAAAATGATATAGATTAAGGAATATGAACATATTTATTTCCATGAAGACAAATAGAGAATTGCATTGCGAAACTGCATTTTAGAGATTCAGGACATATTCTAAGCAGATCAGTTGTACTTCCCAATGCTACACATTGAAACTGATCTTTACCTTTGCATCATAGGTGGTATTAAGCAGGTTCTGACCAGTTCTGGAAAACCAGTAGCGGAAATTTTGAGAAGTTCGGAGAACCAGTAAATACCATCTCTGACTGGCCCCACCTTCATCTATTCTCTGTCTCCTGAGTCTCAGCTGATTGGGAGGAAATGGGGATTTTGCAGTAACCTTCCCCTGCCATGCCCGCCAAACCACGCCCACCAAGTCACACCCATAGAACCGGTAGTAAAAAAAAATTGAATCCCACCACTGCTTTGCAACTTCTAACCTTAAATGTCTGAGAACATGCAGACATCCCTATAATGAAATTAATGCTTCCCTTCTGATAATGAATCAAAGCACACATTGTTTGTTCTTGTATCAAAAATGCTAAAATGGGAGTTGCTGGTGCTCCCCTTTCAGGAAGGAAGGGTGGGAGGGAAGGAAGGAGGGAGGGTAATTGCTATCAAATAAATGCTTGTAGTCCTCAGCTTATGACCACAATTGAGCCCAAAATTTCTGCTGTTATGTGAGACATTTGTTAAGTGAGTTTTGTACCATTTTACAACCTTTCTTGCCACAGTTGTTAATTGAATCACTGCAGTTGTTAAGCTAGTAATATGGTTGTAAAGCAAATCTGGTTTTCCCATTGACTTTCCTTGTCAGAAGATTGCAAAAATTGACCACATGACCTTGGGACACAGAACCAATTGCCAAACGTCTGAATTTTTATCACATGATCATGGAGAGGCTGCAACAGTTGCAACTGTGTAAAACGGTCATAAGTCACTTTTTTCAGTGCTGTTGTAACTTTGAACGGTCATTAAATGGACTGTTGTAAGTCGAGGACTTCATTTCTATCTGAAAAATCTCTTGTAGGTTGTGATGATGAAATGGCGTCATGTATTTTCCTGAAATTTCTAGCATAGTCAAAACTCCTAGCATAGTGAGTGGATGGAGTAAATGGAAAAGTACTATTTATAAATAGTTACCAGCATAGGTATTGGGGAGAAAAGATTAAATTTATATCTCAAAGTCACAACTGAAATCTTGTGATTTATATACAGGCATCCAGTGTCAAGTTGTTACTATCAAAGGCCAGACTTAACACCCTGGTTTTATAATAGACATTCCATCATTTTTCATCACTGCAATTAGCAGCAGATTCCCTTAACAACGTGACCAGGGTGCTGAATTTCTAGGTTGAGGCATGGAGTAAAGTTTCTAACAGTAGGAACATAAATCACCTATCAATTTTGCTGTCTCAATACAAAAGACAGCAAACAAACTTGGTTTCAGATAAACTGTATGATGTCATTAGGGGAGTACAGTATTGGTTTTTTAGCTAATTCTGACCTAATTTGATGGATCTGTGTAAAAATCCCACTGACTTGTATTAATATTGTTAGTTGTTTTGCTCTTTCAGTGCTGATGTTCCTTAACTTCATCTTTTAAACTCAGCCAAAAAAAAAAACCTATGTTGTAATTAGTGGCAAATTAGTTTTGTAAACAGCCTTCTGGAGATTCACAGGTTGAAAGAAGAAAGATAAGTAAGGATTAATGAAGGGGAAGAAAACAGGTGGAATTTGTGGAACAGATGTCAAACAAAGGTAAGATAATACCATTAAAAATAAAAACTGTTCCTTTGTGTATTCTGATTCTGCTTGTGAACCTTGTGTTAACTGTTCAGTTGAAGCAAAGCAAACTTATATTCTTCTGGCCTCTTGGCATCTTGTACCAGAAGTCCATTTGTAACAAATCACATTATATGAAAAACTGTCAGATCTTATGATAAATTGATACTCTCCTTCCCCAACCTCCTGCATCAGTGAAAAATCCACTTCTAGGTGGCATTTAAATGTCACTGGTCAAGAGGAAAGAAAATATAATTGTATTTTATTTTTAACTTTATTGATTTAGAGCCAACTAAAATCTACTAACCTTATCAGTTATCTCTTAAAATTTGAGTTTATTTATAAATGACCGCTTCTTTCCTACAAACAAGCACTAGAGATAGATCCAAACTGGATCATCTAAGTGCCATGTTAATATCAAAGTATTTTTATACATTTTAAAGTATTTTTGGTCTCTTCAGTCATTAAAGTTATCAAACTGGCTTTTAAAAGATCAGTCACTGGACTGGGAGGAATAACCTTTCTTTCGTTGAAGGCCTTGGGAGTACAACTGTTTGACAATGGGAAACATTATATTGAGAGCGGACCCGTCATTGGATGCAGTCAGATAGAGATGGGAAGAGCTATTTGGATTTCTGTAGTCAATGGGTGGTTGAACTTGATTATCTAAGTGGCCCCTTCTAAATTCTATGATTCCATACTTCTGATGGAAGTCTGATGAGTGAATGGCAAGGATGGGTTCCAGCTGATGCTACTGCCACTTCGCTCAGGGACGTGCTGCACTTCACACACAGCCACATGCACAGTACTAAAAAAATCAAAATGGTGGTGCCTAAGCGCTGCTGAGAGAACCAGTTCAGGGGCATGGCAAGCCGAGTTACTACCTACTCAGCCGAACTGGTCCTAACCAGTAGGAACCCATCTCTGGTGAATGGACCTAGACAGTGTGTGAAGACTAAACCATGGCCTCTAAGTCTGAGTCATTTTGCTCCAGAAATGAAGATGGGGATGTTGATCTTCCATTACACATTCAAAACATGATGGGTCTAGCAGTAGAATCTATTTTAAAGATTTAATGGAACAAAAGCCCCCCAAAAAATTGGATGAAAATATATACTTTGTTAGAAAAAATGATAAAGCAGTATACTGATCTGAAACCTGAGATGTTTTTGTTGGGCATTCTACCATAAATACATGACAAAAAGACTATATATCTGGTTTTACATATATTAACTGCAGCTAGAATTGTATTTGCACAACAATGGAAAAATGATGAAATACTGTCAGATGAGAGTGCAATTATGAAAATATTAGAATGTGCAGAAATGGACAGATTAATGCTCATTATTAAGGATAAAGAAGAAACTGAATGTTTCCTGACGTGGGATATATTCTACCAATGGTTAGACAATAGAAACAGAAGTTAGAAAAAAGGAGGTACAAAAAAAGAGGAAATGTTAATGTGGAGAGAATTTGATGATGAAGATGTTATGTATTATTGTAATTGCATTGATGTACAGTTATATTATTAACAGTATTGTAATGAATATTATAACAAACATGTGGATTTTGATTGTCCAAAACCCAGATCCCACTGTCAACTTCTAAAGCGTTTCCATGACTATTATCAAGTTGATATAAAAAAGAGAAAAAAGGGAGGAGAATGCCATGCATATCTTTGGCCAGATTCAGGTCTCATATTTCTACAGCTAGCGTGTGAAATGTGCACGTTCATAGCCTGCCGCAGCACCTTGTTGGTGGATGTCATTTATGACACAGACAGAAGGGAGGGGATACAGGGGTAAAGTTCAAGCTCCATAAAGCGGAATCAGTTTCGGCTCCACAGAATAACATGCCAAAATGTTGATCCTAATAAATGAATGGATTTATTTTGAACTTTGTCTTGAGGCTCATAATTTAACTAGGTCATTGTTTGGAAACTTCACACCCACACTGTTCAGTGGAAATGGAAAGTAATACAAATAAAATAAATAAAAAATGTGGGTGGGGGAAGATTTCATGGAATAAGAGTCTATACAGCATTTCTAAATGTAGCAGTTTAGGGAGCACAGAGCAAATTATCCGGCGTACAAGTTACTCATTAAGTAACTTGCTTAGGACTACCATATGATGGCAAGAAAAAAATCATAATGATCATAGATCAGGGGCTGCCCTGTCCGTGGACCGGCTCTGGTCCGTGGCATGTCAGCAATTGGCCCACACAAACAAGCAAAGCCCCATCCATGGGATGCAGGCAGTATGCAAAACCATCTCCCCTCCGGTCTCTGGTGTCCAAAAGGTTGGGGGGGGTTCACTGCATTAGATGACAGCAAGGTAATATTGATTATGCTTAATCATATGTCAATGGATTATCTTACTCAGTAACTCTGTGAATGTTACATAGGAACAGAGAGAGAACTGATGATGAAGGAGCCCACAGGTAGAGTCTTGATTTTGGGTCTAGAGCTTGGATCTCTGAGAACTTTCTTACCAATAGCTACTGAAATCAATCATGAGGAAACCATGAGAACGTTTTACCGTCCCTTCCACCCTTGAAGTCCAGAATACTATATCAATGGCATCAAGGCCATTGAGAGATCAAAGAGATTTAGAATGGGTGCACCACCCCAAATCAAGTTCTATCAGAGATAATCAACAACCATGATCAATATTATTATGAACCATGGTGGCACAGTGCTTAGAGTGCAATACTGCATGCTACTTCTGCTGACTTCCCTCTGTCCGCAATTTGGCAGTTCAAATCTCACCAGGCCCAGCGTTGACTCAGCCTTCCATCATCCTGAGGTGGGTAAAATGAGGACCCACATTGTTGGGGCAATATGCTAATTCTCTGTAAACCACTTAGAGAGGGCTGTAAAGCGGTATATAAGTCTAAGCGCTATTGCTATTTCAGTAAGGTATCCTATTCTGAAATCTGTCTGAAGGGGATCCAGATAATCTGCTTCTCCCAGGGCCATTTGAAGCTATAACCACCCTTTCAACAAATCCCCCCAAAAGTGGGAGATAGGAAACTGGATGAAAATTGGCCAAAACCCAGTACACAAATGAAAGTACAGTTCGTCAGATTAATTGGATTATCAATATAGAGTATTTATTGAATGGAAAAAGGGATTATGCAAAACAAAATTATTTTACAAGTTTAATGTGCACTAAACCAACAAAAATGACATACTACAAAACAAGTAAAATTTTCAAATAAAAATAAACACAATTATGTCTTATGCACAGGATCAAAACATTTAATAACCAACAAATAATGTTACAAATATTAATGAAAGTGCTTAGTTCTTAAATGTTCTTCTAGCTTTGAACAGCTGAAACGTCTCTAGCTCTTTTTACGTCTAAAGTTTTGTGGTATCTTTCCAAATGAGTGCCTATCAAGACAAATACATACCATCCTAAAGATTGTCAATGTTTTCATTTTATGTAGATCACCTCTGTATTTATTAATACCTTTGTAGGCAAACTTTATTAACACTGTCAAATAGAAAAATTTACTATGTAGGTAAAAAGCACAGGGTATTTTACTGATTACTAGAAAATTTAAGTTCTTTGTTTTCATGTAACTTCTTAGAATATGTTCAAAAAACCCACCTCTAAATAGCAGACTGACTGGCTGAAATTTCCTAAACAAATTGGGCAACAGTTTTACATGAAGCAAATGTGTTTGCTTGTAGGAAATTAAAGCAGATAACCATACATTCTTTGCAAATCCATCTTGCTGTTGCTTTGCATGGGGGCTTCATTTTAACAGATGTCATGACAATGATTACCATGAAGGTAAACATAAAAGTTTCCCTTGTCCAGTCATATCTCACTCCAAGGGAAGGTGTTCATCTCATTTCTTAGCCAAGGGAGCTACTGTTGTCCAAAAACAATTTCCAAGGTCATGTGGCCAGCAAGACTATATGCCAAGAATGCTGTTAACCTACCCATTGAAGTGGTACCTATTTATCTACTCACATTTGTGTGTTTCCAAACTGTCGGTGGGCAGGAGCTGGAGCAGGTAACAGGAGCTCACCCAATTATACAGCACTTGGATCTCAAACCCGGTCTGTCAGCCTTCCAACTAACAAGCTCATCATCTTTAACCATGCCCCCATGCCTACTCTAAAGGGTTCTCTTAAAATCTCCATAGTTTAAAATATTATTATATGTGGAAAGGAGGATAGTGAATAGAGCTACCACATCTAAGCTGCAAAATTCCCCACAGCCATTGGGTGGCAAAGTGGTTTCCTGTGTCTCTGCTGTGACTATCATTTTGTGGCCCTCCAGCTCTGAATAAAAGTCTAGTAGCCTCTAATGAAGTGCAAACTCTTTTAAAAAGAAAAAAGAGCCACCATAATTGGTTCTGTATGGCAATTTATTACTAGCAATTATTTCAAGTCTAAGGTTGCAATGGAAAAAGAAGCTTCAGAGAAATATAGTAACCAAGTTAACTATAAGCAATCATTTCATTTTTTTTTCTTATGTGCCATTACACAACTCAGAAAGTAAGCAATAGCTTTGTCTGAGAGTACCAATCAAAAAAAAGCAGGAGGGAAATGTATTTTAGGAAGAGGGACAACATAAGATTTCAGAAATATAACTGCAGTGTTGATCGTCAAGTTCATGCATATCAGGCTATCAAGTTCATGCCCAGGATATACAATCCCTGGGCAACCACTGTAAAATATGTTTTAAAAAAAATCTAAAATATAAAGTATTTAAAATATATTATCTGCAAATCTTTCGTCCCATCTAAAAATTTAATTAAGTTGTTGAACTGCAAATAGAGTGATCTAGATTGAGGTCTACATTCCATGAAGATCAGTGGGTGATTTTAGGGCTAATCACTATGTGTCAGAGGGATCTGTCTCACCAGATGGTATAGATCCAATTACTCAACCCTGCAACCACTTTGAACTCCAAGGTGAAAGATCAGATCTACAATAGATGTAATGAATCCAGGGACTAGGTTTACTTTCCTGGCAGTGAATTGTGCAGAGAGGAAACTGAGTAAACATGCATAGAATAGCACAGTTAATGACACTTTGAGTCTGATAATTCTCC
Organism: Thamnophis sirtalis; assembly: GCF_051295495.1. Taxonomy (NCBI): domain Eukaryota; kingdom Metazoa; phylum Chordata; class Lepidosauria; order Squamata; family Natricidae; genus Thamnophis; species Thamnophis sirtalis. The sequence goes on from NW_028261385.1 coordinate 62,937,385, forward strand.
AGTGGATCACATCACTCAAATGTCTATCCCTGATGACGGGAGAGGAAGAAATCAGAATGTCTATTGTTTCATTTGGGGGGGAAAACCCATTAGAACATATGCCTTATAACTTAATCTTTCTACATTTTTCATATAAGTATAATCACATCCTTTTTTTCATAACAGAAACATTTTGCAAAGTGAATGCAGTCATGGCTATGTATGATTGCAACTATCATATGCCCACCCAGTCATTTAAATCTTCCATTATGTGTCAACTTCTGTTATTATTGATAGCTGATTCTTTTCTTCTTAAAAAGAGCTTTTGTTGCTACTGTGTGCTGAGGATGGTTTCTAATTCATCTGGCAGAAATAAGTCTTTACAGAGTTCCTGTTTATAGAAATTCTGCTGTTCATATTTGGATGCTAAGCGATACTTTTGTGGTATAGCAAGGAACAATCTCTGTAAAGACAAAGCATAAATATACCGTATTAACTGGTCATTTTGTGGATAGCGTAACTTTTTGAAAACAATTAGGTGGATATTAAAGCCAAGTTTCTAATATAGCTGGAAGAATCCATCTCTTTTGTTCACAACTAATTTTCATATTATGAATCGTTTCACTGAAATGCATGTACCATTTTAAATAGAAAAATCCCATTATTTTTAATACTATTCTTGATCGAAATACAACGTGTTCACAGGAAATAATGTGTTGGAACAAAAGGGAGATGCTTCTGAGTCTCTAATGGATGCATAAAATTCAGTGTAATCTAGTATAAGATAGACCAAAAATACATGCAACAAGGGACCATGCAAGAAAACATTTAAAAATGTTGCAGGGGTGATAAATCACACCCCCTTCTCTAAAATATGCAAATAATTCCCAGAACCACCAATTGTTTTTAATAAATTAATAAACATCCCAATCTTGTAAATTTCAGCATTTTTGCATGTGAAATGATTCCCAGATCCTGACTTGGGATAAAGTATGAGAAATGCATTAAAATAGGCTCTATGTATGATTTAGCCTGGTAAGACCCAAGACATCTTCTGCTCTTTCCCCCATACCAGGCAAGTTCCCCACTGCCTTCAAATAAGCCTTTCTGCTACTTGTGTTCTATTGGCCTCTTCTAAATATCAAGAAGCTAGTAAAATGATTTTATTCACAGGTATTAACTTCCAGTAACAAGGCAATTCTACTGTTGCTGCCAAAGAACTAAATAGGGCTCTTTTTCTGCTATACTGTAGTTTTCTTTTTTGCTTTCCATTCTGTTTCCTGTAACTGTTGAATTCAAGATTGAAATTTATGCTATGAACCAATCATTGGTACATGAGAGAAAGAGAAAATGTTTGGATTGGCTGTGGATTGGTCCTGATAGCCTATAGGATCCTTGGTGCTCTCTGAGCTTGGATATTTTTTGCAGACATTTCATTACCCAACTAGGTAACATCATCAGTGTTAGAAGACAGTGGAGTTTGCTTGCCCTGTCAATGTTGATGGGAGTTTTCTTGGTAATTTCTTCATTAGGCTGTCGCTTGACATTTGTCAGAGTGGTAGTTCCTTGATTGGGGTTTTGTTTACTTCTTGATTGCTGGTCTAGAATTAATGTTGGTGTTTATCTCTGCTTATCTCAATCTGAGTGTTGATTGCTGGCAAGGAGATGTTTTGGTCTTATTTCCTTTTTAGCTTTTTGATTATCTATTTTGTATAGTATGTAGATGTTGTTTATACATATGTGCCTGTTGGTGGCTGATTTGTCTGAGTGCCAGGCTTCAAGGAATTCTCTAGCACAGGGGTGTTCAACTTGTCATTACAGCAGCATATTGTGATGTATTGCTACTTTTCCCCCCTTCACTAAACCAGGCGTGGACGTGGCCAGTGCATGATGCATCCGGACAATGGGCTGCGAGTTTGACAACCCTGCTCTAACATTTTTGGACTTGACTTTTGTCTATCTCAGTGCTTAATACAGGAAATTAAGCATCTTCAACAAACCTCAATCAAGACCACTTTAATACCCTCTTGTCTCTGAGCCACTCCATTCCCCTCTCTCTCTTTTGTCCCATTCCTATTTTTCATTATTTTTTCTTCTCTCTGTTTTATTACAGTCCATAGTTTTCTCCCCATCTCATCCCTTTTCCATTTCATCCCACCAAAATCAACTCAGAGGCAACATGACCTGAATGTTCCTCCCTTATCCAAGTTAAACAACTAGTGCCATTTGTTCAGGCATTCAGGGCCTTTTTATTAGATGGGTTTACTTATTATGCAAATCCCTAGTTTATTGAATTAACTATGGTAAGATGAATGTTTATAACACACTGAACCACAATTTACTGGCCTTAGTATCTCTGATCTTTAGCGAACTTAACAAGTTTGCTAAAATCAAGCCAACCTTATTACAGCATAAAGCAAACAGGACACTGTCAGTCACTAAGGCAATTTAAGCCCTTATTTAGACTCATTCTTTATTTTATGATAGCATGTTGTATCTTGTTAACAGTTTGAAGGAACATTCCCCATTTCTGTTTATATACTTTTAGGTTCCTGGACTTAGATTAGTTTCTTTGAACAGCCACAATAAAGTCTATAGCATGCTTGTTATACCTGATAGCTTGTGGCCTGACACTCACAATTATACACATGACCTTCCTGATCATTATCCAAAAAGGTTCTGCCTTATACTATCACTGTGTAATCCATTTGTCAGCTCTTTTCCTTCCCTCAATGGCTCCCATCTGGAGTAAATATTTAGTTTCCTATTGCGTAAATAATCTATTTGCTCTAAAAATGACAATGATTGGTAAGCACTTATGGCACAGTTTGACTAAACGGGAATAAAAACAAGTATCTTAACATTTGTGCTCTAGGCAACTTGTGACAAAACAAAATAAATGTAGATTTATGTCTACATCAAACAAACATCCTGATTCAAAAACTAACAGATTAAAGGAAGTTAGGATGATACAAAATCAACTATGGTAAATGGAGAGAAATCTCTTCTACTACTAGAAGAAACGTGCTTCTTCTGGATGAACACAAGTCTGAGATGGTCCATAAACTAGTCCAAGCAAAAAGCTATAATTGTTTCCTTAAATAACATTTAAGAAAATATTACTGGCAACCCAACCATAGTTGCATTTTCATTGGCAATGGAATTTTCCCATGTATTTTCCATAAGCAAGTCCCAAAGAAAAGATTTAACTGATCCTTTCCTTGCAGAACTGCTATGAATCTATCTCTGATGTTAGTTTTTCGCTCTGACTCCAAGGAGACCTAATATTAACTCTAATTCTATCAATAACCTAACCCTAGTTTAGTTTTCATTGGCAATGGGATTTTCCCATGTGTTTGACTGTAATATATATACAAGCCTGGATGAAAAGCTTTAACTTTTGCTTTCCTTAGAGAGCCAATAAATTTTTTTCCCTGACATTAATTTTTGGCCCAGGCTCCAAGGAAACCTTACCCTAATTCCACCCCCATAACTAATCCAATCTAGTTTAATGTTCATTGGCAATGGGATTTTCTCATGTATTATAAAGTAGTACACAACCCAAACAAAAAACTTGCACCTCCTTTTTCCTTAGAGAACTTTTAAGAATCTATTCCAGACATTAATTTTTGGTCCTGACCCTAAGGGGACCTAACCCTAACCCTAAACCTAAACCTAACCCAGCTATAGTGCCATTGTCATTGTCAATGGAATTTTCCCATGTATTTAAAAGTCTGAACAAAAAGTTTTAACTGAAGCTTTCCTTGCCAAGTCACTATGGATCAATCCCTGACCGTAATTTTTTGCCCTGACTTCAAGGACCCCACACCCTAACTGTAGCTTATCCATAACCTAACCCTAGTTTTGTTTTGTTTTGCAATGGGATTTTCCACATATTTAATTGCAATACATTTACAAGTCTGAATGAAAAGATTTTAACTTTCACTTGCCTTAGAGAACCACTGAGAATCTATCCTTGGCATCACTTTTCTGCCCTGACTCCAAGGAGACCTAAGACTAATCCTTACACTATCCCTAACCCTAACCCTACTTTAATTTTGTTCACCAATTGGATTTGTCATGAATTTTACTGTGGTCCATAAACTAGTCTGTGTGTCAAACTCACAGCATCACATTGTCGTCACATGACATTTCATGACTGTTTTCCCTTCATGGAACTGGACTGGGCATGGCCTGCATATGACACATCTGGCCCACGGGCCACCCCTGAACTAGTCTAAATGAGCATCTTCCTTGCAGAATTTCTAAGAATCTATTCCTGACATTAGTTTCTGTCCCTGATCCAAGGAGACCTAATCCTAAACTTAATCCTACCCCTACCCAAAGACAATATTCACTACCCAACCTAGTTTCATTTTTTTTGGCATTGTGATTTTTCCATGTATTTTATTGTGGTTCATAAACAACTCCAAAGAAAAGCTGTCACCATCACTTTCCTTAGAGAACTTCTAATCTATCACTGATATCTGTTTTCAGTCCTGACTCCAAGGAGACCTAATCCTAATCCTAACACTAATCCTAATTCTAACCCTAACCATGACCTAATTTCATTTTCATTTGCAAAGCAATTTTCCCGTGTACTTTAATGTGGTCTACAAACAAGTCCAAACTGTAAGCAATCACTGTGCATTTCTTAGAGAAACTCTAACAATTTATTGTTCTGTCCTGACTCCAAGGAGACCTAACCTTCACCTTAGTTTAATTTTCATTGGTAGTGGGTTTTTTCCCCATGCAGTTTACTGAAATTTTCATCAATCAATGAAGAGAGAGCAGATGTTGAAGCTTATTCCCTACGCTTAAATATAACTGTGAATATTGTTTGATATGTGCATCAATTTTCTATAATAAATGGCAATGGACAGACAAAAATGTCAGGAGTTGAGGTTTCTATCTTCATCACTTATCATGGATCAATAGCTCATTCTATCAGTTTTATTGGATCTGCCCTTCTGATTTCAAAAGAACCCTGGCACAATGTGAAGTACTTTCTAGATACATTTTCCATGAATGAAAAAACTTAACCTTTTTAATTTCTCTGTGTCATTCTATTAAAGGCATAAGGGGGGGAGTAGCAACTTTTTTATTTTTGATTACATGGTTTAAAAGAAGACAATGGACGGTGAGGAGGGCAAAAGTAAAATTGGAAAACCATCACTTCTGTGAAGTTGCTTTAATATTCATTCTGTAATTGTCAGCAGAAATGGAAATAAAATGGTCTGTCAGGAATTAAGCAAGAGGTTAACACTTGCTTTACTATAAAGGAGCATGTTAGATGCTAGAGAGAAAAGGGAAACCTTTTCAAATTGGCCTCACCTTCCTTTCTGAGTTGCTGGGTGCACTTTTCTATCATAACAGTTAGAAAGTGGTTCTCTTTTTAAAAATAGAAACATGGCATTGCTATGCTGACTTCCAATACAATTATTGTATTTCTTCACTTTTAGTCGAGGCTGAAATGTCTATAGTGCTGTAGTTGACAGATTCCTCAATTTAGCAGACAGCTGGATTGAGGGTATGTACTCTCCCTCCCCATAATGCTTAGCTGTCTCTACCAAATTCCAGGTTCCTCGTGAAATGCTTAACATGGAACGAATAGGCATATACAATTCAATGTTTTCTAAAATGTGTCCAGAAAATAAGTTAGAATGAAAAGAAAATTAGCTTGGAGTTTCATTTAGATGCATCCATACCTCTCTCTTGTATATCCATAATGTAGGCTTTCATAAATTCTTTTTCAAACAGTTCACGATCGCGGTCACTTTCTGTTATTTCTTGAATCTCCTGAAATGAGGTTGTTTCGAGAGGGTTATCCTTCAGGCTTATAAATCTGCAAGGTGATGACATATTACCATGAAAAGGTTATATAATGCTTCTTATCGGGAGCAAATTGTTACTTGTTATACCCACATGATTTGTAGCCCTATAAATTTTCTCTTCTTCCTACTTAGGTGCAGAGCAAAGTCAATTTGTCTGTGAACAAAACTTTGCTACAATGTTCAGTGTTCATAACACTCATTATCTATTAGAAATATTAATTAAGAAGTGTATTTTCTAGAAGCAAGCATAGGAAACCCTAAAAGTGTAAGCTTAATCATTCAATCAAAAAAAGTATCCCCAGGTGTCTTGATGCGCTGAAGCTGCTTATGTCACATCAGTCATTGAATATTAATTTGTGTGACTTTTTAAAAAAGCAAACACACACATGCACACACAAAAACTATTGCAAACTTATAGCAGCCAATTAGGGGCAATTTAATACCCAGAATCTTATTTGTGTGTTGTTAACAATACACCTTATTCCTCCTTATTCTGTTTTGTGGAATATTTATTCCTAATGATTTTTGACTAGCCTGTGAGAAGAGAACTTTGGACCTTTTGCTAGTATGGACCGAGTGGTCTTTTATTTGGGAAAAACAATAATATGCAATTCACCAGGCTCACACAGATTTTACTTTATGCATTGATAACAATAGCACTTAGACATATACCGCTTCATAGTGCTTTTACAGCACTCTCTAAATGGTTTACAGAGTCAGCATATTGCCCCCAACATATTGATGACAATATGATGACACATAATTGCACTCTAAACCATAAATGCAAATAATTGCTCTTATATGCTAAATGTTTATCTTAGCCTACCTTCTTCCTGTTTATGACATAGCTGTTATGTTTCATATTGAGCTGCCTATTCTGGAATTAAGAACCAAGGGAATAACTGGAATAATCCACAAGCCACGACAGACCATGTATTTATTCCAATATGCTTAAGATGTGTGGCATTAACTAATTAAACTACTGTATTTGCTCATATTAATGCATGGTAGGGGTGGGTTCCTGCTGCCATTACTACTAGTTCGGCACCTGAAAAATTTTGCACACACGTGCATTTTCACTAAAAACAGTCTGCGCATGTGCACATTAAAAAAGGAAAAAAAATAACATTTTTTCAATGAAGATTATTCTGTGCGTGTGCAGAACAGAAAATCAAGATGGTGCCTCCGAGGATACCTGAACCTGTACAGTCACATGTCCACCAGAGTTACTACCTATTCAGCCGAACCGTACCGGTAGGAACCACCTCTGAAGCATGGGTAGACATATTGCAACTTTGTGGAATCTTTTAATTAAAATACACCCACTTCAGAATCCAAGCAAATAGCAAGACAAAATGCAAAGGAAGAAAATGTGTCTGAATGTAATTGACTTACTTTAAGCCAGTGGAAGAGTTACAGATGGCTGTGGGCATCTGAACCAAATCTTCACCACTCACAACCAATAAACTGAGTTTTGGCAAGTTGACCAAGGCTTGTGGGAGGTAGGTCAGCTTATTCTTCTGCAGAAGAAGAGTTTGTAACTTCTCTAGCCTTAGAAAATTAACAAAATGGCAAAATTAAATGTACATTATAGAATCGCAAATGTATACATATCAACATATTGTTTAATAATGCAATATAACATATTAATAACTGAAATATTTTTAATCAAAGTCATAAAGTAAGATGAATGCGCAAAACCAACAAAATAGTTGCAGGGTGTGGAAAGTATCATTTGATGTTTTCTTCTATCCTAGGTTAAAAGGTAGGGATGGCTGTTTGATTTCAGCATTGGTGGCAACAGAAAGATTGTTGACATGCAAATTTTTGAAAGGCAGAGACAATGAACACCATTTTGTGGCCTCTCAATCCATTATCTCTGCACAGTTTCCAATTTATGCATAACTTATACATAACTACTTATGTGGTGCGTAGGAGAATATGCTACATGAAACCCAGCATGTACAAACAATAAATCACCCAAGAAAAACTGTTTTTATAGTTCCACTGCCTTTTGTTTTGGACTTCTGTAATGAATATGAAATTAAAATGGAGTGAATGAAGCAGTTAATTAAAAACTGATGAATGTCAGCTTACCTACACATTTCTTTTTGGTTTGCAAAAGTGGGATTGTGAAAAACAAGTGATGCTGTTTTCTTACACTCATCAAAGGAAATTTCCCAAATTTTCAAGTTTAACAGTGTGCTTAGATGCTGCTGGGTGAGACAGGAAAATGTGTGTACACGCAAACCCAGTATGATTGCTTTAAATCTGAAAATATTAGTTGGAGAGAGCTGACTTCTGAATCATGTGGGCATATAATGTTATCAACAGACTCCTTTGGTTGATTTCTGTACCTTCATCTATCAAAAACATAACTTGAGTTGTGAGTAAATTGCAGAATTCTACTGTATCTGAGTAAGGATATTTCCACGTCATTTTCCTTTAGGACCTGTTCCAGACCTGATTGATCTTGCAGCATCTATTTTTAGAAGCTCAGACAATTTACTTCTAAGTCTGCCTTAGTTTATTGAAAACTGCTGTAAAGTTGGTATTTTCCGTTGATAAATATAGATCTACCAATTTTGTATAATCTATTTTCCAGGGACTCAAACCTCAAGAGGTTACAATATCTCTCTCTGCCTCTCTCTCTGTCTCTGTCTCTGTCTCTGTCTCTGTCTCTCTCTCTCTCTGTCTCTGTCTCTCTCTCTCTCTCTACCTGTCACCATCTACCAATCAGCTGGATTTCTGCAGCCTACACTTTCTTTCTTTCTTTTCTTCTTTCTTTCCTTCCTTCCTTCCTTCCTTCTTTCTTTCTTTCTTTCTTTCTTTCTTTCTTTCTTTCTTTCTGAAGGGTCCTTGGTACTCTCTGTGCTTGATGGTTTTCGTGCAAATGTTTCATTACCCAAACTAGGTAACAACATCACTGCTGGCAAGGATGTGATTTGTTCTCAGTTTATAGAGCTTGCCACGTCCGTGTTGTAAGGGTGGTCTTGGGAGTACTTTGGTTGGATGTTGTCAGTTTATTGATTGGGTTATGGTTTACTTGATCGTTGATCTGCTATTAATCTTGGACTTAGTCTATGCTCATTTGGGTGGCTAAGTGTTGGTGCAGAGGTGTGAATGACACCAGTAATCCCTCATTTCAACCCTGAGATACAAATATTCTCCTTTATTGGTTATTTATAAAATGTATTGACCACCCATCTTACCACAGGCTAATTCTGAGAAGCTTACAATCATAAAAAATATACACATATATGAATATGTATAAAAGCAATAATTAATTTAATATGAGCAAACACCATTATCCAATTACAGATGGGAGGAAGGTGGATCTTTTGTTACTCAATCAGCCACCTCCACTGTGATGCTCCCCCATTGGGGCCCCAAACTAACTGGCAGAACCAGGCCTTTAGACTCTTACAAAAGGTCAGAGGGTTGGGAGCTGACGTCATATGGGGCGGGGGACAATATATTCCAGAGGGCATGTGCAACAGCAGAGAAGGCCCTTCTCTGAACCCCAAAGCTAGATTTACTTTCCACACTGTTAGAGGAACACTATTCTGTTCTTTGAACATCTCTTTATATATTGGCTAAAAGTTACCTTTGTTCTTCCACATCAAACAATCATAGCAATGTACAGCCCAGGTCACCTATACTGGGAAACACACCTGATTGAAAAATTGCTAGGATTTCAGTGCAGAATCCCACAGGGATATTGAGGAACAACACTGATTGGCTTGTGATATTATCTGGGTATATTCCTAGCAATTGAGGATGGGAGAAGTGAAGATTATCATGGGTCAGTTTCAGATTGCTTTGTAAGAGGAGACAAGGAAGCCCTGTCTTCAACAACATCGTAAACTCGGGAGCTTTGTGACTCTAGCATAAATGAGCTTGACAGTTTTCCAATCACTTACAAATGTTGACAAAATAGCCAGGCAATGCTTTATTTGCTAAAACCAACTGTCACTGCAAAAACCATATAAAAATCTACCTGTCTATGTCTTGTGGGAGATCTCTCAGACCGTTGTTACTTATATCAAGCCACTGCAGATTTGACATCCGGAGTACACATATTGGGATTGAAAAGAATTTGTTTGTTGATACATCTACAAAGCTCACTTGTTTCAAATTGCTTAGCTGTAAAGAAACAGAGCGTTATTTAATAAAGATTTGAATGAGGAAATAGACGACAATTATAGTTGATATTTTGCTGGCTGAATGAGGTCAAAATATGCTATATTGCATATTTGCCATAAGGCTACACAAGCCATTATTTTTAAAATGAGGCCATGTTCAGAATTAAACATTTTCAGTATTTCTTATTTGTTGCATGCATTTCTTCCCTCAGAGAAATTCTATGCTTAATAGACTGTTGCATTTTATCTCAGTGAAAGAACAATATTTTACATGTTGGTATTCACAGTAGTTCCTACTGAATAGGCATTTGAATGACACAATTCTATGATTATGCCAATGCCATGTCTAGGTTTTAAAATAGATTTATGTCTCCTAAATGAGTATGCCTTTACCTCTCAGTAATTGCCAAATGTTTAATTACTTTAATTTTTTACAAAAAAATAATTAAAAAGATAAGTTGCTTTCTTTCTACAGGCTATGACCAAAAATGGTGAGATGGTGACCATGGTAGTATGGTTGAAGCATCATCCCTTTTTATGTCTGGAACATAAGGCACAGAGAGAGCTTCAATTTCACCATCATGGCAGCCAACTTGACCTTTTTGCACATACATTGTAAATATCCTCACTCCTTCCTCATAGTGTGTACTACCTAAAGACAAGGCAGCAATATCATCCTATATATAGAAATTGATGAGACCTGCAGCTGAATCTTCTACAGGTTATTTAAAGACAGCAAACAACAGCAGGTAGGGCTCAAGACAGACAAAATGGTAAATATGGTTGTGACTAAAGCCTTGATTCTTTGCAACTGTGTATAACATTGATGAACATATAAAAAGGGGAAGACTTGGATGCTTCAACTGCAACCTTGGCAATTTTGATTCTTGGAGATATTTTTGACACATTTGGAGATATCAGGCAAGCTGAATACCTCAGATATTTTTTCTCCTCCACAACCTCCTAGGGCTGTGATGGCGAACCTATAACACGCATGCCACAGGTGGCACACAGAGCCCTCTCTGCGGGGCTTCGGGTCTGTGCCATGCATGTGCCTGGGATGGGGCCTTTCCTGGTCTCTGCAGGTTCCCCCTCCAGTGTGCCCTATATTTCTCCTCCATTTCTGCCACCTGTCCCTTTCCCGATCTTCGCAGGTTCCCACCTCCACAGGTGCCCCTCCATGGGAGAAAGCTAGGGCACACTGAGTAGAGAAACTGCGGAGATCAGGGAAGGGAGGGATAGTAAAAATGTAGTAGAAAGTTAGGGTGCGCTGGGGTGAGAAACTGTGGAAGCAGGGGAAGCCAAAAGGGGACATGGGAGCACTGTGCAAGGCTCCATTTTGGCCCTGGAAAGTCTCCTGCACCAACCTGAAAGCCAAAATGGGGGGCAGGAAGTATGCACAGGGGAGAAAGGTGTATGCCTGGGCAACGTACATGCATGCATAGGGGCTGGGTGCATGCACAGGGAGTGCTCGCATTGTATTTTGGGGATTGGGTCATGCGCGCATGCATTCATGTGCACACACGCACACTTTGGACACTTGACACCAAAAAGGTTAACCATCACTGTTCTAGGGCCTTAATAAGACTAGAGTGGGGTGAGATTATACTTTCTTTCTCACATATACACATATATAATAAATCCATTTCATTGCTTAATAACAGATTGTGTCACATCTAATTTCACATATTGAGGAGAAAGGTGAAGAAAAAGTCAGGTAATAACTGTAAAAACCTGATAAATGCATTTGACATGGCACACAAATAAATATTTCATTTGCAATTTCTCCAAATCCAGTAAGATAAAGTTCAAAAACTTCATATTCAGGATAGTCTGAATATTCAAATATACTGCTATTATTACAGTATCTATATGAATCCAAGATGGAAACCAAGAAATACAAAAACTCAAATCTTTTCTTCTTACAATCCATATAAGGTAATTTTCTCCTGTAAGGGACATCATAAAGAAATTTTTACTGGGATATTTACTATGATATTGACATAGTCAGACTGGTTGAGTAGTCGTGGTGGTGCAGTGGTTATAATGAAGTATTTTCCAGGCTAATTTTTACCCACTGACAGGAGTTCAATCCTGACTGACTCAGGGTTGTCTCAGCCTTCCATCCTTCTGAGATCGGTAAAATTAGGAGCCAGATTGTCGGAGGAAATAGGCTGACTCTGTAAACTGCTTAGAGAGGCGATGAAGTGGTATATAAGTCTAAGTGCTATTGCCATTGCTATTCAATAGTATATTCTTGTAGAAAAAAAAACAGAATTGTACCTCTTCTCATAGACTGAATGATTCCCTACTGGGGATTCATAATCATTCTCTTTAATCAATTAGCTTAAAAGTTATGATGGTAACAGTTGACAATTTTAAATGAGAAACCATGCACATCTCTTCATAAACATTGAGATTCTCAAAATCATACATTTCAATAATCCTTTAAAAGATGACAGAGAGAAATGTTATATGACTAAGAAGCTGCTAACCGACTTTAGAAATAAATATTTGAAGGAAAATCTCACAGCAAAAGCACCATTTTATTATTACTATAAAAGTGATTTATGGCAGTAACACTAAATTTTTTTGCCTGAATAACAGTTTTCCAAAGCATGTCTTTTTTAAAAAAACCATATTGCTGGATTCAAAATTAATTATCCAATCCAAAACAGATATTAAAGGAAATAGTGTTTTTATTCTTATTCAAACAAAATAATCTCCATTGTCAAAAGTGTATGGAACTATGTAATATATGGTTGTTAGAAGAAAGAATACTAACCTAATGGTATAATCTGGTTAATTTATTAGTGGCATGAGGAATCTAAAACTGTTCTTCCAAACTTCACAGCCAGAATGGCCATGGCTGAGGATCAGCGGAACCAATTCCAACTGGTTGGGTGGTTTGACATTAGTCATACAGCCCCTAACTCAAAGAACTCAAAATGGGGAGAGGGGAATGCTGATATACCAGGGGTGAAATTTAGCGGGTTCTGACAGGTTCTAGAAAACTGGTACCGGAAACCTTGAGTAGTTCGGAGAACCTTTGTCTGCAATGTCACTTCTCTTCATTTTGGCTACCATAGTGATTTTGAAGAGAGAACCTCCGTCACAAAACTCCAACAGCTAACTTTATCCAGACAGAAGAAAAAAAATGGTGGTAGAGAGCAATTTCTGTCAACAGGAGTGATTTATTCTGATCCAATCCACGCAGTTGTACTAGATCAATTTTCTCAGCATATCTTGGAATCAGGATTGCTTCAGAGGACATTTTTATTCCCAATTAATAGAAAATAACTCTCAAAGAACCTACAGCATTAGGCCTATGTTTAGTCAAAATACACTTTTCAATATATAATTTTATTTTAAAATTTTGATTATAATACTAAAAACATACAAACTTAAAGAAAGAGAAGAGAAAGAAAAAATTAAAAATGTGAGAGAGAAAAAAGAGAAAATGAGAATATAATAAAGAGGAAAGAAATATATAAAAAAGTAACTCTCAACATTCATCATAGATATAAACATATATAGTGGTTCTCCACCCCTACAGTATAAGGATACAAACAAATTTTTCTACATCATATATCCCACTCCTTATTTACAGACAAATCCACAACACATCAACTTTTCAGTCCAAACAGCAACAAGAAAAAATAATAAACGGTTGCCATAATGGTGGGATTCAAATAATTTAACAACCAATTCTCTGTCCTAATGACTGGGTGAATGGGTGTGGCCAAGTGGTCATGTGGTCATGTGATTGGGTTGGCATGGCCAAAGTGAGTGTGGCTGAGTGATGTCGCATGACCAGCTCAATATTGCTTTTGTAGGGGGGATGCATGTGGTGGTCCAGGCAGGTCAGGGGGATCCATTGTCTCCAGCAGAGAATGGTGAGACCAGGGTGAGAGCCAAACACTTGTTTGAGTATTGCCACTCCTCTCAAGCCATGCAAAGGACCCCCAGACAGCAGCACAGGCTGCCCAGAGCCCTAGGAAGTGGAGGGCAAGAGTCCAGCCTGGCCTTCAAGCTCCCAGGGCACTTGGACCACACAGATTAGCCCTGTCTTCCACATCCCCCAAGCCCTTGCAGCTTGCAATCTCCTACTGCCCATGGCACGCTGATAGGCAGAAGCCCCCTAGGTTCCATGTTCTCTCCTTCCTACCTCTTCCTTCCTCCACACACAAGTTGGGATATGACTTTCCCATGTGGGGGTGGGGCAGTCCCAGGGAAAGGCCAGGAAATGGGGCATGGAGGTGCTGGTGCCACCCATGGCCAACCTTAGATCCACACTGCGCATCAGCCCCACCTTCTGGGTGTGCATACATGAGGCTCCAAGCACTCAAGGGCTGGGCTGGTGTCCTAGGTGAAGGGCAGTGCTCAGTAAGCAGTCCACAGGGACGCCACCCCTGTGCGCTTGCCACTTTGTGTGCACGCCCCATGGGGCAGGGCTATGGTGGATCTAAGCAGGGCCTGGGCAAGGAACCAGGGCAAGGAACCAGAGAGTAGCCAGAGAGAAGCTGGGCCACAGGTGTGACTCTAGATGAGTGGCCAAGGCAAGATAAGTAGTGGCTGAGAGGGGCCAAGTGGAATGGGGCCAGCCAGTGGTGCAATCAGCCAGTTTGCCAAACTGCATAGAAAATTAACAGCCAGTTTTCCGAACCAGCTGAATCCCACTCTGGATTGCCAGCTTTGTAACAATATGTCTTATATTAACCTTGATGAAATAAATCAACTATATATTTCTTCCTTTTATTTTTAACAGACTTAATCTTTAGTTAATTCAAATATTGTTGTAGGATTGATTTTTTCTTCAATTCTTCTTAGCAAATTTCTTCAAGCTTTATTGAGTCTCTCTCATAAATTAAAAAATCCTCTAGGTCTCTGTTTTGGTTTGTCATTTGTATTTCTCTTTTGATTTTTAAAACACCAGCTAGTTTCTTTTGGGAATTCACTAAAGCATCTAGACATTCTCTGGTTTTTCATTCGTAAATCAATTTTTGGTACATGATTTTGATTTTTGTAATTTCTTCAATAATCTTTTGGTTATATTCTATCCATAGAAGTAGACATCGTTACTAATCATTACTAATACTGATGGCATTATGGCTAATAATTTCTGGCATCATTCTTCAAAAATCTCCTTTACTATTTCTAGTGTTATAGCATTTTTTATAATTTGTAAATGTAAATAAAAGCCTGTAATTTTTTTTCACCTCTGATTAGGAACTTCAGTGCCCTGTATTTCCTAAATTCATAAAATTGTTCATCTTTATAAAGCCTTACAATAATAAATAATAATCTGTTTCCCACAAGAAATTTATAACGAATATAATTTATAATTAATTCCACAGTGACATAGTAAAAAACAATATTTAAAATTTATCTGGAAGCTCCATTCATTTGTAACTTTCTTAGATCAAAAGTCCTCATGCTTATAATTTTTATTTTCCTCAAATTGAAGATAAACTCACCTGATAAAAACTGTTCAAAGCTGTTCTTCAAAAAGTCTTCAATAGTTTTAAGATAATAGGCAATTTCCAAAAGTGATTAGAAAGTGAAGCTTGCGAACTTAGTGTTCTTTAAAAGGCTCTGCCACAGTTGTGAGCAAGATGGATAATCCCATTTTCCCGCAGTGTTCAAAACCTATTAAAAAAACACTATCCTACCATCTCCTCATGAGTAACAACCATACAGAGCACATGTAAGCAATTACCTAGCTTCTACTTATACTGGGAGGTTTTAAGGAACAGATCTATGTACTGGTCCTTGGTCTTTGTCCAACCAGTGGTGGGATGCTGCCAGTTTAACAACTGGTTCGGTGAGCATTCGTGTGCGTGCACTTGCATGCAACTCTGAAAATGGAACATATAGAAGCTAAGCTGCTTACCTTCCATGTCAGCAACAGAAAGTAAAACAGTGAGGGGGGAAATCAGCTGTATCACACGATTGAGATGAGCTAGAAAGCAGGAAATAAAGGACAGGATAGGGCAGGGGGTGGGTGGGCAGAACCAACTGATCGTTAGAGCTACCGGTTCACTCGAACCAGTCTGAACCCACTAAATACCATCTATGTCCCAGACATTGGCTCCATTGTTGCAGTCTTTCGTTTGCCATGCCTCCCCCAGAAGTCTTCTTTAACCAAATAATCTGATTGAAAACAATGACATTAAGATTAAATTTACTTCCAATCTATTAAATGACATGCCTAAATTTTCACTATAAAGTTGCAGCCTGTGCTCATTAACAAGATTGAATATAGTAGGTTTTGTTGTGAAGTAAACATGTGTAGATTTCTATTAAATGTATTTCATAAAACTGAAATAGATGGTTCCATTATAGGTTAATATATTAATATTTCATATCGCTAAGACATAAAAAAGTTAGCATTGCTCACTTGAATATATTAATTAAATGTTGAATTCGCCCCCATGGAGACCAATGGGACATAAAAGGCACTAAGTAGATTCTTTTATCCTGGATAACATTCATTATATTAAAATCAATTGAGTTTACTCTCAGGAAACAGATTAAGGATCCGAATGTTAATATCTCCAGCTTTTTGTTTACTGGCATAAAATAATGTTTTGCTTTTAAGGTAATTCTTTTTCTTGAGAGCAAACATCATCTTAGAGCCAAGATATTAAATAATCTTTTTTTCTAAACCAGACTTAACAAAAACAAATTAAACTGAGCATGTCTCCTCATGATTACATAGATTTTTCCATATAGATTTTGGAGGAGAAATTTATAAGTGCTAAGTTTTTCACCCTTAGCAATTTTATGTATGAACTTCAACTCCCAGAATTTTCCAGCCAGCACGAATTGAAGTCCACACATCTTTAAAGTTGCCAAAGTTGACAAATACTGCATAAATAATTTGGCATAGTTTTTTGGGGGGATACTTTTAAGCTCTTATTTTAGCCTTTAGCTGTGAGATTTTACAGTGAGCTCTCATCCCAATGTTAACCATATCTGAGCCTTGGTGTTGCTGCTATGGATATGACAAAAGTAGAAAATTATTCTGTTTACAGAATTCATTAACAACAATGCATTATATTTATTAGAATTGTATTTGAAAAAAACAATGTACCTTGTTGCCTTATTCTGTCCAACCAACCTTCTAATTCCAATAATGGAGGTTTTTGCTAGATAAACAGAAGTTGCCAGTAGAAAGGGTTGACTCCCAATCTATTATGCATGAATTAGTAATAATTAGTAATAATAGAGGTAGTCTGATATAATGTGAAGATACTGGACTAGAACCAGTGGTGAAATTCATTTTTTTCCTATTGGTTTTGTGGGCGTGGCTTAGTGGGCATGGGTTGGTGGGGGTCATGTGGGTGTGGCCAACTTTATGTTACTCACTGCAACCCACCAAGCCACACCCACCACGAATCGACAGAAAAGTTCACTAGGCCAAGTCTTCTAGCATTCAACCTGGCTGCTTCTTGCCTCCTTCTCATGCTTGCTCTTTGTGTATGAGCCTGAGAGGGAGGAGAGGAGCAGCCACGTTGAATGCTGTAGCAGAGAGAAGCTGAACTTTTCTCCCTCCCTTCACAGAGCAGCTGCTCAGAAGGCAGCCGCCAGGTGCAGTCTGTCCCTTTATTGTGCCCTCCTCACTCTCTCCCTCACCCACTTCTGAGCAGGCAAGGTGACTGGTGAGGTGTTTAGCTGGGCCACGTGGTGAAGGCAACATATATAGGGCAGAAATGAGTAGGCGGGGTGAGTAGCCAGAATAGGGAGCAAGCAGCCAGAAGGGAAGAGTGAGTGGCAAGAAGGAGTGGCAAACAGGCGGCATGGGTGGGGCCAACCAGGGGTGGTTTTTACCAGTTTGGATAACCGATTCAAATCCCTACTGGTTCATCCAGACCGGTCCGACTGGTCAAATTTCACCCTTGACTAGAACCTAAAATAATTAAGATTCAATTTCACCCTCTGCCAAAGGAAATCACTGACTTTGGATTACTCAATGTCTCTCAGCCCAGTTTACCTCAGAATGTTGCTATTATGGGAATAAATTGAAGGAAGCTTTGTAAAAGTGGATGGCCTTTTGTTTCTTCGATCAAGAATCATAGCAGAACTAAATCTGGACAATTAACAAAGTGCTTAAAGATTGCGAGACTTCTCTGAACTGTTTGTTTCATGACATGCTACTTCCTTATTTCAACATAATCTGGAATTATCTGGTATTAGTCATTCATTTCTACAAAGGTCAGTATATACTGAATCCACAGATAAGTTATCTGTTACAGAATAACAGAGTTGAAAAGGACTTTGGAGGTCTTCTAGTCAAACCCCCTGGTCAAGCAGGAAACCCTATACCACTTCAGAAAAATGGCCATCCTATCTTGGTTGTGGCAATTGGAACATTTCACCCCTAGTCGTTCTTTTCATTAAACTAGATATACCCAACTCCTGCAACTGTTCATGTTTTAGCCTCCAGTCTCCTAATCACCTTAGTTGTTCTTCTCTGCATTCTTTCTAGAGATCTAGAGAATATACTGTGTGCACCAATGCTACCCAAGTATCCTGAACAACAATTTAAGGACCATCACAAATGCTTTTGTTGCTATTATACCACTTTCATATGTGCCCGAGTGTTGACTGTTGAATGCAAGTTGTGTTTTATTATTTTATTTTGTTCACTTACTGTTTGTCTTTTGGTATTGCACCCCCTTCCCTGTGATTGTAAGCCGCCCTGAGTCCCCTCAGGGAGAAGGGCGGCCTATAAATCTTAATAAAATGTCTAAAAAAAAAAATGTCTGTACCTCTGTAGGTTACATAACATCCTTTTCAAGCAATTAAATTTCTGGGAATAGTTTACATTCCGAATGAAAATATTCAAATATTGCTATATGTATAGATTATTTTTGGTATTTACATTTCTTCAGAAATTTCAAAATCCTTGGAGTTACAGCCCACTCCCTCATACCATATCTAGTGGCTACTAAATTGGAGAAAGCTGAATTACTTCAAAAATTCTGGATAATAAACTTTCCGGACAATCATTGATGAAGTGCCTCTATTTCTCTATCTAATTGGTTCCACTGCCAATTATTCTTACCACAAGAAAAAAAATCTCTAACATATAAGTTGATGTTGAATGATATTCCCCTGACATTCTGATTAACAAGCTAGCAAAATAATATGCTGAATGGCATGACAATTATATGGAACTGTATCTGACAAAAAAAATCCACTCCAAAAGTGCTCATTATATGATTTCAGGTAAACTGGAATGAAGCACCTAGTAACAATCCATAAAGTTTGGTTTTCTGGGTGGGACTTTTCAAGATTTGTTTTAAACTATTATGGAAAATGATGGCGAGAGAGAGAGCATTATCAAATTTGCACAAGATAAAAATTGGGTGGGTTGTACAATATTCTAAAACCCAGAAACAATATTCAGAATGTTTATAATACATTAAAGGAGGAGGGTGAAAAATCTACCTTGTCATTTAGGAAAAGTTAATTAAATATCCAGATAAAGGAGCAGGGATAGTGTTCCAAAACACAGGAAAATAGTAGTTTCATGATTAAACTTCACCTTGAATACTATATACTTTAAAGTTTTGGTCAAACCAGAAGATAAGCAAAGGATGAGACTGAAAATAAAAAGAGAAGGCTGGGTGAACTTGATATACTTTGCTTTTAGAAAGGATGACTGAAAGGGGAGATAATTTTGATGTTTTGCTGTCCAGACAATTCTGACTTTTTCTACTTCAATGGACAACACTTCACCAGGAGTATCTGTCAGTAACTGTTTTGATTTCTTGTAAGATCATGTTGTGATGTTAATGATAGCATTCATCCACATTGGTTTTTACTGCCTTCTTTTTTTTTTGGCTGTCAGCTTTTCCAAATATCAGTCTATTTGAAAAACTCTTCCTTCCATGTTATACGTCCAAAATTTTAGCTTCCTCAATACCGCTTTTATAGAGTTGTCTAGCTCCACAAGTACTGACTGATTGTTCTCTGGGCTGTCTAATTCTCAACGATTTGCAGTCCAAATGCATTGATTTTTCTTCATTCCATCTTTCTGATGGTCAACCATATGTTACTTCTGGCAAGCTGTGGCTTCCATTTACATCCCTTTGTTGGCAGGAGTATGACAGCAGTCTACAAATTTCAGAAGGGATGTACCACAAAAGAAGGCCGACTCAGAATACTCAGATTAAATTATACAAATGTAGATTCTGGCTGAATGTTAAGAAAAACTCTGTAGCTGTTAGAGCAATTCAACACTTGAACCAGTTTCTTAAGTGAGTATCTCCCCTTTTCAAAATATATTCAGCAAAGGCTAGATAGATAATAATCAGGGATATTTTGATTTAGATGTCTATATTTCTACCCTGAACAGGATGTGGCACTTAATGGAATACCACAAGTTGCTTGTCAAATCATTTGATCAAAAGGAAATATACATCATAATCAATCACACAAATAATCATTCCATAAAAAAGATTACAGTGAACTGGTTGTCCGTTTTCTCTTTAAGAAGAAATTTATCCACATATTTCCAGAAAGGCCTGATCAAAAGTTACAGAGTTTAAAAGCTTTGCTTTGTTTTGCCAAGCCAACTGCTAGACAGCAGAAAGGTATAAAATTAATCTTAACACTATTTCACAACTAACAAGGGGCTCACAAAATGCTAAAAAGCAAATGGAAATATAGCAGATGAGCAATTTATTTACTTGTTACATTTTAAGTTTGCTCGTTTGAAGAAACTTAGGCAATGGTCATGGCACTCATTTCATTTTATGCCTACACTCCCAGGCCTCCTCTCTGTGCCTGACATACCAGAGAGCCCACACTGCTTCAGTGATATAGAGAGCCTTCTTAATTAAATATTACTACAGACAGTATATTCTAGGATTTCCATCACTGAGGGAAATTCCAAGCTGCAGCTGAAGCTGCTTTTCTCCCATGCTGTTTCCAGCTGTTTTTTTAATCCAACCTCTGACATTCCAGTCTGGATAGCAGTAGGTTGGCAACAAGGCTGCACTGATGTGTTGGTTATTCCCCTGCTTCTTGCTCTTCCCTTCCATGTGGAGGAGGTGAATCTCATTAGTTGGCTCCTATCAATCAATACCTGCTTTTTTATTATAGAGATTGTTCTTCCATCACCAATCCTTGTGCCTTTCCTTTAGTTTCACAGATGTTGGGAAACCAGCAGTTTAGTCTAATGGTTAAGGCACCAGTCTAAAAACCAGAAACCACAGGTTCTAGTCCCACCTTAGCCATAAAAGTCAACTGGGTGACTTTGGGTCAGTCACTCTCTCTCAAGTTGCTGTTGTGGGGAAGATAGAAGGAAGATGTGTTGGATATGTTGAGTTATTTGTAAAAATAATAAAGGCAGGATACAAATAAATATTTTTTTTCTTTTAACATCCCTATAATCCCTTGCATAATGGTGGAGTTGGGGCAACTGAATGGAGCTGATGCCTTTCTTGACACCTATGAGGGATTCATAGCAGGTATTTTCTCCTTGCACCCAGACGGAGAAATATCTGCCGCTACCTAGGATCAAACTCAGAGCCTTCAGATTCTGGAGTGAGAGCTCCATAGGCTATCTTGCTTCTCAATACAAATAAATAAGTAAAAATATGGATGCCTCCACCTCTTCTTCTCATGCAATCATTTTAACATTAGAATAGGACCTTTCCTTCCCTCTCCCCTTTCCAGTTCCATTTTGCTATAATAATCAACAGAACTTTTGTTTCAGGATTCCTTTGCAGGTCCATGGAAACTCTGCAGCAAGACAGAGCAGATGCTTCAGTTTCATTATAAACAGAATAGCAGGTATTTATCTGTACTTTGCAATTTAAAGACTTAGAAAAGAAGATTTGCCATAGTGGGGACAAAGCTTGAGAAAGCATGCTTCACTTATTCTAGACAAAAACTAAAAGAGTAACCTGCTGGGAGATGTAAGGCATGAATTTCTAAGACTAAGGGCAGTTTGCCAATTTAGTGAGCTATCATGGGATCAATTGCAAAATTAATTTTGTAAAAAAATAGCAACTGCCAAATGGCAAAGAACTGAACCGCCTATCAGTGCAGAACAAAATAATCACACAAAACAGCAACTAACCATGGGAGGGAAGGGGACATATCAGGTACTGCAACCAATTCAATTTTGGGGTTGGCATTAGAATGGAATAGAATGCTGGAGACCATCCGCTCTGAAGAGCATAAGGTGGCCTGTTGCAGACAATAACAGTTAGGAATCAAAGGTGGAAAACATAAGTGCAGTGTATCTTTGCAATGGACTGAGAGGGGGAAGACAACATTTGTGGATTCCCCATTTAGAAAGAGGGGAGTTTTCCACCTTGACAATGGGCTGAGCAGGAAGTACAGATCTGCTGAGTCAAATATCTATCCAATCAGTAGCTCTGGGATTCCTTGTGTGCCTTTGTTTCTGCCTAGGGCAAAATTTCTATTTGCCAAGGGGTATGTATGTATGTATGTATGTATGTATGTATGTATGTGTGTATGTGTGTGTGTGTGTGTGTATGTGTGTGTGTATTTAAAGTCACAACCCCTGGTATGCCCAAATATGGGAGGAAGATCACACTTCCATTCTCTGTCCTTCGGCTCGTCACAAGAGACCATCCAGACAGAAACCCAATATTTTTTACTGTTGCCTTTTTGTTACATTTGTTGTATTTGTGCTGATAAATAAATAAAGGGAGACTAGTATAGATCTATTTCAAGCTATTTAGCTCTCATCAGCTAGCCATACTCTTACAGGTTCCAATCCCAGTAAGGGAATGGCTAGCTGATGAGAGCTAAATAGCTTGAAATAGATCTATATTAGTCTCCCTTTATTTATTTATCAGCACAAATACAACAAATGTAACAAAAAGGCAACAGTAAAAAATATTGGGTTTCTGTCTGGATGGTCTCTTGTGACGAGCCGAAGGACAGAGAATGGAAGTGTGATCTTCCTCCCATATTTGGGCGTACCAGG
This sequence comes from Thamnophis sirtalis, assembly GCF_051295495.1. Lineage (NCBI taxonomy): Eukaryota > Metazoa > Chordata > Lepidosauria > Squamata > Natricidae > Thamnophis > Thamnophis sirtalis. The sequence goes on from NW_028261385.1 coordinate 62,960,319, forward strand.
GGTTGTGACTTTAAATATATACCTTTCACCCTGGCCTGGCTGATAAGGAGTCGAGCTCTGTAGCTCAATGGTTAACACATCTGCCTTAGAGGCAATAGAGCACAGGTTCGATTCCCAGCAAGGGTATGGCTAGCTGATGAGAGCTAAATAGCTTGAAATAGATCTATACTAGTCTGCCTTTATTTATTTATCAGCACAAATACAACACAAATGTAACAAAGGCAACAGTAAAAATATTGGGTTTCTGTCTGGATGGTCTCTTATGACGAGCCGATGGACAGAGAATGGAAGCAGTGAACTTCCTCCCATATTTGGGCATACCAGGGGTTGTGACTTTATATATATGTATATGTATATGTATATGTATATGTATATGTATATGTATATGTATATGTATATGTATATGTATATGTATATGTATATGTATATGTATATGTATATGTATATGTATATGTATATGTATATGTATATGTATATGTATATGTATATGTATATGTATATGTATATGTATATGTATATGTATATGTATATATGCATATGCTTTTCTTCCCTACTTCTTTCTGAGCTGTTTGCAAACAACTGTTCTTTTACTTTCTGATTCATATCTGATTTTGATGTGTGTCCTTTTATCTTCTGTCATGAAAAACTGTTCTTTTGGGTGTTGATGACAACACATGTTTATAACTTGAAAAGGATTGCAACTGATTCTCAGAGTTAGAGAATTATATTAAAGAGAGCTGAGGAGAGGAGATTGATAAATTTATGTACAGTGAAACTTCAACTTAATGGATCAGTTTGGGGAAGCAGATGTCTGTTACTCTCAGGTATCTCTTGAACTGCAAATGATATCATTTGCATTGGTTTATATAATGATGTTCTCAAGGAAATGGCGTAAGTCTTTAAATAACAAAATTTGAAGGGCAGTTCTCCTATTAGGTAATTTGCAACAATTTATGCCACTTGCACAAATCATGCAAATAGCTACTAGTGCCCTAAAATTAACAAGAATGTTACCTGACTTATTCAGAAGTGAATAATGATTTGGATGAAATCCAAAATGTTACTTTGGAAAGGTGGCTGGTCACAAATTTCATTCGAAGACTGCTGAATCAGTGTTTGTTAAATCATGTTTTTTTTAAAAAAAAAATCCTGCTTTCTATTTATTTTTAAATTCTTAAAACGAAGTAAACTTTACATGTATACCTCAAGTGATAATAGATGGGCCCAATTCTGGTTACAACATCCCACTCATTCTGGGATATTACATAGGTAATCAGAGTGGAAGACCCTATCATTATATTCACATTCTGAACATTCCTGGTCATAAATACCAGAAACATGTTTCTGGTATTCTACCTATCATTCTATGCCTTTGTCTATGTTTCTATGGTTCCATGATTCCATCCATGATTCTATGATTTGAATTAATTAGTTAAACATTACTTGCTTTTTCCATGAATTCCATCTTGGTAAACTTCCCATGTATTCAATGCTTTATTATATTTAACTGATCATATAATGTGGTTGATATGAGGTTGTGTGCCCTGGAAATCTGCAATGTTGATAATATCATGCCAAAAAGGTGTCTTCCTTAAATGTACCAAAAGTGCTTTTTTCAGGAGACAACTGGACTTCCTTGTTTTTCTTTTGAAAACATTTCAGTTCTCATCCAAGAAGATTCTTCAGCTCTGACAGGATAGTGGGGAATGAACAAGCAGCTTGTCAGAGCTGAAAAAACTTCTTGGAAGAGAAGGTAAACTTCTTCAGAAGAAAAAACAAGAAAGTCAATTTGCCTCCTGAAAAAGCACCTTTGGGACAATCATGACCTCGATGACTGAGAATCTCTCAGACTGTCTTCCTTAAACTTTCTAGTCCCTTGCAAATGGGATCTGATTGAGAAATATGAATGGATGGACTAACAGGTGATAAAGTGCCATTGGATATTTTGTTTGAGGCTATATTTAAGAAATGAGAGCCAGTTGGGTGTACTAGTCAAGGTAACAGTCTAGAAACTAGGAAACTGTTAATTCTAGTCCTGCCTTAGTTCAGCTGATTTTGAGTGATTTTGAGTCAGTCACTCTTCTCCGAGAAAGAGACAATGGCAAACCACTTCCAAAAAACTTTGCCAAAAAAACTTGTCAGTTTCCAGGAGTTAAAACTGATTTGAAGGCACACATACATATTTAAGAAATAGCAACTACTGAAACTAGATGACTTGGTTAATTAATTCTTTTGCTCATGGACTTGGAGGAAATAATTATATAATCCTTTTAATAAAGGAAGTCCTATATATTTTATTCCTTTTAGAAGGTAAGTGGATTTCTGCAACACTTGTAACAATTTATTTTTTAAAAAAACCTACATTATCCTTTCATTGTTAGCAGCATTTACCTCCCTTTCTTTCAAGTACTGTCCCTTCTAACTCTAAATCAGCTCTAATGCAGACTGTGCCAGTTAAACTTCCCAGCCACCCTTACTCCTGCCCTGATTTTTATTAACAATTGTCATCTTCGTTTGATAAACAACCAACATTTCTGTTGATCTTCATCATTTAATTTTGAAATGCTGCCTGTGCACATTTCAAAGATCCCACTGCTTTTCGGCTTCCTTTCCTAAGTGGCAAGAGTTGTGTGATTAATGGATGTGTTTTCAGTTCTTCTTTATTTATTTGTGTCATTGAAAAGGATTTGCTGATAAAGTTGCTTGATTGTGGTTTCAGCAGGAACTTCTCATTTCATAGCATATCAGAAATAAAAAGGTCCGTGATCATTTCAATTGTTGATTCACTTTTCTAAAACATTACCATTAATTAAATACATTGGGTTGAATAATAGTATAAACAAACCTATGAAATTAAATGGTACATTGACTTCAGTGGGTCAGAATTTTAAGCGTGACAGTGTCTGAATTCAAGCCATTAGATGAGCCAACATCTGATGAGTTAAATCCTAAAGGAGACACGAATGAATGAAGAAAAATCTGGCTGTTGTCCTCTGTATCATTTGCCTTCCCACTCTGTTTATTATACCTTTAATTCTTTAAGTTGTGCATTTCTAGTCTCTCTGCTGGAATGCACAGTTTTTCTGGAAGGCATTACTTTTCTGCAAATCACAGGCTACAGAAGTAAAACAAAGGCTCTGCAAAACAATGTAGAATGCTATTTATTGTCTAGCAATGCCAGTTCTTATATCCAAAAAATTTTTATTGCAGGTTTGCAGGTTATTATTGTTCAGCAAAAGGCAATATAATGATGGGCGTTTCCATCCCACAATCTTTCTGTTTCTCAACACTTTAAAATGCAGTTTAATTTAAATGTGCTTTATTTTCATTTCATCATCATCTTTAAGGATAAATAAAGTTTATCTATTCATCACAAAATCTTATATACTGCCACCCTACTTCCAGATTCCAGACAGTACATTAGTTTTACAAAAATATGCAAATCGAAGGAGCTATACCAATTTACCACATTATTTTAACTAGCCATCCTTCCACACATTTAGAATTTTGCAGCACCAAATCCTGCTCTTTTATTCTTCCCCTTCTGCCTCAAATTGCTATGTCTCATCTCTTAGCTTCCATCAACTGTGCACTAATGAAGCTTTCTTAGTCCTCACCGCCACAAAAATAACATTTAACAAATCAATAGCACTTTCACACATGCACACAGTTGTTGTTGTTGTTGCTGTTTTTATGGTCCTTTCTTTCTCAAGCAGGTGCGTGAGGATCAGCAGCAAAGACAAATCAATATGAAAATGAATGCATTGAAAAGTTATTCAGTTGCCATGGTGCCATACTGTCATTACATTCTAAACATTATTGTGGAATGACATGTATGTGATTGTGGCAAGCTGAGATTTTTTTTTCATTCAGCTGCTTTTCCAAATATGCCCATGGGAATATTTTGCTACGTTGTGTGGAATTGCCAAGGAGGAAATGAAAGATGATAAATTTTAACCACCGTGACCCTGAAAGTTTGACAATAACAACCCATAAATAAACAATAGAACACTGGAAGCTCAACGAGGAAGTAAGTATGTTTCTAGCATAGAGAGAAAATTCTACCTGTTGACTGAGCTAAAAACCCAGGAAACAAGATTTCCCTCCAAGAGGAAATAGATCAGCTCCGTGGATTGCTCAGGTTTAAAGAAACCTGGTCCTTCTCAGTTCAGATTTTAGGAAGTTAGCACCCACCCCTCTCCCAGGAAAATGAAATATTTTAGGAAATATTAAAAAGGGCAGAATATTTCCCCTAAAAGGGTGGCAAAAACTCACAAACACCCCCTTTGCTAATGGACCATTAAGGCCTGAGCCAGTTTATCTGCAACACAAAAGACATGGCCTCCAAGACATAATAGGACGCAACTAGCAACAGAACTCACCACATGGCACCTGGGGAGATTATATCAAGTTTCAACCAGGCCTCGGACACAGTCAACTGTCAACCTACAAAGCTAGCTAAGACCCCCACTGCCCCCTGGGAGTCTGACAGGCAATGGGATACATTTCTTGGACAGGAACAGGAAATTCTAAGGTGGGACCCAAGAGAGAATATAAAACTCAGGCTCTTTCAGCATCTCTCCCCTTTTTTTTATTCAAGGTCTTCAAGGCATGTGACCCCTTTTCTCCCAGGACCTCAAACCATGTGGTCAATAAACCTTCTCTCCAAGCAACTTCCATGAATCTAAGGACTTTTTCTCCAATTGGAACGGAACTCAGAAGGATATTTCTTCCAACAAGATAGGATAATAATATTGGATTTTCTCATTTGGAAAAAGAATGATGTGAAGGAAATAAAAATGGCTCCTTTGGCATTCTGAGAACTCCCTGTCTGTTTATGTGTTTTCCTATAGGCAGATTCGCATGGGTATACTGAAGTCCCTCATGAATTTCCCCTTGTACTGTCTGCTTCCTTTCAATTCAACACCCCTGTCATGACTATTACAGGGTATTATAGTATTAATTTCCTCTTTCTTTCATATAGTGAAACAGTATTACTTTGAAAGGCTTTTTGCCTGGTATAAAAACCAATAATTGAAGCCCTGGATGTGTGAAATAGGAAATGACTACTTAAGAAACAATCAGTAATAGCATCATGCTATACTAAACAGAAAGCATTAGAGATAGAAAGAACAAATCTTTTTGCTCTTACTCTTGCTGCAGCTATATTTGCAATTCTACAAGACAGATTAGAAACAAGAAGGAAAGAAGAGGCCAGAAAATACTAGAATGCAAATGGAATGAAGGTTGAAAGAGTGAAGATTTTAAAAGAAAGGTTGAAATAATTCAAGGGGAACTAAATATGGCCTCCAGAATAAAGAGATTTCATGCAAGAAATCTCAGCCTTGAAAGCTGTTCAAGAAGATGGGAAACCAAGCCAATAGCAGAGCGACCCCTTGTTATCTCTATAGCTTTGGTATGGGGATGCTCTATACCAGCTTTCAGATTGTGCAGTGTTGGCATGGGATAAATCTATGCCATCAAGCTGCACAAGTTGGAAAGTTGGCTTTGAAGTTTGCTCCTTCAAAGAAACTTTTGGGAACCATTGTCTTTGGTTGCTTCATATTTTGAACTGGCCTCAATATTACATGGATTTTCACAGAGCTGAATTGCCTTCCTGTCCAGAATATCATGCATAGCCATGATAAAACCCCACAATAAACTGACAACATCAATTTTAAATCAAAGATGAGAAAGAGGTAAGCTGCAGGATATCAGATAGCAAATGTCACTAGCTGGTATCGGATTGTACTTAGTACCATCCAGGAAGGTACACCTGAGGCTGCAAAACAAGAGTGCATGTTCAGAATTATTTGACTCAAAATTACTTACATTTTGCTGTGTATCCATTTTTTTTCCTTTGTAATTTAAACCACCAGAGGATCATGAGGAATCTAGGTTTTTTTTTAAAGAAGGGCAAACTATGCAAATAAGACTAAATTCAGCCCATCCCCAACTTGTCCTGAATTATTTTAAATTCATGTTTCCCTTTAATTGCTATTTTTTTTTAAAAAAAACAAAACACCCATTTGTAGCTTGCAGAATCAACTAATATGGAAATGTTGCCCCAGAGGAAAAGACTCTGAAATTACTAATCAACAATAATTTAATGTAACCAGAAGCCCCAGCGATGGAAGCTGTTGTTTTATTTTTCACAAAAAAATTAAAAACTCTTTCTTGAAGCATAAGGTAAATCAATCATTGCTTCCTAGAGGACAAGCAGAATGTTCTTACCAAAGTAATTTTATTTGCAAACATTGGAATTCATACAATCCACCAACAACCCAGTCACTGCAAAGGGCATGATAAAACTCTCCTTGGCAAGATCCTTTTATTGTATTGGGGTGGGGTGGGGTGGGGGGAAACAATGACTGTTCATTTCAGGGTTGAAAATATTAAGAATGCTTTAAAAGATAATATCAGCAGCATAGACCTCTGGAAGGGGATAGGAATGTCAGATGTGAAATAAATGTCAGGGGAAAGATGGGAGGTAAATGTTAAAGCACAGCTAAAAAAAAAACCCTGATCTTTAGCAATGTGCTATTATAGCAGCAACATTTCAGTCAGTGATACTTTGAAGATGCTATCAGCTGGGCTGATGGATGACGGTGTTGCAAAATGGCAATTGCTTACAGGTAGAATTATTGAATCGTATTTCCACGGTAACTGGAGAAACTACATTTTTTATGCTTCCTCAAAACAGCATTACGCTTTTTCAAAACCATTTATGATCATAATTACAAACTTTTTTATATCTTTATGGAAGTTGAACCAAACACATTCAGATACTTATTAGAACTAGTCCAGTGTTTCTCAACCTTGACGACTTTAAGTCCTGTGGACTTCAACTCCCAGAATAGCTGGCTGGGGGATTGAAACCACTTGGGAGTTTATCTGTGTCCTCAGGGTCACCTGAGCAGTGCTCCTAGCTCCTGTAGTCTGCAATTTTTCCTCTGGTAATCCTTTCTACTTCCACACCATTCAAAGGGTATTCACCCCAAATTGTATAGCTAGAAGTCTGTAGAGACTTTTAGATAGAATCCTTCCATTGCCCACTATCCTGTCAGAGCTGAAGAAACTTCTTGGATGAGAAGTGAAACATCTTCAAAAGAAAAAAATGGGAAAGTCCAGTTGTCTCCTGAAAAAGCACCTTTGGGACAACCATGACCTGGATGATTGGGAATTTCTACAGACATAAAATGTAGCTTAAAAAAAACCCAGCCAGAACAATAATTCAGTTTCAAACTTAGCAAGTCAAGGAGCTGAGCTAATGCTAAAACAGCACCCCAAGATACAATACAATAGCAGAGTTGGTAGGGACCTTGGAGGTCTTCTAGTCCAACCCCCTGCCTAGGCAGGAAACCCTACACCATTTCAGACAAATGACTATCCAACACCTCCTTAAAGACTTCCAGTGTTGGGGCATTCACAACAAAGTGCTTCAGTGCTTTTTCTAAACTAAGAGCTGTGCTTATCCTTTAAAGGGGATGCAATGAGTTCCCTTCTGAATATTTTTGGTGCGACTTACACAACATCTAAATCAATCTGCAGTCTGTTCTGTTTGGATGTAAGTAATATTAAACAAGCTCATACAATTACTTTCCAATTGCATCTTTAATCATTTTCCTACGTTGTCATGTTAAACAATATTGTAATTTGTAAACAAATGTGAGAAATCTTTAGGAGCCACAACCAAGGCATTAGAAGAACTTCTTGGGAATTTCCACCCTGCCTATTTACAAAATTTTCAGATCCTACCCTTCTCTTTGGCTCTATCTGCAATGTGAAGTGCCAGGAAGGAAGACTGATCAGGAATACCATATATAATTGTGAGTGAAGTCCTTCTGGATCTGAAGCCTTTCTGCTTAAAAGAGCAAATCTGAGGAGAAATTGCTTCCTTTCTCTTTCTGTAGAAAATAAAGCACCTGCTGAGTCAGTTAAAACAAGGTTTGCTTCGCTTTGACTTAGAGTCCAGAGTATGTGGAGAATAGAATTCTTTTCTGAGATTGGATTGAGTTTTCCATTACTAGAACAAAATATTTTGTGTTAGGTTTTTTTTCCAGATTTGTTCAAGAAAGTTTTGATGCAGAACAGCTTGTTTGTTTGCCTATAAGTTTTGTAGCAATCAGAATAGGCAGTTATGCTCATTAAAGCTTGAAGTAAAAGAACACAGCAAATGGGGCTAATGCTTATAGAATTCTCTTATAACAGTTTAGCATCTGCAGATACAATGAACCCATCTGCCTTGAATCAGAAACTCTTTCAATTTCTAGAAATTCTGTCCTTTAGCCCTGATTGAACCAGAGAGGATGTTCCCCCCCCCCAACAAGCTGCTATTGATAAAAGCTAAAAAATAGATACTGCCTGAAATGATGACTCCTTTTCATCCCTCTCATTTGGATGCACTGCACTAGAACTCAACTTTTTGCCTCCCCTAACATTTTCAACTTGCCTTTCCCTGGGAAGAAAAATGGCGATATTCACAATGTTCTTATTTGAATTACATATAATAGATTTAAAAGCATTGAAGGAAGGCTGTCTTAGGTTCTTCCCTTGGGTTCTTTGCACATGCTTCTTTCATCTCTCCAAACATTTATAGGACTTCATGTGGTGCTAATGCTTCTGTGGAAGCCCACTTGACATTTGAGCCCTCGCACCTGCTTTTTGCTTTTCACACCTTCCTACTAATATTGAAAAAAGAAAATATAGGTGATGTCAATATCAACACCCTAAACTCTCCTGTTTCTCTAGAACTCAGCTGTTCCTTTTCATAAACTGTCAGTCATTTGGTAAAAAGGGAGAGTGAAAGATTTGGCACAGGTTTTACATGCATGTGCCTTCCACTTCACAGGACAGGAGAGAAATGTCAGCTTGGAAAAGTGGGATTCTAAAGGTTTTTAATTGTGCAATTCATCTACTTAAAATATGGAATAGAAATAGAAGGGTGTTTAGGTGATGTAATTTACTGAATTGATATTTACTTATCCCAGAGGTGGGTTGCCAATTTGTTTACTACTGGTTTGGGCACACTCCCACACCATGACACTTCTGCACATGCACAGAAGCGTCCAGGTGGGTGGTCGGAGGCTCCTGCCACCACCAGTGGTAGGTTACTACTGGTTCGGACTGGTCCAGCTGAACTGGTAATGGTTTGGCGATCTGAGTCACTGGAACAATCAGTGACCCAGGCCTGCCACACCCCCAATCTGATTCTCCAGGTGCCACCGTAAGTGCCGCCATCTTATTTTTCACTTCTGCTCATGTGCAGAACAATTTTTATTGCATTGTGCATGCGCGCGCAGTGTGCCCACGAACCAATTGGCAGTAGTGACTGCCAGAACCCATCCGTGGCCACTGCTACTACCAGTTTGCCCAATCTGGAGCAACCAGGAGTAACCCACCTCTGACTTATCCCCCCCAAAAACTCTTATTTTCTCAACAGTTCTGGACTGTGTTCCCTCTTTGACAAAAAAATCTATTAAAAGATGCAAAAGTCTTTTGATTGGTGATGTTTGGAGCCATTGGTCTGGAAATGACAATATGAATTGCACAGTATCCTTGCTTGGATTGTGCCCCTTCTTATTTATATAAATTTTATATAATTTATATACAATTATATAAATTCAGATCTACTAACCAAGTCTACATTTCAGTGGTGAAATTCAAAAATTTTCCCTACTGGTTCTGTGAGCATGACCTAGTGGACCTGGCTTGGTGGCCATATAACTGGGTGGGCGTGGCTTGGTGGTCATGTGACTGGGTGAGTGTAGCTGCACAACTGACTCACACACAATGTAAAAGCAGCTGGACTTCACACAAAATGGCCCCTGCAACAAGCAGGAACCTCACAGACAATCAAGCATAGCTGATTGTCACACAGCTGATCAATAGTAAAAAAATGCTTTAAAAAGTAAAAAAAAAAGTTCCAACGATCATGCTGGCACAGCTGATTGTCACACAGCTGATCGTTGGAACTTTCTTTTTACATTTTTAAGCATTTTTTTACTACCGGTCCAGGCGAACTGGCCCGAACTGCTAGCATTTCACTCCAGCTACATTCCAGGGGTTTTTTTGTTCGTTTGTTGGAGGTTTTTTGCAGTCACTGACCAGTATTACAAGTGCAGATAGTTGCAATCAAAGATGATGAAACAAGTAGGTCAAACTCATGGGCCACAGGCCTGATGCATTACATGCTGGCCACAGCCATGCTCGGTTTAGAGAAAGGGGGAAAAGTTGTGATACATCATGTGATACTGTCATGATGATGCAAGTTTGACACCCCTGAAGTAGGGTAATATATGATAGGCAAAAACTCAATATTTTTTAAAATGTTTGACCCAAAGCCTTGGGGATGCTCTCCAGTTAAATTACCCACCCGCAATCAACCAGGTCTGCTGAAAGTAGACAGAAAATTACTCTGCTATCTAGAGTTGGGCAACCATAACAAAAGAAAAAGGCTTGTCCAGGAAGTCTATTTCTGGTGTGGTGTTGTATAGTTGTCTCCCTTTTTTTTCATTGGGGGCTCTACTTCCATCCTGTCAGCACTGATTTTTATTTTGTTTTAAAATAAAAGTATAGCTTGTCTTCACAAAGAAGAATAAGATACTGGTGAAGCTGGTTGTATCTTAACAGTTTTATACATTGCTAATTAAAGGCCTCTACATTCTGCAGTAGAACTTTATCTGGGGATCAGCCTTTATGAGAATTGTTGCATCTCTATAGTATAATGAAGTAGCACTCAGCCTTTAAAACATATACTAGGAAAGAAAGTAACAATTATCTTTAAAAAGCATGTTGGTAAATCTTTTTTTTTAACTTACAAGAAATCTAATAGGAAGTGAGCTCTTAGCTGTGGGACCTTAAGCCTTTTTCCTCAATATAGTTCTTTCTCAGAAGGGCTTCTCGTGACTGCATTTAATCTAAGAACAAGTGTTTTCATTTCCATCTCATTTTTAATAATAGAAAAGCAGTGCATGTTCTATTTTTTAAAAGCAACATTCCATTTGATTTGTGTGTGTGTCACAATCTATTAACACATAGGGTTCAATTTTCATAGACACTTGCTGACAGGTGTCTTTGGTATTTGCACAAGCCAACACACATTGTCCAAATGTCATCAGTTACTGCAGGAGACATTCCTGCCAAATGAAATATTGCATTTTTTTCAATGATGAAATACTGTGCATTAATTTGCTGAAGAATGTAATTTCCATATAATTGGCAATTTGCCTTGCCATTGTCTAACAACTTTGAGTGCTCCAAATAATCTGAGGAAACCCAAAGGGCATTTTTATAAGTGACATTAAAATGTTCCAGTTCTATAGAAATGGGGAATGTGTACCAGAAAGCACATTCTCTGTGGTTCTCTTCTATTGATTCTATGTTTCTTAAATAGTATTCAAAAATGACACTTCCTTGACTAAGAAATTCCACACCAGAAAACTGATCATAACAGAAATATATTTGCTTTAAAGCAGAGATGAGCTTGATGCATTTTTATAGAATGTGATATTAAACATTCTAAGCTTTTAGTTCTTTTAGGTTAAATCATTTTACTTCATATTGCCAGTCTTCTTTATGAAAAGTAGGTTACTAAACAAAGAAACAAAATACATACATACATACATACATACATACATACATACATACATACATACATACCAGTGGTGCGTTCCAGATCCCATTCCAACCGGTATGGTTGGAACAGGTCCAGCGCACGCACACATATGTCGTACCTGCCTCTGACACCTCCGCAAGCTTCCACGATGCTCCAGCTGCTCGGCAGAGCGTCACGCAGGTGCCGTACACAGAAGCGCCAAAGGCTTAAAGACAGGTAAGGAGCTCGGGCAGGTGGGCCCTCTGTAGCACCATACCGGAATGGTACCCAATGCTCCGGGCAGGCTCCGGTACGCCTGCAACCCACCACTGATACATACATACAGTTTACAATTTTATACAATGATACAATTTTAAACAGTCTCTATGTGAAAGATACTATAATCCTGAGATTAAAACATTTGGTTCACATATTAATATTGCTCACTGCATAAACTTTCACACACACACATACACACACACACTTATACACAAGGTGAGTCAATGACATTAGCAAGTATTGCAGGTTCAATTGTCAAAAGAAAATTCAGGACCATGTAAATTGGAAACATACAGAAGAGGCATTCATCCTGCAGTGGATAGACAATGCCTAAAATGATGATAGGCTTATTCACATACATCCAACACCCTACACCCGTGATGGTGAACCTATGGCATGCGTGCCACAGGTGGCACGCAGAGCCTTCCCAGTCCAGTTCCTCTGCATATGCGTGTGTGCCTCCCGCTGGCCAGCTGGTGTTTGGGTCTGCCATGCATGTGCAGGGGTGCATGATGTGTGTGTACATGTGCAGAGGGGGCACATGAATGGGGGCACTGGCATTGCATTTTGTGGCACCCCCGCAACCCATTTTGGTTTCCAGATTGGTGCAGGAGGCCTTCTGGGTCCAAAACGGGGTGCAGAGGGCCTTGCGTGGTACCTCTGCATGGCGCCCCCGCACCTGTTTTTGGGCCTGGAAGCCAAAACAGGGTGCGAGGGCACCCCACAAGACTCTCCTGCATTCTGTTTTGGGCCTAGAAACCCTCCTGCACCAATCTGGAAGCAAACAATGGGTGAGGGGGCGGGGCTCATGCACAGGAGGGAGGAGCATGGGGGATCACACGCACATTGCATGTGGGCATGCTGTCGTGCGCACACACACACACACACACACACTTTGGGCATGTGATGACAAAATAGTTAGCCATCACTGCTCTACACACAAACACAAACACACACGGCATCATTTTAGTGTTCTAATATTTGTGCCTCCTTCCTTGAGGACATAGGAAATAAAATGGCAAGTTTGGGGGGGGGTGCAATGGGCATGTAGGTGTACATGTTAGACAATGTTATCCTAATTTAGCACCAATCTCTAGTATGAGCTCTTCAGAGTGCCAAGATATACTTTAAAATCATCATATAATTGCAAACCTATGTTTGATAATTAAACCAAGAACTAAATCACATCATTTTAAAAAAAAATTAAACCTTTTTGTTTTTTGTAACATTTTATCAGACTAAATATTCAAATGCAGCCTTAAGCCTAATATTCCAAGTTCATCATAACACACTAAGTAAATTATGCCATCTTTAAATCAGTAATGCTAGTCAGTGCTTAGCATCTCCAGCAAAAATTAATAGGCTTCTTAGGAGCTATTAATGAAATAAAAGAAATCAAATGCAATAGAAATGGTCTCAGTGAGCATGCCTCTACTCATCTTGCAGAGGGAGCAATAGAAAAATACTATTACAATTATTATGATTTTACTCTGCCCTCTGTTAGGCATATAACAAGACAAGCATATGGGATTTTGGCCACATCAGATGGATTGAGTACATATTCCTAATATTTTTACAGAATATTAAATAATTTTTCTTTTCCTAAAACATCTAAGCAATTTGTAAAAGATTTCAGCTTCAACCGTGGGCGCTTCCTGATAGGAATGTATATAGGGGTGGACTGCTATGGGTTTGCCGGGCTTCAGAAGAACCCATAGCTAACACTATGGCCAATTCAGAGAACCTCCAAATCCCACTGCTGGCTGGCCCTGCCCCACCCCTCCCAGGAGACTCCGGGTGGCTCATTTTGAATGCAAGGTAAGTGCAGGGCAGAGGCTCGAGGAAGGGGGGAAATATGCCTCCTGAAAGTTCTGTTTCTGACGTCCCAAGCCTGGGGGAGACAATTTTCACCCTTCCACAGGCTTGAGGAAAGTCTCCGAAATGCCCCACCACCACCACCTTGGTGCAGGAGGCTGACTAGGCCACACCCACCCTGCAACCCAGCAAAGAACCAGTTGCTGAAATTTTTGAAGATTACCCCTGGATGTATATCCTTTCATGACTGAGCTGATCCTCACTGAATATGGAGATCAGCTCAGTCCTGAAAGGGTATAAGTCCCCATCTAGAAGTGCATATTGTGACTATGTCATCAAGGAGCTAAGATTTAAGCTAACTGAAATGACCCAGAATTGATGCTGTTTGGATGCTTCTAGATGACAAAGTCACAACATGCAGTGAACTCAGGTTTCAGGCCTTGACTATATTCTGTGAATTTCATGAAAACGCCAACATTTTGATGCTGTGCTTTGAACTAGGCAGCTTTAGAGTTTATTGAAAGGAGTGAGCACTCAGTTCCCATCTGTAAATAGTCAACAAAAGTAATGGGGCAGGAGAGAAGGCTAGCTAGGTCCCTGCAAGAACTGTGGACTTAAAATGAAATAAATCACTAAATAATTTGATCTCCTCCATCCCAACTTCTTCTTTGTCAGGTCAGGAGTCTTAGGTGACAGGAATTTTGGTTGTCTGGAAATGCCCTGAATTTTTGCCAAGCCATGTTTTGCTGCTAATGGCAGTCTTGAAACCAAGCCAAATATTTTTAACCGGCCAAATCTTCATGGTATAGCATGGCTCCAGCTGTCTGCATAATTTTGTTTTTCATGGCACAAAGCCATTCACATAATTAGCCTTAAACAAAGTATGTTTTGGCATAATTTGGTCTTCTGTCCACAAGCACATACAGATTCAGAATCTGTCATAGGTAAACAAATTCATATCTCATTTACTGAGGTTCATTATTTACATGACTTCTAAAAATGAGGTAGTTAAATCATCATTGAGCCATAGAATACATTTGTAATGGTGTAATACTTAACATGGTCTTAGTTAATTGGGAATCAAAGTATCTTTAAACATTCCATTCTTCAGTTGATTAACATATCAAAAGTGAACTCAAAGTCTTACTTCAAATGGAAGCTCCATTAGTTCTAAGTTTCCAGATAAATCAAGTTTTTCAAGATTCTCGCAGTTTCCCAGTTCTGGAGGGATAGTCTTCAAATGGTTGAAACTTACATTCAACTCTTTTAGGTTTTTTAAACAACCTGTCAAAAGAAAGTGAGTTAAAATTAGCTGAGCAATAATTCAATTGAGTGTAAAAGCAGGAATAGATACGGTCATGTTAATGGGAGCAGAGAGTTCTGATGATTAAAATTAATAATAAATTAATAATTAGAATTGTTATCTTTTTTTAAAAAAAGCCTTATTTAATTAAACAAAAGAAAAAAAATACAGAGAATGAGATACTATATATGTATATGGATGTCTTATTCTATATAAGGTTTGACATAATGTGTCAATAAAAGATGGCCATATTTCATTATAACTGTCCATATATAATCTACATTGTAAGCAACTTGTTCATAAGTTACAAGAAACATCAGTCTTTAATTCACTGAGTAATTGGGGCCATAAATTTATCTTTCCAATATTGAAGAACAAGTCTTTTAGCAATAAATAAGGCACAGAGAATTCATTTTCACTGCCAGCTGTTAATTTTCATGTATCAGGGGGCTTCGAGGGGAGGGGCTGCCGCCGTCGGGAGCTAAGTAAAGCTCCTGCCAGGACTCTGGTTCGTATATCTTATAAGATCTATAGATATCTCCCCTTTCTGGCAGAAAGGGGCAGGGAGAAGGTCAGTCGTTAGGATCTCTTTGTAATTCATAGCTTTTTTTTTGCTGTGAATGGAGAAGAGGTTCAACATTAGCTGAGCCTTTACTCCGGCCAGTTTTCCGCGCTGCTTTTTTTTGCAGCCTAGGCAGATTGCCTCCCCCCCAGGACAAAACTAAGCTATTTAAAAGCCAATTCGGGCGGGGAACATTCCCGAGGAACTTTCTCTATTACTATTTAAAATACCAGCTTCAATCTCGCAAAAGGCTCCCTTTCTTCTTTTTTTAACTGCGTCACAAGATGGCGATCTCGTAGCTTTTGTGCTTGATCTGACGCAGCTAGCTGACCCTACTCTCCTGAAGGCTTCTCCGTACTAATTGCTAAAAGATTATCTGAGGGGAGCACAGACTTTGATTTTTGGCTCGCTGGATTGCTTGTCTTTTATTTTTATTCTGGAATGGCTCCCAAACTTAAACAGAAGCGCCTCCTTAATAATATATCTCCAAAAACTGCCAGGAAGTCGCTACCCTCGCCTCCTACACCCTCCACGGGAGATTTGCTAACACAAGAATTCCTTCTTAAAACGCTTAATGATTTCAGACAGGAGATTAATCAACTGATTTCGGATTTATCTGATGAATTTGATGCTAAAATTGCTCAGGCAAAGCAGGATATAATCGGAGTAATGACAGTAATGACAGATTATATTGCTGAAACGGAGGACAAATTGGAACTTTTGGAAGAAAGTAACCTTAATCTGATATCAAAAATTCAAACGTTAGAACAGGAAATTGAATCTGCACAAAAAGAACTTGTCAAATTAAATTATAACAAGTCTGCCTTTGCTATACGTGTTAGAGGGCTGCGTGAAAACCAACAGGAGAATCTGAAACAGACATTCTTTGAGGCTTTCAGCCGCTTGGTGGGAAGTCCGGGACTTAACTTTGATTGGCAGATTCAAAGAATTTACCGCCAGAATTCCTGGGTAGCAAAACAGCGACAGCTTCCGAGGGACATAATAATATACTTTACTACAAGGGAATCTAGAAATGAGATAACACAGAGGCTCTACGGAAAGAGGTTGAGAATTGACGGGGACGACTTGATTGTTTTTAAGGAGATACCATTTCAAATGTTAAGAACAAGGAGACAGTATGCTTTCTTAACCGAAGAACTCAGAAACTCTCAGATTTCATATAGATGGGAAGTCCCAGCTGGTATTACAGTTACATTTGGCGACCAAAAACACCGCATTAACTCTGTCTGTGAAGCCCGAAAATTTTACTACGAGACCCTGAAGGCGGGACTTCCTGATTCATCCGGATCTGGGGAGAGACAGGGAGAAGGAGAAGACAAACAGCGAGACACGTGGCTACAAGGTGGAGCGTGTTGCTTTTCTCTTCCGGAAGGGCAGAAGACTAAAGAATAAAGACTAGCGATGTTTTTAAAGCTTTATGATTTCCGTCTGGGATAAAATGGAGAAGTGGCATATCGATGATGAGACATGGAGACTGAAAGAAGCGTTGCTGATTGGGGACATATATTGTACAGAAATTTTGTTTGAATTCTAACTTTAATTGTGCATGAACTATTCTTTTAGGTGAAGAGAGCGGAAATTGTGATCTTTTCGAGTTGCGGTTTGGGACAAACGGAGTTGGGAGGTGCGTGGGAGAGGGAAGGGCAGCGAAAGTTTAATTAGATTACATGGGGCTAGAACGTAAGCTGATGTTTGTTTGAGTTGCTATATCAATATAAGGTTAAGAAAGTTTGGTCGGAGAATCTTCAGGAAAGTGGAGTAAATATGGGAGGAGCAACGAATATGGATAAAATACTTATGTGGATATGGATAAAGGCAGGGTGGAAGGTAAAAAATTTATATGTGGAGGTGGGTAAGGATAGAAAGGGAGGTGTTGGAAATGAAAAATGAAAGAAGTATTTGAGTTAATGGTGTTATAGAAAGGTTTGGATACTTGGATAAAAAAGGAGATAAATTAAAGGTTTGAATAGATAGACAAAGCAAGGAGATTTTTAGTTGGGGAATTCTAACTGATCAACTTACCTGGCTCAAATATAGTTTGAAACCCTGCAAGTAGTAAAATAATCGAAATTTGGAATGAGTCACATTGATTAAGATTTATAGATAATGGGAAGCTGTGGTAATGTAGTGGGCTTATGACCCTTTTTGTTTCTTTCTCCTTTTTGTGTGTGAGTGTGGGTGTTTTTTTTTTATTTCTTATTTTCTACTATTTTTCCTTCTTCTTTTTGGCTATACTTTTATCTTACTTTTTTTAAATTTTAAAGTTAGTTGGCCTTATTATACTTAAATGCTTGTTAAAGAATTATGCCGGGCATGGGACCTGCGAAGCCGTAAGGGGGTTAGGGAGGGGGGATTATAGGGGGGAGGGGGGAGGGTGAAATTACAGTTTCAATCCTTAGAACAATAAGAATTCACTTGTGTACTGCCGTTTTTTTTTTCTTTTTCTTTTTTTCTTTTTCTACTTTTATTGTAAAAAACAAATTGAATTGTATGGATACACCAAAGTGGGGAGAAGAGGGGAAGAGAAGGGAGAAGTAAAGAGGGAGTGAGAGGGAATGTAAGGAGGGTAAATGGAGGGAGGGGGAGATGTCTGAGGGGGAAGGGAAGTAGAAGAGGGGAATGTTGGAGGGGTGAAAGGAAAGTTGGAGGGGGAGAAGAGAGGGTGTATGGGGGAATGAAGTGTTATGTTGGGGGTTTTTTTTTTTCCTTTTTTCTTTGCACAGTATATAAGTGATTGTACAAAATGAAAATGAAAATGAAAATGAAATAAAATATTTAAGATAATTTTCATGTATCAGGTACATTGTTCAAAAACATATGGAAATCTGAAATTATTAAACCCTGAGCCAAAGTCAAATTAATATGTACAATGATTTCTTCCCAGAATACAGCAGAAATGATTGCAGAAATATCCTGATTCATTAATTCAGCATGTTTCATTCATTCCTTTTCTTTATAAATGCAATAAGTTCAAAATTGGTTTGTTATTGTTGTTGAATAAGCTGTAATCTAAATTCTATTGAAATGTTTGTTGCAAACATTAACACATCAAATGTACAAAATTCTATTCCACTCAATCTATTTAAAATTTGCTCTTTAGATTGCTTTTGCAATAAAAAAAGTTTGTTAAATACTAACTGAAAAGTTTTGTCTAATACGAGCTAGTGAGAGCTTTGTGTAAGTTTAGTGTCGCTGAAGCTGATCTAAGACAGTTACCTAAACAAGTTTGAGAATGCAGTCCTGTGATCTGTAGAATAGTATCCATTAAATATCATACGGACACCAGTGGTGGGATTCAAATTTTTTTACTATTGGTTCTGTGGGTGTGGCTTGGTGGGCATGGCATGTCTTGGTGGGCATGGCTTGTGGGCATAGCAGGGTAAGGATACTGTAAAATCTCCATCCCTCCCCACTCCAGGGGATGGTTAATACAAGATCCCCATTTCCTCCCGATCAGCTGGGACTCAGAGAACAGATAGGGACGGGGCCAGTCAGGGGTGGTATTCAGAAAACTACTCAAAATTTCCACTATCGGTTCTCCAGAACTGGTCAGAACCTGCTGAATACCACCTCTGATGGACACATAATATTGTACACATTCATCTAGGAATTCTAGTAAGAAAGATTGCTGAAGAAGTTCTCATTATATATCCTTCTGCAGTGAAGTTGCCCATTGGCAGTTATAGTAAATGCAGTCATTTCAGAAAGAATGTTGGAGTTTACTATAACGAAACTTTGGATCCAGTGTATCTCCTTAATTTCCATGCTATCCTCTGAGACAAGGCAAAAAAAATCTCCTGCCTGCCCTGAAACTGGGTCACAGACTCTTCTAAACCACTGTATACCTAATTTTGTGGACTCCAAATGAGGAGAAACCCACACCTTGTGCAACTTATAATACATTGCCAGATGTGTTTCTTCACTAATTTTTTTTCCTAAAGGGGCTCAAAATCACAGAAGGAAAGCAACAGAAGCCCTACTTCGAAGAAGGTTTAAAGACTTTAAAGATTCAATGGTAGCCAGCATTATTTCTTCTACCCAATCCAACTCCACTCCAGCTGCTAAACTGTATTTATAAAAGTTTGTGGCTGGGTATTATTTGTTAATGTATAGCACTTTTAACTTTAGACAACTTTTTTATTGTCTAAATAAGCCTGTCCCACAAAAGGATACAATTATTTGGCTTCCCTGTAGAACAGGTAGAAGAGCTTCCTTTGTGTTCCACAGAATTAAGGAAAATAGTTGTGAAGCATCACAGCAGGCATCAAAGTAGCACAATCTATTTTTTCCACAGTCAGCAAGTTTTTATAAGTATTAGTCTGATTGTTTCTTGAATCATGGTTAAATTGCTGACTAGTTATTTAGGAATGCCTATTAAGGGTATATATTTTTCTTCTTTTCTTAAAAAAAAAGACTATACCAGATACCTTTAAAATCCTGCTTCGAAAAAATGCATGGATTTAAGTCGGGCTTTGCTGTTTAGTTTAAGGTTGACTTACTTTTAAAATCCATGTTAGAGAGAATTGAAATACACATCATGTTTAATCATAATATTAGCCAATTTAAACAATTAAGTGTGTTCCTGGGGAATTTGGAAGTGGACTACTGTAAAGCTCTTTCATGTGTTTGGCCTGAAAGTTTATTTTAAATTCTTTGCTCTAATTATAATTGTTTGAATGATTATGAATCTTTGGGGAATTATGCAAGAGGTTTGGATGTTGGCAAAACAGAGTAAGTTAATTCACTCTTGGCTTTTCCTCTCTCTTTTGGCTCACAAATCGTGACAAGGCTTCTGGAGCAGCCTTCAAATTTCTAAAATGAGACAGTCCCTGCCCTGAGGCTTACAATCTGAAAGACATAATACACTGTCCAAGAAAAAAAGAAATGGGAAGGGAATAGAAATACCCAGTAGAACTTCTTACTTGAAATCACATCACCATTTAGTTCCAGAAGAAGGCTTGGGTAAAAGCACTAACATAATTCAGTCAATGCCTTCTAGGATACAAAAATATTGCTTTCCAAACATTTTGCGCAAAGCCTCCTTTTTTCAGGGAAGTTGAAATTGATTCACATATGTACATACATTTTTGCAGCTTTTATTAAGGAACAAGGGAATGCTTACTGCCTCCCTTAACCAATGCAGTCAGTTCCTGATAGCTTCCATAAGATTCTGCTTGCTTTTTTTAGCTGTGATAAAATCAGGGCTACTGTTATTTGTCAGTAAAGATAAAGGTAAAGGTTCCCTTTGGACATATGTGCTAGTCCTGTGCAACTCTAGGGGGCAATGCTCATCTCTGTTTCAAAGCTGAAGAGCCAGTACTGTCCAAAGAGATCTCTGTGGTCATGTGGCCGGCATGATTAAACACCGAAGATGCACGGAACACTGTTACCTTCCCACCAAAGGTGGTCCCTATTTTTCTACTTGCATTTTTACATTTTTACATGCAGAAGCTGGGATAAGTAACAGGAGTTCGCTCTATTACATGGCACTAGGGATTCAAACCGTCAGACTGCTGACTTTTCTGATCGACAAATTCAGCGTTGTAGCCACTGAGCCATCACGTCCTTATTTGTTAGTAACCAGGTGTTAAAACATTATTATTCATACGAGCCTTTCCATATGTGTTAATTAGGATTTTCCTTGGACCTATACGCTATGTATTTTTCAATGACTTAACAGCTTTTTATAGGCCACAGGATTCTGAGTAATTGTCTCCCAATCCACAACTCAAAAACCGCACTCCCTTCCTTTCTTCCTTCCTTCCTTCCTTCCTTCCTTCCTTCCTTCCTTCCTTCCTTCCTTCCTTCCTTCCTTCCTTCCTTCCCTCCCTCCCTCCCTCCCTCCTTCCTTCCTTCCTTCCTTCCTTCCTTCCTTCCTTCCTTCCTTCCTTCCTTTGCTTCTCAATGGCCAGTTTTCATAGTGAAAGTTAACACTGGAAGGCTTCTTTTAGGTATTGTAATGTTTGTTGTCACTAAAATATCCTTTCCACTATCTTGCCTAAATTTGACATTACCTTTCCTCCTAGGGCTAATCCCACTTGATATCTCAAAGCACTTTAGCCACTTTTATCAATTCTTGAACCCAGTGAAGCAAAGGCAAAATCTTTATGTCTTCCTTATACCTATAAATTCACTTAGCATGTACCTGTAGGTTAACCATATATAGCAGCTCTATTTTCTTAATACTTAACATTAAATGGACTTTCCACCAACTGTTATTAGTTTCATAATGAGCTTCTCTACAGGTAGTCCTCTACTTACAACCAATGGCAGATTAAGGCTCACGTGCTCTAAGCACTGACAAATCTTGGTGCCCCTCCTTTGTATTTACTGTACAAATCTTCATTGGTTTTTTTTAATTTCTCAACTTTGTGGTGCCCCCTTGGGCCTGGTGCCCTAAGCACGTGCTTAGTCTGTTTAATGGTTAATACACCACTGCTTACAACCATTCATTTAGTGACTGTTCAAAATTACAACAGCACTGGAAAAAGTGACTTAGGACCAGTTTTCACACTTACCAGCATTGCACATCCCCATGATCATGTGATCAAAATTTGGGTACTTGGCAACTGGCATGTATGACAGTTGCAATGTCTCAGGATAATGTGTTCACCATTTGTAACTTTCCCAACTGGCTTCCAACCATCACAGTCAATGGGGAAAGCCAGATTTGCTTAAGAGTTGTATGAATCATGTCAGCATCACTCCATTACATAATTAGGAAAGAAAGACTAAGAGACTCCATGGGAAGGAAATCCAAAGTACTTTTACTAATTATAAATGGTAAGCAAGCAGTTGCGAAGCAAAGTCTACTTAATTAGGCGCGAAAGCAATTGATATATAGAATAGCCCATTCCCCACCCCTTAGGATCATAGCTCCAGGGCAATCATAAGTCCTTCAAGTGTCAGGTGTGAGATAACTTCAAAAGGCATCACGAAGATGGAATGTCAAGGCCGTTATTCTACGCGGGAAGGTCTCACGCATGCGCCATCCGAGCATCTCGAACATCCTAGAAGACTCCTCCAGCACATTAATTAACCCCTCCCAAATACCAGCCCTCCCTCCCCGTTTCATGGCAGCTGAAGCAACAGCAAGGCAGAAGCTGACAAATCACTTAACAACTGTAGTGATGCACTTAACAATTGTGGCAAAAAAAGTTGTAAAATGGAGCTCATCTCATCTAACAATTGTCATGCTTACAATGGAAATTCTGGGCTGAATTGTGCTTGTGCATTTTTTCTTTTCAATAGTGTATGTCTGGCCAGGGTTGGATACACTGCAGATTCCTTTGATTCAACAATGTCAGTCCAGGAGAGAAAGAAGGTTGAAGAGAAGCACCATAGTGGAAATAGTGATTAAATCTCCCTACAGTTCTATGAGTTTGAAGATGATGAAGATATGCTCAAAGATTTGCCTTCCAAAGAAATAACCAGCGGGCCACCTATTTTCCCTTTGGACTGGATGAAGGTTCAACCTTTTCCTTAGATATTTATTTTATATTTATTTGTTTTATTTATTTAGTTTGTCAAACATGTAAAAAATAACAGCTATAAGTATAAATATAAATATGAACACAGTAAATGGGTATGAATAAATGGAGACAGTAGAACAGGGATGGTAGGCAAGCTGGTACACTTATGCACACTCCTTACAGACTTCTTAGGAATGGTGCGAGGTCAACAGTAGACAGTCTAAGTTATGGGATTTGGGGATGAAACCACAGAGTCAAGTGGGCCATTCCCGGCATTGACCATTCTGTTGCTGAAGTCGTATTTTCTGCAATCAAGTTTGGAGCGGTTTACCTTGAGTTTGTATCTATCGTGTGCTCATGTATTATTGTGGTTGAAGCTAAAGTAGTCATTAACAGGTAAGACATTGTAGCAGATAATTTTGTGTACTACACTTAGGTCAAGCTGAAGGCAGTGTAATTCTAGCTTGTCGAAGCCCAAAATTTGTAGGGTATATGTGTTGTGTTCATAATTGCTTTCCTGGAATGCTTTTGAGAACAGATGCACATCTAGAGGGTGGGGGGAGTGTGTGAAGTGCCACAAGGCTAGGCTAGGCTATGTTTGCCTAGAGAAGAGGGATAGCTTCACTCATGAAAGGATGGATACCCATTAGCAATCTTGAAGTGTACAACGTGAATTGACTTGGCTACTTAGATAAAGCACAACTTATATTTAAACTGCTTCTTTCTGTCTTGAATAAAATGTGTATAAAACATAAAATCTGGAAACTAGATGTCTTTGCCTGGTCTCCATCCAGGGACGTGCAGTCACTAGAGGCAGGGGAGGCGGGGCCTCACCAGTCTCCTGAGGGAAAGGAAGAATTTTAAATAATTTTTTTTAAATAATTAAAGCCAGGGTAGTTGCTACCAGATTCAAAGTCACAGTGGCTTGGTGTCTGCTCTCAGTGTTAACTATGGGAGGAGGCCAGAGAACTCGGGGCCTCTTTTGCCTAAGGAATTGTTCGCCTTTTAAAAGTTAAGGAGGAGTTAACAAGTGAACACTTTCATATGCAAAAGAGGCACTGATTCTCCCGCCTCCTGATCGGGGAGCAGCGAATCATGCCTTATGAGCTTACGTTAGCACGCTTACGTTGGGCGGACAAGAGGAGAGTTGAGAGAGTTTCCACAGCTGGAAAAGGTGGATCAGACGGAGGGAGGGGGGGTTCAAATTTATTGTAATTTAATTTGTAATTTAATAAAACAATTATTTTTTTATTGTGAGGTTTGTGTGTGTTTTTTTTTTCTTTCTTCACAGCGGTGGGGTCGGAGGAGGCAGGCGGCGGAGCACGGAAGCGGCAGGGACGTTCTCGACGCTGTGTTTCAACAGGCCAGGCATCTCGCATTTATGTCCGCCATAAACACGAGACACCTGGCCTGTTGGACACAGTGGTGGTGGTGGGAGGAATTGGCTGGGTGGGCTGGCTGGCTGGGGAGGGGAGACCCCTTTAAAGCCCAGCACCGAGCGGGGAGGAGGAGAGCGGTGAGTCCAGGCAGGGAGCAGGTCGGGCGGGCTGGCTGCAGGCTGGGGCAGCAGGATTGTGACTGTCCGTATGAGGAGGTGGGGGGCGGGGACAAGGCGGTGGAGCGCGACGGTGGCGAGAAGCATCTCAGATGGAGCCGGGACACCCGGAAGACAAGCCAGCACTTCGGCATGCCTTTAAGTGCCGGCTTGTCTTCCGGGTGTCCTGGCTCCATCTGAGATGCTTCTCGCCACCGTCGCGCTCCACCGCCTTGCCCCCGCCCCCGCCTCCTCCGACAAACAATCCTGATGCCCCGGCCTGCAGCCAGCCCAGCACCGAGTGGGGAGGAGGAGGAGGAGGAGAAGAGCGGTGAGTCCAGGCTCGGTGCTGGGCTGGCTGCAGGCCGGGGCATCAGGATTGTTTGTCGGAGGAGGCGGCGGGGCAAGGCAGTGGAGCATGACGGCGGCGAGAAGCAACACCCCCGCCACTGTGTCCGACAGGCGTCTCGCGTTTATGTCCGCCATAAATGCGAGACGCCTGTCGGACACAGTGCCGGGGACGTTGCTTCTTGCCGCTGCTGCGGTCTTGCCTCACCAACGGTAACCGTCACTGCACGTCATTGTCTCCATCAGATTATGAACTTGGGGTGTTCCCTGTGACAGACATGCTTATTTTTTAAATACAATATTAAAACTGTCCCAAAAGAATATTGTTGACTTATGTTTCCATTGTGAAAAAAGCTAATAATAAAGTACTAAGAAAGGACAGATAGCCTCTCTACTATGCTAGCAAAATAGCATAGTGTTTCCATCATGCCCAAATCAGTGTCTCTTCATATATTAATAGTACCAAAATTTGATATATTTCAAAATTAAATTCACATCTTTAAACTTCATTTTTCCCTAAATCATATTAGCAAACTTATGAATATTAAAATACGGAGATCACAGTACAGCAAGCATATATTAAATAGGTAAGTTTTCACTCCATCATTTCACATTTCAATATGTTGATAGTCCACGGTTTCTAAACATTCTCTCAGCTGTCCAATAAACATGAAAAATAATCTTTACCTATCTAGCTAGATATTATACATAGATGGGCAGAAGCTACTGAAGAACAGGCAGACTCATAAATAACCATGACCCAAATCATGAAAGGCTTTATAGATTACAATCACCTTGAATTGCATCCAGAAGTCAACCAAAGACCAGTGTGGCTCACAAAGTTATCACATGAGCAAATCAAGATACATTGATTACTTACCCCAATTAATATATCATGTGATTATTCTGTCAACTACTCCAGACACCAATCAAGTCACAAATGTTGACTTATTCAGTCTGCAACAACAACAACAACACATTCTCTGTTTCTTACCACCAATTGGCATTCAATCCGAACTGCCTGCTGCTATTATCCAGGCCACAGGCCCATATTGACAGATATTTGAAGTCCAGATTTCCAACTAAGATTGGCAAACTGCAACTTGCAATGACCCTGTGATAGTACTCCACTTGGTCCAATCCAATAACATTCCTAAACTCACACTCACTACTCCAACCACAACCACATCTAGACCACTATCCAACATTCAAACCCATTATCCCACTGAAAACAACCTAATTCTCCAGCCTAACATTAAAAAAAGAATTTAAACTTAATCTCAGCAGGATTAAGTGACTGTGACCCTGGGACATGCTAATATCAGAGCTATATATTTGTTTGTGGGTGGTTTGCACTCCATTGGGTTCACCTTTACTTCTCAAAGATCAGACAATATTTATAGCTAAAATTATCTTCTCAGAGTTACTACTGGGTGTCAGTTATTGTTATCTGAATCATGAGACCCCTTTTTAGTTACTCATGGCTTAGTCACTTTTGGTTTGGACTACATAATACACTATTGAAGGCTACTCAGAGGATCAATTCCATTTAAATGTGTTTTGTGAGGAACTATTTTTTTTCAAGGCAGTCAAACAACATTCGTAAGAAGCAATTTTTGATTTGTGTTCATTAAAATTAGGTGGTACATTAACAGGCAGTCCTTGCTTAACAGCTACTTGTTCAGTGACTGAAGTGGCACTGAAAAGAGGGAATTATGACAGGTCCTCATAGTTGCAGCTGGTTCAGCTTCCCCACAGTCATATGATTGAAATGCGTGTGCATGATAACTTCTTGCAGTGACAACATTGCTGTATCCCACAGTCACATGATCACAATTTGGAGCCTTCACTACTGGCGTCACATGAGCAAAGTCAATGGGGAAGCTGGCAGGAAGTCACAAATGGTGATCACATGAGGATGGGATGTTGTGCCCATGCAAGATTTGCCTAACAATGGCAACTGGGATTGCCAGAACTGTTCAGTCACATGACATTGCCCTTATAAGTACATTGCTTAGTGTCAGAGTTCTCAGTCCCAGCTGCCATTGGTAAGTGAGAAGTACCTGTAGTTTGAAGATTTTTAACATAGGTCTGATGTAAATGATTCAGGGCACAAGGTTGCTATCAACAAGAATAATATACCCATTCAGAATTAAACAATAATAAAAATGTTTTTGCTAGAGTTATGAGCTATCAGATTAGAAATAGTCAAAAGTAATAATGAAATGTATTTTCTGTGGTAATTTCCAATCTAATAATATTTTATTCTTAATTAGTAGTGCAGTCATCCCTGGGTCACGATTTATTCTCATTTCTTTTTAATCATTTTTAAATCTTAAATCCCATAATTAAACCAGAGCTTTTAATTTTTAATAGGCAATGGCTATTATCATTATAGCAATGCAACTTCAAGAAATAGGAAAGCTGTATAAGAGTTCCTAAGTGGCTGTTCAAAGAATTATAAGTAGAGCTAATCATAAATCCATTTTTACAACTTCTTTTAAAAGACTGGAAGATTCTTGCCATAATACTAAGAACTGAGGAATGCCTATAACTCAAGACAATTTCTGCCCAGCCATATTCTGAGTTGTTAGGGTGCCATGATGTGTTTTACCAATTACTTTATCTTAAGGGGTTCAGAAGAAAGAACAGCTCAACTTAAGTAGGGAAATTTTATGAAGGTCTAGGTAGAACACATTGTAGAAAGGGGAGTGAATGCCAGAAACCAAAAGGAAAGATAACTGTGGAAAGGCTACGTAAGAACCAAATCTTCTACCAGTCAATTTTGCTGGTAACTTATCTCTGGATCTCAAAGTTAAATGTTTAGTTATCATAATGATTGCATGCTGTACAGTAGTATTATAAATGGGAACTTGATTTTACTGGGCTGCTCCCATACTGTTCATTTTCCAAAAGATTCATTGTTCTCTTTTTAAGTTTCCCTCATGATTCTGCGAGAAACTACTTTCCTTCTCCTGTATCTTTGTTCCTTTTATTTTCCAGAGCTCAGAAAATCTGTTTTATTCTTCCTTTTTATTGATTTTTACAGAGCACTAAGCTATTATGTGGTTGGTTTGCCTTGGATTTAGTCGGATGTACAACCATATCCATTATGACATAGCATTACTGCAAACCATTAAGTCACTAACCATAATGAGTTTTGGTTTTGACTTAATGTGATGTGCAGATTAGACCTTTGGAACAAACACTATTTAACCCCCAAGAATTAAACTTCCATAGTTGCTTAGTAGCTTTACAGGCCGTTTATGTATGACATGTAGCAGCTGTTCCAGATTGATACGCCCCTTCTATCTAAAATAAATTATAGTTCTTGAACCTTGCCGACTCTGGGGCATTGACTTTACATCACATATAATATTTCCATTTAATGTAAAGGAAGGGAATTTTAAAAAGGCCGGCAGAACTTTAAGTCTTTCCACTTCTCTAGCAAATACACCAATTTGATTTGGGAATAATGTAAGTTCATTGTAGTAATTTTTATAAACTCCACTATCTGTTTTTCAGAAACTCTTCAAGCGAAATATTTTCATAGAACTACCCATCTTTATATGGCAAATCGCCCACATGAATCTCTATCTTGGGCATGATTTTTAAAGAGGAGGAGGAAGACCACTTGAGATAGAATCTAATCTGGTGAATGATTGCATTTTTATCTTATTCTCCACTGCCACCTTGTGGAACACAAAAATCAATTAAATCTGCTTTGTTTCATCCCCAAGATTAAAAACCACCAATAAGAGAGGAAGACAATTTTTGCTTCATACTCATAAACTCATGTTTTTTACTCATTGAAGTTATTCTAATGTGTTTTGTTTCTAGTTTGCTCATAAGATATGGATGTTAGTTGACAATTATCTTTATAAAATAAAATGGACATACACAAATTGTCTCCTTTTTTATTGTCTTAGAAGATGAGGATCAAAACTGGCAGAAAACTTTAAAACCAATAACCAGAAATTGAGAAAAAATCCTTAGAGATCCTAGAGATTATTCAAAAAGTCCCTCTCCCCAAAGTACAAAAAAGAATACAGTTTTATTTCAGTTTGTCATTCTTATACCTTTTTTTATTAAAGAAAAAGATAAAATGTCCCAAATCATTTCAAAATAGTTTCATGAAAAAGCGTTGTGGAATTTTTGGAAGACTTTGGAGCAGCAAATTAGGGAATTACTTTCTCCTTTTTATTTTATAGTTTTTCTTTAACCCAAAATTCTTCAACCCCTAAAATAACTTCTCCAATTTTACTTATAAAAGTTATTCAGAATAACAGAGTTGGAAGGGACCTTGGAGGTCTTCTAGTTCAACCCCCTGTTCAGGATCCTATACCACTTCAGACAAATGGTTATCCAACATCTTCTTAAAAACTTCCAGTGTTGGAGCATTCACAACTTCTGGAGGCAAGTTGTTCCACTGATTAATTGTTCTCACTGTCAGGAAATTTCTCCTTAGTTCTAAGTTGCTTCTCTCCTTGATTAGTTTCCATCCCTTGCTTCTTGTCCTGCTTTTACTACCATTTATTTGTGGCAACCCCTGAGATATTGGAACACTGCTATCATGTCACCCCTAGTCCTTCTTTTCATTAAACTAGACATATCCAGTTTCTGCAAACATTCTTTGTGTATTTTAGCCTCCAGTCCCCTAATCAGCTTTGTTGCTCTTATCTGCACTCTTTCCAGAGTCTCCACATCTTTTTTACATCGTGGCGACCAAAAGTGGATGCAATATTCCAAATGTGGCCTTACCAGGCATTATAAAGGCATTCAAGTTATACATAACATGCCTTTGTGTGTGTGCGTGAGTGTGTGCGTGAGTGTACGTGTGTGCACACACACGTTTAGAAAGAGAGATGTTTTAGCACCTATATTTTGGGTCTTTAAATCATGATGACATCTCCTGATTCCTAATTGCTCTACATTAATGTCCTTGATTGATAGAGCCCTTTGTTCCTATATCCTCCCGATGCAAATATCTTCAAGAATTGGTAATTCTTGAAAGTCCATGTTATAGAGGGAAGTACTTCTTTCACTGACTTCTCAACTATATATCCTACTTTAATTAGTATAACTTTGGGTATTTGCCCACTTGCACAAATCACAGGAAGAATATGCATAGCAAGCTTGAGCCGAGGTGGCGCAGTGGTTAGAGTGCAGTACTGCAGCCACTTCAGCTGACTGCTAGTTGCAGTTCGGCGGTTCAAATCTCACCGGCTCAGGGTTGACTCAGCCTTCCATCCTTGTGAGGTGGGTAAAATGAGGACCCAGACTGTGGGGGCAATATGCTGACTCTGTAAACCACTTAGAGAGGGCTGAAAGCCCTATGAAGCGGTATATAAGTCTAACTGCTATTGCTATTGCTAAGCTCACTTTTCTGCCATGTGCTCATGATGTCGCCTTACTCTCCTCCCCAGCTCACCTATGAGGTGCTTTTAAGTTGTCCACACTGTATGTGTTCCAGTGATGGGTTTCAGGTTTTTTTAGAACCTATTCTGTAGGTGTAGCCTGTTTTCTGGGACTGGCTTCGCAGTCATGTGACCAGGTGGGCGTGGCCAACTTGAAAAATGTGGTGAAACTCACTTAACGAAGCTCTTGCTTAGCAACCAAAATTTTGGGCTCAATTGTGGTCATGAGTTCTCTTTCTTTCTTTCTTTCTTTCTTTCTTTCTTTCTTTCTTTCATCTCTCTCTCCCACTTTCTTTTTCTTTCTTTTCTTTCTTTCTTTCTTTCTTCCTTCCTTGCTCTTTCTCTCTCTCTCTTTCTCCCTCTCCCTCCCTGTGTCTGTCTGTCTGTCATTCTCTCTGTGTGTCTGTCTGTATGTCTCTCTCTCTCTGTATCTCTCTGTCTCTCTCTCTCTCCTCCCTCCCCCATCTGTCACTCTGTGTGTGTGTGTGTGTCTGTCTGTCTGTCTCTCACTCACTCACTCAATCACTCACTCTGTGTGTGTGTCTCTCTCTCTCTGATTCCTTCCTTCCCTCTCTGTCTCTCTCTGTGCCTCTCTCTGTCTGTCTGTCTGTCTCTCTCTCTCTCTCACACACACACACACACACACACACACACACATACACACATACTGTGGTCACCTTGTGTTCCAATCACAGGTTAAAAGTACCTGGCAGCAGCGTTTTTCTCTTCAGGAACAGGTCCTCTTCAGAAGGACAAGGCCCCACTGGTTGTCCTCCCATTCCTCGTCTTCTGGCTGTGGTTCCACGCCATGGAAAACATAGGTGCGCGCATGCCCAGCACAATTACAGCCCGGAGCAGGACCAAAGCCCCTCTCCCAACTGTTTCCCACCGTTACAAAGTCTCTGAGGCTGTAATTTAAGGGGTGTGTGCATGCGCCTATGTTTTCTATGGCGTGGAGCAGCGACGAGGCTCTGCGTGGCTGGTGATGACTCTGGAGCCCATCCAGGAAGATGAGGAATGCAAGGGAGACCCCTCCCTCTGCAGATGGGCTTTGGACCAGCAGAGCCTTGTCCTTCTTTTTAACCAAGCGGCTGTCAAGAGAGGAGGGGGCAGCGCGCACCACATGGGCTTGTGCAGTAGCCGAAGAACAGGAGGCAAGGATTGCACAAGCCCAAGGGCAACGCTATCCTCTTCTCTCTGACGGCTGCCTGGTTTGCTGAATCTGGTGCAGTGGCAAGACTCTTGCCTTCACTGAGAGCTTCACTGGCAGCTGCTTCTTGCCATCACCGCTATGCTGGAAAGAAGCCAGTCCTTGGAAAGAACCTCCCCCTCCAGAGAGCCCATGCCGGGAGAGGAAAGGGGGTGGGCTGGTTTGAATGCAGACTAACAGGCGGTTTGGGACCAGCACCTCCTTCGCTAATTTGGGCAGGCAGAGAAAGAAAGGAGGCTTGTGATAAAGCACCCCTGCCACCAAGGGCGAAGAGGAGCACCTTCGTCCTCAACTATTGCATGCCTCCTTTCTCCACCCACCCAAACTAGCAAAGAAGGCGGGCCACTAAACTGCCCGCTCCCCTGCATTCAAACCGCCCGCCTCCTCTCTTCTGGCATGGTCTCTCTGGAGGGGGACGGAAGGTCTTTCCCAAGACCTGCTTCCCTTACCTCGCGGTGCAGTTCTGGGACATGTTCGGGCAATGGGGGGGACTTTCTCACATGACTTTGAAGAAAGAAAGAAGGGGTGCAAGAAAGCCCCCTCCCACTGCCCAAACATTTGAATGAAGGAGGCTGCAGCGATCTCCTTTCATTCTCTGCTGCCTGAATGAGTGAATGAGGCAGATGGAGAATGAAAGATCGCAATGGATGTGGGGGAGTGAGCCAAGCATTCCAACCGGTTCTAAACGGCATGATAGATTTGTGGAACCTCTTCTACCGAACCAGTTAGAACCAGCAGGAACCCACCCCTGATCTGTTCCAATGTTAAAATAGTTTCCCTTTTAAGCAAGTGACATGCAGTGGCAGGGCTACTGAATCTGTATCTGATGTGTTTCAGAATCAGGTGATCCTCAAGAGATGAGCTTATCCCAGCCACTGTTCCCAAGAGTCATTCTGCCTCACAATGTAAGAACAT
Organism: Thamnophis sirtalis; assembly: GCF_051295495.1. Lineage (NCBI taxonomy): Eukaryota > Metazoa > Chordata > Lepidosauria > Squamata > Natricidae > Thamnophis > Thamnophis sirtalis. The sequence goes on from NW_028261385.1 coordinate 62,992,791, forward strand.
CTTGTTCTTTCAAACTGGGTTCTCCCCTTATAATTGCCAGTCTCTAAACCAATCCCTCAGAGACATAGATCAACACAGCCAGCAGCTGACCAGCACTGACTGCACACTTCCCCAAAACCAATACAAGCTTTCATTGATCTAGCTATTCATCTAGGGATTCATTAAAATCACTTCCCCCCTCAACTATAGGTGGTCCTCAACCTATGACCACTACTGAGCCCAAAGTTCTTGTTGCTAAGGAAAGTAATTGTTAAGTGAGTTGTACCCCATTTTATGACCTTTTTGCCATGGTTGCTAAGCAAACAACTGCAATTGTTGGGGACTTCCCCCATTGATTTTACTTGTCAGAATCACCCTTAGGAAGGTTGCAAATGACAACCCCAGAACTCTGGGATGCTGCAATCATTATAAACACATGCTGTCTGCCAATGACCCAATATTTCATCATGTGACTGTAGGGATGCTGCAGTTGTTGTAAGTGTGAGAACTGGTGATAAGTCACTTTTTCACTGCCATTGTAACTTTGAACTGTCCTTAGACAAATGATTGTAAGTCAAGGACTACCTGTATAGCATATTTTAAGAGGAAGGTGAATCCCATAAGTAAGTAAGTTTGTAAGTTTGTAAGTTTAATTTTATTTATAGGCCGCCCAATCCCGAAGGACTCCAGGCAGCTTACAGAAGGGAAGAGAAAGAAAATAAAATAAAGTAAAAATAAAATAAGGCAAGTTAAAACGACACAGATACATTCGTTTCAGTCGGGGCTGGACCTCAACAATGAGGTCAACAGCCCCAGGCCTGCCGGAAAAGCCAGGTCTTGACAGCTTTTCTGAAGACCATGAGAGTGGGTGAGGTCCGGATTTCTGGGGGTAGTTTGTTCCAAAGGGTTGGGACAGCCACAGAGAAGGCTCTCCTCCGGGGGGCCACCAGCCGACATTGTCTGGCTGACGGCATCCGAAGGAGGCCAACCCTGTGGGATCTTACCGGCCACTGGGAGGAATGTGGCAGTAGGCGGTCTCGCAGGTATGCTGGTCCTAAGCCATGTAGGGCTTTAAAGGTAATAACCAACACCTTGAATTGCGTCCGGAGACCAATAGGTAGCCAGTGCAGCTCGCGGAGGATAGGTGTAACATGGGTGTGCCTAGGTACACCCAATATCACTTGCACAGCTGCATTCTGGACTAGTTGCAGTTTCCGAATGCTTTTCAAGGGTAGCCCCATGTAGAGCGGCCCACCCAAAATGAAATCTTTTTCTACTTCTCCCTCTTATACTCCAATGAGTTTGGAAGGAGGAGGAGGAGAAGAAGAGGAAGAGGAAGAGGAAGAGGAAGAGGAGGAGGAGGAGGAGGAGGAGGAAGAAGAAGAAGAAGGAGGAGGAGGAGGAGGAGGAAGAAGAAGAAGAAGAAGAAGAAGAAGAAGAAGAAGAAGAAGAAGAAGAAGAAGAAGAAGAAGAAGAAGAAGAAGAAGAAGAAGAAGAAGAATCCTAATATTAAGAAAACCAATCTGGTGTAGTGGTTAAGTTCTAGGTCTGCTTTAGATGTGAAAGTCATCTGGAGGACTTTTGGGCAGTCATTCTTTCTCAGCCCAACCTACCTCACAGGGTTGTTGTATAGGAGTTCTATATTTAAAAAGTTGGGATAATAAATAAATCCTATATTCTTTCCCAGGACTTAAGGAATGCTTCTCTCTTGATTGGTTTCATAATGGTTTCTGAATATTGACTTCAAGGCAACCTCTCTGGTTCTCTGTTGGTGGATATTTTCCTGTCAGCAGGTGAGAATTGGTGGGAAGAAAGAAAAGAAAGCTGGGATAATCTAACAATTACTTTTCTTAATGTGCCCTGTCCACCGTAAATAAGAGCAGCATTTTCTAGCATCATGCCTGGGCAGGATAGGGGTCAACTCATCAATTGTTTCACCAGGATAGTTTTCTGCCAGCTTAGTCACAGATAGTTGGCACTTTAATTTAGCCATAAAGAAGAGTCCCATATCTGTTTCAGAAGAAGCCTGAAGGATCTATCATTTCAGTAAATGGATCTGGCAGGTGGCCCTGATGGATCAATTATAAAAGAGTACATAGCTGTAATGCAGAAACATCAACCTTGTTCCCTCCTTGTGAATTACAATGCTCCCATTCAGGTTTTTTTCCGCCAGACTGATACCTATAGGGCTGGAAACTCTAGGAGTTGAAGCTTCCACATGTGTAGGATGCCAGGATTGTGAAGATTGCTGTTTCACATTATCATATGTGAAAATATTTGTTTATAAAATGAATCCCCCAGATTGCTTTAAAAAAAACATCCTTATTGATTGTGATAACAAGAATAGATATAAATGTCTACAAAAAAGGGACACCTACCAATTTCAACAGGGAGGTCTGTAATCTGATTACTGGATAATTCAAGAATTTTCAGTTCCTGAAACAAGGCAATGTAACTTGGAATGCTTGAGATCTTGGTATTGTTTATGTGCCATTCTTTTAGGTATGTTTTCTCTTTCAGCCAATCGGGTAACTCCTAAGAAAAGAAGATTTGGGACAGTGAGGAATCTTTGGCAACAGCAGCATTTCTATCTTCCTCTCCTTCACAAAGCCATTTGAATTAAACCACACTCATTGGCTACGGATGACTTTTCAGTGCATGAAGCACTGCTTTCCCTTTTAGCATTCTTGAGTTATAACAATTCATTTAATGACCATTCCAAGTAACAACCCCACCTGGAAAAAATGGCTGATGACCATTTTTCACACCGTTTCAGCATCTCCATGGTCATGTGACACTTGGCAACTGACTCATATTTATGACGGTTACAGTATCCTAGGGTCATGTTATCCCCTTTTGCTACTTTCTTTCTTTCTTTTCTTAGTGTATGAATATGTTCCTGTCTTTTGTTATTGGAATATTTCAACATAAATTACTATATCCAGATCTATTCAGCTAAGACTTTCACTTTAACTTGATATACATTTAAATTAACAATAATCTTTGAAAAGGAATTAAGGAAGCAGAGCTCAGATATGTTCAAGTATGCTCTTACAATATCAGTTTGTGCTATATCCCCAAAACTGAAACTAACCCCTTGTTGGTGGGCATGTCTGTGTCTTTTTTTCCCCCAGCTAATTAGATAAGATTAAATGAAATGGCTTTGGAGAGGTAATAGTTCCTCACAGTATTAAAACAAAACAAAACAGAGCAACAAACTTTTAACATTTGTAATGTAAATAACAGAAGGGAAGGGAAAGCAAAAGGTTATACAAACATTATTTAAATATCTTTCCAGATTCTTGCTTACTACCATAGAAATAAATATAATTTGTCAGAGTTTAGACCCATCAATCAATCCATCAATCATATTAGCTTTTGGCTTACAAATCTTGGTCTGTGGTTAATTTGTGATAGGAATTCAAACATACATCCTTTTGTCTCTGCTTTTTAGTCCCCCTATATTCTTCTACAACCTTCCCTTCAGTACATACACACCTATAGGAAGCCAATCAGTTGTTCTCCACTGTCAATGAACTAACTATTCAAATTTGTATGTGCAAACCTCATGGAACATGATGCCCAACGAAGATCAAATCAAGACAAGTTATCATAAAGTTTAATATCCTATAATGCCTCCCACCCATCCTGAAGGATGCCATGTTATAAACACTCCAAGAGATGCATCTGTTTAGATTGCTTGGCCGAAAAATAAAAAGAACATATATATAGGGGGTAGAGAAGGTATTATCAGCTGCTAGGACCCTGATGGCATGTCAAATGTTTGAAATATCACACACATTATTTTAACAACAAAGGAGCCATTGCTACACTGCCATTTCTACTGTTGTGCGAAATATAATACAATGTAATTAAATTTCTAGGAATGTCAGTTCTTCTGACACACAAAAAAAAAAAGCCATGGCATCAACCTCTGTCTTTCGTTGATGGTATCACTACCAGTAAGAAGATATCAGTCCCAATATCAATGAGGAAAAAAATCACATTGCAATGGCTGTTGGGTTGCTAAAGATAAAATTGAAAATATTAAGGAGTTGGAGTACCTACTAAAATAAAATATATGCTCTGTCATTTATACAAAGAAAGAAAGGGAGCAGAGACAAAATTACTGACTTTGCAAAGTTCAGACAAATTTAAATCTGTCCATTGCAGTGGTTATAAGCAAAGAAAAAGTAAAAAGTAATTCAAAGAATATACTTACTGTCCAGTGTTCACCTGAAAGTTGAAAAATAAATTTGCTTCTTTCTTTGTCATTCAGCAAGGCAATCTTCTTAATCAGTGGCGAGTTCTTTTCAAGTTTATCTAAGATGCTGTTAGTGTCTATGAAACCATTATTCAAATATGCAGTCTGTGGAATGCCTTTTCTTCGGCAGTCTAGCATAATATCCCATTCTTGCCTTATCCTGAAAAAGTACAAATGAAAGCATTTTCATTTTATTCCTGCCTCCCCTCCCCTTGCCACCTTCCTCAAATTTGCAATTACATCAAATTCACCAAGAAAGCCTCATTAAGCACTCAAAGGAATTTGTATCCTTTCCTCTGCTGCTAAAGAGGTGGTTTAAGGGCAGGAAAAGGAGATCTCCTGTGCTTATGAGACAGCCAGAAGGATGATCATCATGGTTACACTGATTGGCTAAAGACAAAAGATTCAAGGGGTCATCACTTCTTCCAGAGGCAATTTACATAAATTGGCATTAAGAAGGTGCAATCGGTTCCTGAGAAGTTCCAGGGCATTTTTGAGATAGTTAAGTTTTAATGCTATTGCACCCTTAACTGCTTTTCCAGACCAGCCATACATTATTTTAGTATTCACCAAGCTTGGTGTCATCCAAAACTATGAACTTGAACTCCTTAGAGTTATCATCAATGGGTTTGGGCATTGGGGAGTTCTAAAAGTCCACACATCTGCAGGGCGCCAGGTTGAGAAAGTTGAATTATACTGATGTCAGCGGGTGATTGGTTCTTGCTTTTCATCCATCTCTGGGATTGAATTAGAAAGCTGTTTTCTAAGCTATCCCTCCTTATCTTTATTTCTTCCCAAACCAATTTTATCCTGATATGTGCAGTAGCAACGTGAATGAAAGAGCTGTCAGTTGTGGGTAAACATATGAAGATTATTTCTTCCTTTATTAGATGTATATATTGCCTTTCTGTACCAAGGACTAGACCCAAATGCTAAAGGCACACAGGTACATTTTCTAAGCAATTCTTAGAGGCCTAAAAGTCATTTAAACATGAGTCTGGAGTCACATAATCATGAAAGATGACCTTGTAGTAGTGCATTGCTATTTCTGCTACACAAATTAAAGCATCTGATAAGACTCAGGCTGCTATTCTCATGCCTCCTTTCTTTTCCTATTTCTACCAAGCACTTTGATACCCAAAAACAAAACAATGTTGTAGTAACAGTTCTAAATAATAAGAACCAAAGGTCGCCTTTCCCATATAGCTTGCTGAGAGTGACTTTGTAGCGTGAAGGTCAAAGTGCAAAAGGGAATTCCCACAAGCAGAACAATGGTGAAGTGGTCACGCGGGCTTTACTAAGATAACTGATCAAATGTCCTTCTAGTATTACTGAATAAAAATAGGCTCCAGACACTCAAGATTCTTCATAAGCTATTCCTAAGCCACAATTTCTAGCAAACCATACAGATTTAAGGAAAAGACTTTTAAATCAAAGTCTTTTCTTTTATGAAGGGAATGAATAGGTGGGAGGGAGGGTCTTAAGAGAAAACATTAACAATTTTCACAAGCAAATATACATTAGAATAGAATAAACTGGAATTCCATTCAAAATGCAGCAATGCTTAGAGAAGAGGACAGGACCAAAACAAGACAAAAGTGGCCACAAGAAGCTCTGAAGTAGTTGCAGATTACAGATTTGCCCAAAATTCCATGCATGTCAGCCAAATGAACTGGCTTTTGGAAAAGTCTGGCTATTCTCCCAGTCATGGAGACTGGGAAGTTAGTTGAGCCTCTGCAGTATTATTTATTTCAGATAAATTTGTCCTCAGTTGCTATTTTCATATGCTTTTTTTGTTTGTGTTATGTTAACATGCATATTTCTATCTTCTATTATTATACAAATTTTTTAACTAGGTTTGCCACCCAGAGTCACCTTGGGGTGAGAGTGATCATATAAATGGAAATGATAAATAAATAATTAGTACCCATCCCCGGTGGGTTGCAAAAAATTAAGCCTTAACATAGCTCAGTTTAGGTAGATTATAATTAAAACATGAGGTTAAAGTAACCTCCATGGAAAATCATTCACAATTGGGATGCTGTCATTAGAAAGCACCAGTCTCACAATTCTGACAGCTGCTTTTGTGTTGATCAGATTTTCAAGAATGACACACCGTCGTGTGTGTGTGTGTGTCTCTGTGTGTGTGTGTCTGTGTGTGTGTCTGTGTGTGTGCATGTATCTGTGTGCCTTTGAGTCAGTGTTGACTATTGAACAATTCTGTGCAGCTTTCTTGGAAAGATTTCAGAAGTGTTCTGCCATTTCCTTCTTCATAGCGTTAAGAAATTATATAGGCCAAAGGTAAGTTAGTTGGCTTCATGGTTCCTTGGTTTCTGGCCTAATGCCTTAACCACTATACCGAACAGGCTCTTATCATAAGGTGTAGACAAATGTGTATGCAAATATGTAGGCATTTTACTAATATATCCTATCTCACAGTCAGTAAAAGACAGTTCTAAGCAAAGCATTATTTTATTTTGAATTCTGCTTTTCTCTTCTAATAGCTGAAGAGGCTAACATAATTTTAAAATCAAAACCCTTTTATAAGCAGTTAGAAAACAAAAATTAATATTACTATTTAATACTAAAACCAATTGGTTTAATCTCTACTTAAGATGGTAGGCAAGTGCAAGTTTTTTCATCTAAATATGGTAGATTAATTTTATTTTGGGGAAAAACTTATGTCTCTTAATTTGATACATTCTCTGGTTCACTATATAATTCTGAATAAAATTTAAAAAATTGGCCATTTATATCCATTTAAGTTTTATAGATTTCATCTTTCACCTCTAATAATTGGAATCATTGCCCTGTCTTGCTTTTATTTTAAACAATTAGTCAAGATCTTACCAGATCTTTCATCATTCTCTCTGGTTGTTTCGAGTCAACATTATCTTGATGGCAAACAGTCAATGAATTTTCATGCAACGTTTTAAGTAGTGCTAACAATGGTTTATCAAAGGTAACATCTATAATTTGTTCCTGAATTGTTTTGTTTGCTTAATGGGTTTTGAAATTACCAACTCAAAAAAGATCCCAGGCAGCTTACATTATTTAAAAGAATGCCTAATTTAAAAAGTGACATGGCTTCCCAGACAAAACCAAGTAATTAACATTGGGGGGGTAGCAGAATCTCCACAAACATCTGGAACATCTGAAGGATGGGAAGCATACATTTTTTCCAAGGTATGCTGTTTGAGAAGATACGAAGTTTGTGTGGCTGTGAAAGAAGCACAAACTAGAAATGTATATACTGTATAAATAAAGTCTAAAGCTCTTTCAAAGTAAATGAATGTCATCGATAAGCTTCTTTAGGGACTGATAGATATTTTTCAGTGCAATGTCATAAAACTTAGTTGATGTCTTATCCTATACTTGGCCTGCTACTCAGCAATTATGCTTTTCTGTTCTTTCCAGTCCACTGGATTCTAAAACAAACGTCTAGCAGCTTATTTATAATACTTAAGAACCAATCATAAAATATTTGGAAGGATTGGGCCTGTCTCTTTTTTTAAATATGGGAACAATAATAGAGTTATTGTATTTGGTGGGATTTTTCAGTGTGGTTATGACCATGAACAAAACCACCAAAATGGGTGTCAACTAGTGAAGATTTGAGTTTCACAACTCATATGGGATGCTGCTACTTCCTAAGGTTTTCCTTTCTTCAGTGGTGATATTAGTTTAGTAGCTTCAACTGAGGTCATAGGTGACCAATCTGGCAAATCCATCTGTGCCTCTTTAGATTACAACTTCCCATGTGGCGGGAGAGATGGAAGCTTTTATTTTGACCCAACACCTTTCATATCCTTTTTTTTATTTTTTCGCAAAGCTTTACATTCTTTTCTTTTGCTCATGAGTAATGGACCGTCATTATTCTAATATCAATTGCAAATTTTCAATTAAAGAGTTATTTCCTTTTGCACGATCCTCATCAAACCATAGTTGGATAATCTTTTGCTAAAGCTCATTTACTTTTGCAAATCAGTAAATGTAATAATAGTACAAACTATGTTAAGAATCCTTCTGGGGGACCTTAATTAAAGAATTGTACAAACTGTCTCCCTTGCCAGATTTATATATAGATTTCCATGTTCTTTCCACCTTCTCAGTCCATTTTACACAAATGTATTTCAGGATTTAAGGACTATTCAATGCAATGAGATTTTTAAGTATATTTAATTTGCCCATTTGAAACCAAATATAAATTTAAAGTCAAGTGGTCACTAAACCAACTCTGAAATTAAAGATCATATTTATCATTTCATGGGAATCTCACTCCCAGAAAGCATAATATCCAGATATATTATTCTCCCAGGTACCATTCAAGATTAACAAATCTAAGATAATAACCAATTGAGTCAGGTACTATTCTGCAAAGTTAACTCCTCTGTCTTTGCAGTTACTTACAAGAGAGGGAACTGACATCTCCCTCTGGATTTAAAACAAGATAAGAGTTACACTGTTCATAAAGCACATAATCATTTGTACCAATCCTGGCATTAAATTCTTCAGCTAGTATCACCAGGGCCTTTGGCAGCTGTTTATTAAAGATGCTACATACGTTTCTAATTCATGCCTTTTTCTTTCACTTGTTTTTGTAAGCGCTTAAGAGGAAAATAAATATTTATAACTATAAGTTTAAGTATAATCTTTATTGTCATTGTACTTAAATACAACAAAATTGGTTATAATCTAAATTGGACAATCTAAATTGGAAATTTATAACCATAGCAAATGGGCTATATAGATTTTTAATTCAGTCACTGATGATCTAATTTTTAGACAAATATATAATTCTCCACATGTTCTTCCTCTTTCTAGATGCACCAGCTTTGAGAGATTATGCAGTATAATTATCAAGCTCTGTTTCCTTAGTAAACTATGGTTAGTTCCTGTAAATGTTTTCATTATCAATTAATGGGCACTCTCAGATAACTTGTTGAAGGGGATACTTCAAAAGAAGACTTCCAGTTTGTAGAAAGATCAACCGTGATCTGCTATGTCATCCTCAGATAGGACTTGGATACGAGGGAACTTCCCCTGTCCAAGATAAGTGGTTGTATGCTTAGGGATTGGTGTTATTATCCCTTCTTCAGCCTCCTAAGACTTCCATATTGTACTTGCTACAAAATTTGACATAGGAAAAATCTCCAGAGACATCATTCCACTGATGTATGGCTAGAATAAAATCAGTAAGATCCTCTTCAAAACCTCTTGATTCCATTTCTCTTTTATTAATCCATTCTTTCTAAATTGTATTTTGTTTATTTATTGTATTTTATTATCAAAATCTCTTTTTGCTGTTCTTTGTTTTGAGGCTGAATGTAATCTTGCATCTCTTCATTGCTGCTCTGTTTAAGATCTTGGTTAATGAGGGAAATGCAGGCTTTAATTGATTTGAAATTAACTGTTATTTTATGTGACCAGTTATATTTTCTTTATCCTTCTGTGGCGAATAATTATGCAGGGGTTGAAATCCGTAGATACCATGCCTGAGTTCATCAGTCTTTTCTAAGTTGTCTTCTGGTTCCTACTTTGGCATCAAGACAACTGTTTTAAGGAGTTTTGTTCAAATGAGCCTCGGCATGATTCTCTTTAGTTGTTAGTTGGGGGCATTTTAATCCTGTTCCAACACATAGATAGTAGGGACTACTTGACTGGCTGTTCATGCCTAACTTTCCAAGAAGAATTGAATGCTTATAATTAGAGGTGGTAGAGTTTTTTTCCCCCTTTGCTTGGAATAATCACCTTTCTTTGAATACACAGTTTGGAAAGCTGTCAAAAATGGCCAAACCTATCTTCAGTAAGGTTGCAGCCCATGTACAATCATTAGCAAAACTCTTTTCTTCCTTTTCTAGTTTGGCAATCACTCCCACTTTTTCAATTGTTTAAGATCAATTGAATATATTCTGCAATTGAGAAGTTGCTTAGAAAGTAAATAATTAGTCCCTTAAAGGGCCATTTCCCTTTGTCTTGATAAAAGTAACATTTTAAGTGCTATTTGGTTTGGTTGTAAGAAGTAGGAATTTCTCCCATCCCTTTCAGGGATATGCTACATGTTAATCAAAGGGTTCAGTGCTCTTTCATTAATAATCAGAGTGGTAGAATGTTTATCTTTAGGACCTAGTTTGAATCTTCATTATGTGGCTTACCAAAACTTCATATAATATTTCAGCTCATCTACATTCCTACAGATTACTGCCAGTTGTTCAAACATAACTGTCACAGTTCCAACAATTAAAAGACATTGTTCATCCACAAAGCTTTTCATGGAGGTCTTGTAAGGTAGTTTTGTCATTTTTGAATGGTTTTTAATCTAGTTTTTCAGCATGTTCTTTAAGGAACTCAATAATTTCAAAAGTACTGATTTAAAGAAGATAAACGGGGATGTAGCTTATCCTACATATTATAGAGAGGTTCTTGCTGCAATGTCTCAAATCTATTAGAAAAATTCCAAACATTAATATAATATATATTTAATATAATAGTATAATAACAGATTGGAAGGACCTTGGAGGTCTTCTAGTCCAACATCTTCTTAAAAACTTCCAGTATTGGAGCATTCACAACTTCTGGAGGCAAGTTGTTCCAGTGATTAAAATCACTTAATCGACATAGGTTACTTACAAGTTCCTTTGCTGTTAACTACTCATTAATTTTCACTTGCTTAGATGATTGAAGAAGATTCATAGCACCAGACCTGGCCCTATGTCTCTTTTTCTGATGGTTATTAGCATTCCAAATTGCATAGTTGTCAGGGTGAGAAAGCTTTTCACTCTCCTTTGCAATTAAGCAAATAGTATAAGGCACAATGGAGAACAATACACAATGCAAAATGAAAAGAGGTAAGAATGTCTGGCTGCTACTGACAACTTGTAAAAACAAACAATATTTTCCCGAGATGAAATTGATTAAAATGCTAATAATTTATTTTTAATGAGCAAACAATGGAATAAACCAATGCTGTAAAAGCTTGTTTTGCAACCAAATCACAAGTGGGATTTTTTTTAACATTATGAGCAAATTGTAGAATATGTCAAATCCAATTAATAATTTGTGTGCTGAATGCATCTGAATCACCTTCAGTCTGTCTCATGCTCTTGATATGATGGACTTGGTTTTCTAATTTATAAGGCTTCCTTTACTGCAGAATATAAAACAAAAGAGAGCACATTATCAGGGATTCTTGTTGACTAAGAGTGTTTTTTGGTGCTCAGGTATGTTCTTGTTTCATCTGTGCTTTGAAGACCTTGAACTAATCTATTGAAGAAGATCAAACACAGTATGAACACTGATAGTCTTCAATAGATTATTTCAGAATCTTCAAAGCACATACATAGTTTAATTAAGAGTTTATACACTGCTAGTATTCTAGTGAAGTTCTGATGATAACATTACATAGCATCTTTCAAAAATTTGTGACTGCAATTCCCAGAACTCCTTAATCTCACCAAGCTCCCTGGACTTTGTAGGAGTAATTCAAGGCATTTGAAGGGAACCAGATACCTGCTACAGACAAATATTAGATCACTTGTAATTTCTCTTCCCAAATATGCTTACTAATTCTCTAGGCTCACCAGTTATAGGCTTGATGATGGAGACTGAAGAGACAATAGTAAATATTGTTCTATCTCCAATTGCAAAAACAAAGGAATTTGTAACAACTGGGCAGATGACAAGAGATATCTATTCTTAGTGCTAAAGTAAAACCTATCATTAATATTCCCTGTAAAGAGGTGAGGTGATGTAATGGTTAAGATATCAGTCTAAGAGCAGGAAAACCCAAGTCCAGTGTCAGATATTGAGTTTCATTGATCACTGTGGGACATTTTCTTTCTTACCTCCTTATGATATTTTATTTGTTTTCCCTGTTTATAGCTAGCCATGTAATTTAACAAATAATAATAAATGTTGTTTTCTCAGGGAGAGGCCCTTTCTACCTTATCTGCAAAGTACATCAACAATTCCTTAAACTCCAGAGGCAAGTGCAAACTAGCAGGAAAAAACTTCAGCCCTGACCAAGGATGGGATGATGGAAGTCTAGCACAAGAATTTGGATTGCCACATAATTGCTACATATGCAATTTCGAATTGGCATTCATTTACAAATATTCAAAATTATATACATTGTGAACTATGTTTAAAACAAGGATTCTTTTTCCTTGGCATGACAAATTTCCCTTCGTTTTTATCATAAAACAGAATTGCAACCACAAATCTTAACATTCTGTTTTTCAGTGTGTGCTTATTTTCATATTAGGTGAGCCAATCTTGGAGGGCAATGCCTCAAAACAGATATAAAATATAAACATGGCAATAGTACATTACATTATGATTTAAAATGCTGCTTCACGTCTATTGTGTAATTGATTTTACATTTTTATATTTTCTATTGTTGCCTTTAATCAGCTTCCTTTCATTTCCTCTTCTTTGGACCATGCTAACTGCTAATACGGTTATATATACTGTGTGTGTGTGTGTGTGTGTGTGTGTGTGTGTGTGTGTGTGTGTGTGTGTAGAGAGAGAGAGGATAGATAGATGATAGATAGATGATAGACAGACAGACAGACAGACAGACAGACAGACAGATGCTGGTCTTGTTGTATTCGGGTCTTTTCCTGTGTAAGATCTTACACGGGAAAAGACCCGAATACAATAAGACCAGCATACCTACTCCTGTGAAAATCTACTAAAACACACACACACACACACATTCCATGCAAAAATTGAAAAACCAAAAATTGGCTGTATTAGTAATATTTATAGACAATTTTTATCATAGCAGCTTGACTGCAATCATAAAAAGGCAAAAGTAATCAAGGTTAATGCTACAGGGCCATCTGGGACAGGGCATTTATCCAGCTTAAAAACTGTTTTCATTTGTGATGCTTTGCAAATTACGACTGACTGATAAATTCATCAAGGGAAATGCAAAATATTACAAGTCCAGCCTAAGTGATCACACATTTGGATGCCACATAGAAAAAGAGAACACTTTTAGACACCTTCACTTCAGAGGCCATCAAGGAAGCAAATTACAAAAACATCATCACTCTGTAGGATCCAGTCCATTAGTATGTGCATTGTGCCATAACATGGGCATATGAAAGGATGGAACTTGCACCATGCCAACACAGTAACACTTTCATTATTTTGAGACAAAAATGGTTTTGATCCTACAGAAGCCTCTGGATTACTATCTACCGATTATCTGTCTGTCTGTCTGTCTGTCCGTCTAACCATCTGTCCTCTATCCTCTATCAATCAGTCAGTCAGCCAGTCTATATATCTATCTATCATCTAGCAAGCTATCATCTATCAACTTATTCAACCACAGGCCATAGAAAAGTCTCTGAATTACTGTCTATTTCAAGATCACATACTATCACCATTTGGGCTACCAGGTCATTACCCCCAACCAAAAGTATTGATGCAAACTTCTGGCCAAGAAAAATACTATCCAACTCACTGCTGTCCATTTCATAGCACAAAATCAGCACATAGAAGTATTCTGGCCCTATCTGTGTTCACTACTATATCTCCACTTCATCTATACGGAAATGCTATTGATTCTGTATGAAAACTTAAGTGAAGGCAAGGACATTAGCTTCACTAATTCATGACTATTCTGATCCATCTTGAAAATATGTTATTAGTCTATTCCAAGCTATCTAAAGTGAAGTAAGTCCTTGGTTGGTTTCTCTCCAACTGCTAGAACTTCAGAAATAGTTTCATGGAACAGCAAAAGAGGGCTTCCTAATCAAGTTCGTGAAATGGTAGCTTTTTAGAAGATGGGCTCAAGCTGATCTGATTCACACAAAATATAGTTTGTTTTAAATGAATCAAAATTGGTTGGTTTCCCCAAATGAAAAGCTATAAGCTAAGATTTTCAAAGTATGGAAGTGATATACATATAACTCACTATCCATAGGCAAATATGCCACAACATGTCTTAGCATGTTGTGAACTAGGTTTCTGTGTTGAACTAGTTCTATCTACAAATCAATACTGATTTTCTTTGAAGAAAAAGGACGAGGAGGAGGAGTATTTCAACTATTCTTAAAGAGAACAATTAAAAAGTATTGTACTATTGTTGAGATAAACACACAATTCTACATACAACTACAGCAGTGATTTCCTTAGGGTAGAATCATTTTCAAGTCAAACAAATTACCAGTTACATATTTCCTCTTAACAGAATATGAAAGTTGAGTTTTACATTTCATTTCATAACCATAAATGAATTCATTAGGTTGCTTTTCAAGGTTCCCTCTGGACCTCTGTGGAAAGCAACTGGGATTTCAGACATGATATGGATGACCATTGATTTGCTATACATAACATCCAATTCTAACATAATCAGGCCTACAGTACAGCCAATATGATATGCATTATGCATTGCCTAAAACTATCTCCAAAGCAACTTTATTTGTGGGAGAAAGAATTCTCACACAATTAAAAGTTAATTGTCATAAACATGTAATATAACGGGCTTCTTCAGCACATTGCAACTATCTTAAGAGTTGCAGATCTCATTAAGGAGACTGTTTTTTACAACATAGTGAATTCCTGCCCCGTTAACAATACCTTCGGGACCCTGTAAGCTCTTTAAAAGCTACTTGAATGAGTACTCTTTAAGTTCACATGCATATCCCAGGCACAGCACTACTTAAGCTCAAACCCTTATTATGGAGAATGATGTTATTAAATTTACAAAATCCCCTTTCACACTTTTTTTAATCATGCTCTTTTCTTTGCTGCTTTCCTGAATTAAGATAGGAGAGTGCAACTCTTCCTTGGTTGAGGGTCACATTTGGCACTAGAGTGGTGTGTGAGTTGATTATGCAAAATGAAATCAAGAGAGAGAAATTCCCCCCAGTGTAAATACATATGATAAATATCTAAATATTCTTCCAAAAGAAGCCAAACAAAAGGATCTTTTCAAATAATCTCAGGCTGTGGGATATTCAATCCTGCAGAACAGATGTACCTTCACTCTGGCCCATCAACGTTCTTTTTGAGCTCATGTAACTGTTGCTTGGGATCATGTTTTCATGATAAATGGTTACTTGGCATGATTGTACCCATGTGTTTATAAGCATTCCAATAATAGTTATAAACCATTAATAATACAGAGAGAACAAATGAGACTCTCTTGATTAGGGAACAGTATAAGCAGATGAAAATGGCAAATGAAAACAGCAAATGGTCAATACAATTATGTGAATCCCATCCTCCCAAAACAAAAATTCCAATCAAATACGGACTACTAGTTATCAGAAACACTATGCTGAGATGAACAGTCATATAAGAAATATAAATAAATATATTGGTGGCTGTGGTGGACAATGGCTTAATTTATAATGGAACAGTAATGATAACATTGAAATAACAAAATAGTAAATATATCCTTACTTCTCTAATGCACTGTGAGCTATTCGTTCTTTTTCCTGCTTCTGTTTTTCTTTGTGCTTCTTCACTCGAATCTCCCATAAACCTCTTATGGCTGAAAAGTCAAATACTATCACCTGATGTCCCATAATGCTGGCATTAAGATTATCTGGGAAAAAATAGTTTTAGTTGAAAAGTGCCATGATAAGGAACAGGAATAATAATACTAAGAAAGCCATTTTATTTAAGTAAGTAAAATAGCAAACAAAAACCAGCAAACACCAAGTCATACAGTGTACATTGTTTTAAAATACATAGTTATATTTTTTTTTCAATCCTACAGGTGCCTGAATTGATTTACCCATTAAATGTTATTTATCACCCTACGCATGAGAAGAGGCAGCTTAATTTATGAACCAACTGTAACTTAGATTCAGACATATAAAACAATTGATTTTGTCATCATAAAAGAGTGTGAAATTGGTAATAATTTTAATTTATGTATTCAATTTTTTCAACTTGGGAGACTTGCCTGTCATGGGTTTTTGTTTTGTAGCTGAGATGCTAAAATGATATGGATGATCTTGGAGAACCATAAACTTTAACTGGAGTCAATCAGGATTGATAGTAAATATTGTAGTAACTGGAATAAGGCAGAATCTGATACGGTGGCATTCATGTGTTGGAGTCCAAGCCACATAATCTGTAGCTATCATGTTAGTTGGAGATTATTTATATTAAAAACTCCAAAAGATTGACAACAAAGTAATGTTATTATAAGTTTCAATTCATGAGATGAAGAGATATGTGTATTCTACTTGCAATGTATACATTGGAGGCAAAAGATGTTTTGAAGTCCTACATAAGCACTGTCTGCAAATAATGCATTCCTATTTGATTGATGACTGAAAAGACAATATATGCAGTTACATCCATCCGTAGGTAGCAAGAGTGACTCTTTTCACACTATTAAAGCAGTTGCATCTTTCTCCAGGTTTACTCAATTGCTTCATAGTATGCAGACTGCTAAAATTGAACTTGGGTTGCTTGGATAAAAAAATGCACACACATTCTAATTTACACAGGAGAGATGCATCCAACAGACCTGTACACATTTTTCTAGTTACTACTGATTTGAATTTGGGGTGAATTAATTGCTTTCAGAGGCTGATGCTCATTTGTTGAGAAAACAGTAGCCAAATTCCAGTTATACTTGGTTAGGGGATTAATAACATCTCTGTTTCTAAAAAGGGCTCAGTGAGCTCTTTTACAACCAACAGATCCAGCCTTTCTATCTTGTCCAATGACCTCCAATAGAGTGTCACGCTAGAGTAGTGAAGAGACTCTACTTCAATATTGAAAGTGACAACCCAGAGATGTCACTAACAGTGGTAGAAGCCTAATAGTGAAGTCTTCTCCCTTGCTTAGAATCAATGGCTGAAGGTGTCACTGTTTCAGTGTGATTTCTATCAAGAAGTACAACTAATATATCTGGACTGCGCTTTTGTTATGCTTGCTCATTCATAAAATCATTCACCAAATCCAGCTTGCAGGAATTCCGATGTTACACAGAAGTCAGGATGCCTTTCAAGAATAATTGCTTCAACCCAAGGTTGTTGGTTTTTTTTGCCATATCTTGAAATTTCATTAGATGTTATCTTTATTAAAGTTAAATAGAGAGTCGGGAACTGTCAATCTAATGAAAGACAAATCAACATTTCTCCCTTCATTTTCTTAAAGATTAGATATATTCATGGATGAGGGATTTTAGTCATTCTGACTATATTCAAATTTTAAAGACATCATTCATTTTCTTAATATTGGTTCAATGTGTTGGACAGCACAGAATGAATAGTTTTGTTGAAGTTATTCTGGGATATGTAGAACTTTTGAATGCAGGATTAAAGATTATCTTGCTCTTCTTTGTTCATTTTTTTTTTACTAAATATTGTGTTCTTTTTCCATATCTTATTATCTTTCCATGTTCTATCCCATTTATCCCCAATCTTTCTTATTGCTATAAATAATTCTAGTCTATGACCAACCTTTCTGCAAGAGCAGTTAAAAGCTTTCTGCTTTGAAAGCCATTTTGTTACTTATTTATAACAGATTTATATCTCACTACAATCGTAATAAACTCTCAGTGACTAACAAATAAGAACAATAACATAATCATAAAAACTTAAAAAATAAAATATATACAGATTTCATAACAGATCTTGGCAACAACCTCCAAATGCCTTCCTGAAAAGTTCAGTGTTCAGCTATTTCTGAAAGATTGAAGCAAATGAACCTCCCTGGGAGGCCATTCCAAAGACACAGCTTTGAAATAGGAAAGCATAATCTTTGGGCTTCAGGCTTTCTTACCTCCCAGAAATGGGAAACAGCTTGCTGCTTTTCCTGAAAAATCACAATATTCAGACCAACTCCAATTGAGAGATGTGGTTCTACAAGTAAAAGAAATAAAGGAGAAGCCAGAGGAAATTTAGAACTTAAAACTAGGACTTTAAATTGCACCTGTAAGCTAACAGGAAGCCAGTACAGGGACCGCAGAATAGGTATTGCATGAACCTACCCATAAACACCTGGATCATCATATTCTGTACCAATTGAAACTTCTGGATGGTCTTCTAAAGATGTTCCATATAGAGTGCATTGCTAAACAAGTGGAGAGAGCAAGGCACCATAATCAGCTCCTTCCACTCCAAGTAAGATCACAATTTGATGCCCCAACTAAGCTGGGTAAAAGTCACCCTGAGCAAGGCCTCCCTACCGATTAGAACGGTACCTTCACAGGCAGTACAACCCCATCAATGGTGGGTTCTGGATCCCGTTCCAACTGTACTGTGGCAGGCGCATGCATCGTACCTGCCAGCGATGCCTCCCCAAGCCTCCGTGACACTCCAGCTGCTCAGTGGAGCATCGCACAGGGTGCGCCATGTGAGTGCATGGAAGCGCCAAAGGCTTTAAAGTCCTTTAAAGGTAAGTAGCTCGGGCGGGCAGGTGGGTCCTCCAGAGCACCATACCGGAACGGTACCCAGTGTTCCGGGCAGACTCCGGTACGCCTGTACCGGGGAGTACTGCCTGCAACCCACCACTGAACCCCATCCACAGACAATATGGAGAACTTCAGTATATAACAGTAGCTCTGTCTTCCTAGGATGTACTCCAGGAGTGGGATTCAAACTTTTTACTACCAGTTGTGTGGGCGTGGCTTGGTGAGCATGGTTTGGTGGGCGTGACAGGGGAAGGATATTGTAAAATCTCCATTCCCACCCCACTCCAGGGGAAGGATATTGCAAAATCCCCATTTCCTCCCAATCAGCTGGGACTTGGGAGGCCCAGAATAGAAGGGGGCGGGGCCAGTCAGAGGTGCTATTTACCAGTTCTGCGAACTACTCAAAATTTCCACTATTGGTTCTCCAGAACTGGTCAGAACCTGCTGAATACCATCTCTGATGTACCTTGAGTCTATTCTTTCCCATCCATAGTAGAATTTGTGCTGATGATTTTAAGGGTACCTCTCCCCTTTTGTTTAGTTTCCCTTTGCTCTGTTGATAAAGGATCTTCTTTTCCTGATTATGATTGTTTCAATTGATATTTCATTGTTTTAATCATTATTAGACATTTTAAGAATTGTATGGTCTCGGATATTGGTTTTTTTTTAAAGATATGTTGATATATCTTAAAGATGTATTGTTGCTTAAAACAAAGGATCCTTCCTCCTCTCAATTTAAATCTAATTGGGCTGGCAGCAGAACATATTTCAACACTGTTTGCAGACCAACGCCCTTCATTACACCCAAAGATAAAAAGCCAGTTTAGGAGAGATGGGGCACCACAGCCGTGAAGCACAACAGGTTTTTATAGTTGCTCTCCACTTCCAAACATCTGCTAATTGAAGCTACGGATTAATTCTGGTTAATGATAGGGCCCATAATAAGAGATAATTAAAAAATAAATGGGATTTTCCCCCTGCCCATATTCCAAAAGATAGTTTAAATTTACCATAAGTAATCCCAAAGGTGCTTTTTCAAGGGGTAACTGGACTTTCTTGTTTTTCTTTGAAGACGTTTCTCTTCTCATCCAAGAAGCTTCTTGGATAAGAAGTGAAAAGTCTTCAAAGAAAAACCAGAAAGTCTAATTGCCCCTTGAAAAAGCACTTTTAGAACCAACATAATTTGGATGACTGAGAATCTCCATAGACATACCATAAATTATATTTCACCCTTCTCGTATTTTATGGCTATTCTATAACCCCCTCAATTAGTACCAATACTAAGCTGCATGTTACTTCGAATATACTGTAATAGCATGTGCTTCAGACATAGTAATATTTACTTATGCTTTCATTGTTTCTTTATGCTTGTTATAGTATAAAGTATCTATGAGCTCATAACAATATCATAAAGGGATAAACACATTACAGCGTTACGCCTAATATTTGCAGAGATTGTTTATTGACAAAGGTGTCAATTCCCAGCTAGAGACAATTGGCAATTTATTATTCTAGACATGCATGCAAGCAAAATATTATGCACTGGTATAATATGTAACTAGAAAAATAAGGGGGAAATATATTTTGAAGTCTCCTAAGAAGACACTAAAATGAGCAACCTTTTTTTTCAACTGAAACTTGTTAAATTTAGAAAGCTGCTCAATTCTATAAAAACCTTCGGTAGCAAATAACATGAAAAACTTAAGAACCAGTAAAACAAAGACCAGAACACTGTATATCCAGAAGACGAAAGATTCCAGGTAACATCTACACAAACACACACACACACACACACACACACACACACACACACCAGGCCAATCAGCCACCTTAAAACAAGGTTTCATGGGAAAATGCCAGGCTACCAAAGATCTTTTAAGCACAGCCTGAATGGGAGCCATGCATTTGTCTGGGAAGATGCTACTCCAGAGGGTAGGTGCTGTGATCTGCTTCCTGGGTTTGTTAGGTGGCATTTTTGGTAGGTAGGACCTGAAATACGCAGCCTGTGGCTGATCCTTTGGTAGATGGAAGTCAAATTTAGGGCCATTTTTGGGGGTCAGTTAAGTGGAATTTCTGCTTTTAAAATGTTTGGGTGTTGCTTCTAAAAGGACAGGGATATGATTTTCAATACAATGACTACCTAAAGAAGTCATTGTATCAGAAATGGCAGGCTGGCTGAGACTTCTCTAAAGTTGCACTGCAGATTCAGATATATTTCCCTTATAATAGGAAAGTCAACACAAAGGTGATACTTTTACAAAGCGTTAAGAAAAAATGATACTGCACATCGACATCTGGAATCAATAGCAATAGCAATAGCAGTTAGACTTATATACCGCTTCATAGGGCTTTCAGCCCTCTCTAAGCGGTTTACAGAGTCAGCATATTGCCCCCAACAACAATCCGGGTCCTCATTTTACCCACCTCGGAAGGATGGAAGGCTGAGTCAACCCTGAGCCGGGGAGATTTGAACAGCCGAACTGCAGAACTGCAGTCAGCTGAAGTAGCCTGCAGTGCTGCATTTAACCACTGCGCCACCTCGGCTCTATCCAGGCTGATGCTATGCATGCTAGAACCCATTATGTTTGACACTGTTTATCACAATGCCTCTTTTGTTTGATCATTTCTTTATTATGGCTTATTGTTATTATATCTAGAGAAAGACCATATAGGAAAGATCATAGTTACAGGCATAGAGGATTTTTTAACAATAAAAAAATTGTTCTGAAATAAAATTGTGCTTCTTCTGAAGTGCCATTGGCTGAGGATAATGTAGACTTTTTTTAATACAGGTACTCGGCCCATGGATTCTGTCATACTTCCATTAAGAAGACATTCTTACTACTACCTTTGCTGTAGTTATTTTTTTATCAGTTTTGTGGTTTATGAGAATAGTGTTCATATAACAGTGATTTCCTAAAGAGCCATAGCAGAGATATAGCAGAGACTACCTAAAGGAAAATACATCATACATCACTTCCTTAAGAGAAATTATTACACCACAATGTGGAAAAATAGAAGGGCATGCCCATAACACTGAGCAATTCTTCTGTGTGTCGCATTATGCATTCTTATTGATGTAAATGAAGTTATGGGCAGGCTAGCTTCCTGCTACTGGTCCTTTATTTTGAGTTCTGTTCTATCAACTGCTCTCTGACTGTTTTACAATTTATCATTTTCATTAGAGCTCATAAATAATCAACCAGCTCTTTTTTATCAAAGGAAGATCTTGTTTTACTTGTACGGTGTGTACAAGTAAAACAAGTACAAGGAACAACTGGATGAATCCTTCTTGTTTAGTTTTTTTGTGGTATGGAAGGAATTGTTAGTAAGCCAGAAAGACATCTTCCCTTCCTTTTGAGTTTTTTTTTCCTACCACGCATTTTGAATGAAAGAACAATTAACCATAATCTCTACGTAGCTTAAAGTATAGCCATGCAAAGCTTGTTGGCAAATATCACTTTTTTAGACGACATCTGTTTAGGTCATGGCGTATTTCTCTTAGGTAATGCCTGATTGTAGTATTGTATGTCCCTGTAATTTATTTGTCATGAGAGGTTATGAAACTGGATCTATTCATAATATCTACAAAGAAAGCAAAGATTCCAGAAAAGATAGAGTCTAAGACTATAAAAAACAGAGAAAACGAACGTACAATGGCACCATGAATGACAAAGGTCTGTATGTGGAGTTTATAGTAAGGGGTAATTTTAGTTTTAGCAATACCTGTTTACACATGAAAAATTTACCAAGACTCAATCAATGCTCTCATGTTTAACACAATGAGCTAGATTCATTCCTGCTAAGAGTTTCAACAGATTTATGCAAGAAATGAGTCAGTGCATCAACTGTGAAATTCATTGCTTTTGCAAAACCCTTTTCTGCTTCTTAAAGCTTACAAAAACCAGAGAATATACACATTTTCAAAGGAACTGCTACCATTTTCATAATTGCTCAATTTAAAATGGTGTTTTATTCAACAGACAGCTACCAGGTGTCACATCAGAAATATTTCTATTCCCAGGATGATGTGCTATTAAGAACTTCAGAAACAGAATATGTATTATACTGATTGGTCCTGATATTATTCCTTTTTTTTTTGTAAGCTTTTTGCAGTCTGAATATTTTCCTCAATTTATTAATACGGTAGGAACCCTACATAGTTATTCAACATCCTTTGATGCAGAGGCTGGTGTTCTTTTTGAATAATGAAACTTTTGTACATGATTAACTTTCTCAAAGTTGATCTTCCAAGTCTAACTTAGCATAATTATAACTCTGATAAAGTGCTGTTCTAGATTATCACACATTAAAACCAAAGTCTTCTCGACAGATACTGTAGATCATCCCATTGCACCTCCGAAAGTAAGGAAATAAATATTCAGAGGTATTAGCATTAATATGGTCTTGAATTTGACTAGTCTAAGTAGTCTAAGGATTAGTGAAGTACATTGATCACAGAAAAAAAAATATTTATTTAAAGAAATAGTGAAGATAGGCAAAGCCAGCTACATCCTAAAGGTAAAAGTAAAGGTCCCCTCACACGTATATGCTAGATGTTCCCCCTCGCACATATATGCTAGTTGTTAGGGGGTAGTGCTCATGTCCATTTCAAAGCCAAAGAGCCAGCGCTGTCTAAAGACATCTCCATGGCCATGTGGCTGGCATGACTAAACACCGAAGGCACACAGAACGCTGTTATCTTCCCACTAAAGGTGTTCCCTATTTTTGTACTTGCATTTTTAGATGCTTTCGAGCTGCTAGGTTGGTAGAAGCTGGGACAAGTAACGGGAGCTCACTCTGTTACGTGGCGCTAGGGTTTCGAACCACCGAACGGCTGACGTCTTACCGTCTTAGCCACTGAGCCACTGCGTCCCTTTAGCTGCATCCTATGAGGAAGTAAATCTGTGGGCACTAGGATCTCTGTCGGCACTTTTGTATGTGTGTGTGTGAGAGAGAGAGAGAGGGAGGGAGAGAGAGAGAGGGAGAGGGGGAGAGGGGGAGGGAGGGAGGGAGAGAGAGAGCGCATAAGCAGATACATGCAGACCTTGGTAACAAAAAGCCTGAGATTAGCAATCTCAAAACAAAGTGCAGGCAGAATGAAAGGCAAGGAGGAGATACAGAGTTAATTCCTAACTTTATCCACAGCTTGCATTCCCTTGTGAGGTGCTAAGCATCAGTGCTACTAATGCCGAATTTCCAGCGAGATATTTCAGGATTCATGAAAGAAAATTATCTCATCATTAAGGTTCACTTGAGAGCTGCAGTCTTTGTACTGTCAAGTCTAAACTCCTCACAGAGATGCTAATTAATATCTTTAATTATGGATTAAACAGTGGTTGATATGAGAGGCTTTCTTGTATCCCTCTTGCTCTTTCAGCATTACTGTAATATCTTTGCCACTGGGCTGAGGGATGAAAAATGACAGATTTCCACCTCTTCTTCTTTTCCATGGACTGGCAATCATCTTCTGCAAATGAATTCTGCCTTCTGTGAGATAATGGAAGGCTTTTAATTTTATTGACAACAACTTTGATGAGGAAAATTTAATACCGATATGTATAATCTGAGAGCAGCTTGGCCTATACTCAAGTAAACACTTGATTAGAGCAAGCAGCCAGGTCAGAAGCAGAGGGTTTCCAAAGGCCAGCTGGCCCTTCTGAAATTATCATGGTGCAGCATGTGACAAGGATCAGATTCAAAACTACAGTACAGGCCAAGCAAGCATCCTCTGGCAAACAACAGTGGTTATGCTTCATTGGAGCAGAAGGGAGACAGCAAGTCCCAATCTCATTTCTGGTAAGATATTATGAAACTATAAAGAACAAAGCACCTACTTGACATGCTGGCATGTTTACCTATTCAATTTCGAGTTTCCCTATTCCTATAGCAAAAAAATGGATGCAGACACACTGGAAAATTAGAATAGGCTGGGACCCATATAAAGGCTGCATGGTTTTGCTCTGGGATCAGTTGTGGGTATCTGATTCTGGAGAGATGCTTTTTTCTGCTTTTACACAAGACCAGGAGTGGAGAACTATGGCAACTTTGTCACCTGTGGACTTCAACTGCCAGAACTCCTGAACCAGCATGGCTGGCTGGGGAATTCTGGGAGTTGAAGTCCACAGGTCATAAAGTTACCATAGTTCCACACCCCTGCACCAGACTTCTTCCTATAGGCATGGGAATAGGAAACCTACAGAAAACATGTTCCACTCTACCATTGGTTGGGGTTCAGCTTTTGGCATGAGAAGCAAACCCGTAACTTCACAACAGAGAATATCACAAAGGACCTGGTGCACAATACAACCTAACTTATCTATTAAGATTTGAAAAATTAAGTACATGATTCAGTTCCTGATGCTGATACTGAGGGAAGTCTTTAGTTTAAGGGATTGTGACAAAAGGAGGGTGAGGCCATCATTGCCTCTGGTTCTCAAGGCAGAGTGATGAGGGAATGCAACTTGCATGACAGCAGGCATATCCCAGCATAAACCTTTTAATGATACTGGTTACGATAAGCAAACATACTTCCCAGAGTTATAATAAAATTTAATTTAATGTAATCAAATCAAAGTCATCCCCTTGGACCAAGATACTTGCTTCAACTGCCTTAGGCTGGGGTTAAGCTAGACCAATTTGCTAGACCAATTTGCTAGACCAATTCTCAAACACAGCTCATCTGTCTGGAATCCGCACTGCTTATCGGACATTAATATAATTGAGCAAGTCCAGAGGTATTTCACAAGAAGAGTACTCCACTCCTCTGCTTGCAATAGACTACCCTACACCACCAGGCTTGAAATTTTGGGTTTGGACAACCTAGACTATGCTGCCTTTGGTCGGACTTAAGCGTAGTACACAAAATTATCCGCTACAACGTCCTACCAGTCAATGACTACTTCAGCTTCAACCGCACACAATAGATACAAACTCAATGTAAACCGCTCCAAACTTGATTACAGTAAATACGACTTCAGCAACAAAGTGGTCAATGCCTGGAATGCAGTACATGACTCTTGTTACATCTTCAAATCCCCATAACTTTAACCTTAAACTGCCTACTATTGTCCTCATTCCATTTCTAAGAGGTCTGTAAGGGGAGTGAATAAGCGCACCATCGTGCCTACCCTCCCTCTCCTATTGTCCCCATTTATTCATACTCATTTCATTCATACTCATGTTTATTCTTATACCTATTATTTTGTAAACGATTGACAAATCAAACAAATAAAATAAATAAAATAAGCTTGTTCCAGTCACTATATTCAGTGTTGAATACAGATGTTTGTATTTGTTTCTGAATATTTTCTCTGATGCCATTTGTCCTAACTGAATACACAGACCACAGCAGCTTATAGTTCCTGCAGACAGCTTAACAGGGCCTTCCAAATGTGTTAAAGGTTCAGGGCTGGCACAGCATATTGTAGGTGCTGAAAATGCAATTTTGCTAGGAGAGGAAATACCTTTCATGAGTTTTGAAGTCATACTGTATATCACAGCTTTAACTTCACATATGACTGCATGATCCTTCCCATCTCATCCACATCATATTTTTTTCAAACAAAACTTTGAATCAATAGAAAAATCTGCACATCTTTTTGTTAAAGACACCAGTAGAACTAATTCCACAGTAAATGAAACAAGAAAAACATTGTGTAACACAAGAAACAATCATTCTTTTTCATATTCGTTTTTTATAAAGTGGGAAATAAACTACTGCATACACGTTACGGTGGATCAGATCAAAATCTATCTAATCTATTGTTCTGTTTCTCATTCTGACCAAGAAGATGGCAATATGAAATATATATACACTGAGGTCAATAGCGCTATTGTTATATTCCAGCAACGGGTATTCACAAGATATGTTCATCATAATAATAGCCATTAAGCCCCATGTCTCTTTCCAGTCTTAATATTTATTTTGTGAACGTTTAGTATATTTTTTAAACTAACATTTATAAGTGTAAGGAACCAGATGATAATGTGGTGATCTCATGCAATATTTTGTAAAGGTTTTTATTTTTTTCTTTCATGTACAAATATTTGGTTGAAATAGTCCTTAGAAGCAGACATTCCATAACCTGTTAAATATCCCTCAACATTCCGACACACAAAGATAAAAAGTCCTTCTTTCAAACCATATTTTTTTAAATAAATTTTTGTTGCTCCAACTGGGTACCTAAGAGACACAGCAGTATCATCTTTGTTACTTGACGGGAAACTACAGAATTAGTAGCAACAATTTATAAAACCATACTTAATACACTATATCAGCTTATTCTCAGATGAAACTGTTGAGTAGCGTGAACCTTTTAAGCTATGCATCAGAAACATTTCATGCTTCAAAATTCATAATAGCCTGAGTGATGTTAAGGTATTTATGTTGCTTTTCTTTTTCCTTGCACCCAAACACATCTACATTTTGGCAGGAGCCAACCAGATCTAGCAGCAATTAAGACACTTCATATATGATTCTCACAGGTTTCAAGTTTCCTATTTTCAGTCATTATCCCAATAAGTACTTACCTGCACCTAAGGATCACTTTTGTGCACAGCTCCTCAATTGTACCTATGCAGTAAGTATGCTGGAAACCTCTGAGGTTGTTTACAGAAACATAGCTGTTGGTCAGTTCAATATCTCCATTTGTTTAAACTTGCCAGGATGCTAATGTTGCTTTCCAGATTTGCTAATGTTCTATATTTGTAAAGTGCTAACTTGATCTGTGGCTTGAAAGCAGCCACGGACATAGAATGGTATGACAGAATATCAACACTCCTCAGCTTCACTTGGAGAACAGAATAGTACTTTTAATATGATAAGCCTCATACTTCCACTAGAGTGATAGAAATAACACTGGTCTGACCTACAAATCAAACATAATTTAAAATTATTCGGAAGCACCAGATTTAGTACTCTCCATATGACAGAAAAGAGAAAATAACAGGCTGTTTACTTTAGGAACAATATATTGATTGATGGGAGGGACATTGCATAGCCCAAATCCCCATCTACAAGACACTCCATTGAGACAGGCACATGTTTTAAGAGAAAGGTTGACCTTCTGACCTTCCTGATATAGTCTCAAAGATCTTTGAAGGAACAGATCCAGCTGGTCTTTCCTGGCAGAACTTCATCTCTGAGGTAGCTGCATTGCAATGCATGTGGAGAAGAGGTGCCAGGAATCCATGCGGTTAAAGGTCTGTTCAAGTAAACAATTTACTAAGGCTGCAACAGAAGGCAGTTGGAGAAGGCTCCTTTTTGGTTTGCTTATAGATCAGTGATCTGTGATCTGTAAAAGGCAAAAAGAGAAGCCATTTTGTTTTTATTACAAAGATTCCATAGATATGCAGGAAGCTATTTCTTGTGAGATAAACCATACACTACACAAACACACAGAAAAGGAGTTAAAGATAGTAAGCACTGAAATTAAAGGCATGAGAAAAAGCAAAAGAAATATAGCTAAATATATTTTATATTTACACCATTTTGAATATCTCTCCAGTGACATCTTCTCTTGTCTAACTAGTTATCATTGCTTCCATCTTATCCATACATTGCTACATATATTGTTCTTCTTACCTTTCTCTTTTTCAGTATTTCTGCAACCTCAACCAGCCACAATATTCTTGTTTTCCTTCCTCTCAATCTATTCATTCTTCCTCTATGAGCTCATTTCATGATTTAATTTTCATTCATTGTCTTTAAAAACCAAACTACATTGACATACCTACTTATTTTGTCCTGGTCACTTATTTGTATTCAATTCACATTCATTCAATACCCATTTATTCTTGACACTACCTCTTCAGGTTTTACTATACTTATTTCTTAAGTAACCCATCCTACCATATTCAACCTACTGTACATTTATGTCAGGGATGGGTTCCTGCCAGTTCTAACCTCTTCTATAGAAGAGGTTCTACAAATCTACTGTGCCATTTAGAACCGGTTCCAGCTGCCTCCCCCCCCCCCCCGCCCATCCGCACATCATCAAGATGAAGAGCGAGAGGAGGAATTCCAGGAGTTGAAGTCCACAAGTCTTAAAGTTGTCAAGTTTGAACACCCCTGGGGTTTTTTTTCTAAAGGGTTAGGGGTGCAAGGGTCTTGTAACTTGACAGCTTGCGTGCTTCAAATGCCAGTTTCTGAGCGAACATTTTGGTTGCTAAGCAAGAGAGTTGTTAAGTGAGTTTCACCACATTTTACAAGTTGGCCACGCCCACCTAGTCACATGACTGCCAAGCCACTCCCACCTGGTCACATGGCCAGCAAGCCACTTCCACAAAGCAGGCCACACCTACAGAAGAGGTTCTAAAAAATTTTGAAACCCATCACTGACACAGAACCACTGTGGTTACAGTGAACCTGGGAGGCTTGGGTTCAAGTCCAACCTCAGCTATGGAATCTCAGTAGGTGATGTTGAACCAGTCATTGTGTCTCACCCAACATACAGGTAGTCCTCAATTTATAACCCCAACTGAGCTTCTGTGGCTACGTGACATAGTTCTCAAATTAAGTTTGCCCCATTTTACTACCTTTCTTGCCAGAGTTGTTAATTGAATCATTGCAGTTGTTAAATTAGTTGTTAAGTGAATTTGGGTTCCCCATTGACTTTGCTTGTCATAAGATTGCAAAAGTTGATCTCATGATCCCGGGATACTGCAACTGTCATAAATATGAGCCAATTGCCAAGTGTCCAAATTTTGAGCACATGACCATGGGAATGCTTCAACAGTCATAACAGTGAAAAATAGTCAGAAATCATTTTTTCAGTGTTGTTGTAGCTTTCAGTGACATTGTAACTGTAATACTAATTAGATCCCTGTGTCTCTTTTCTGCACTAGAGAAGTAGTTCCTCTAGGCCAATAGAAATTTTTACCAATTCAAATTACAGGTAGAAAAATAGAAAGAAAATCACTTTAAGAAATGAATCTGAGATGTCATTTTCTTCTTTATTTTTGAAAAATCTTTGTGCTGAAAAATGAAAAATGACACATTAGTAAGCACAGCTGAATTAATTTCATGTAAATATCTATGCTTATCAGTGGAGCTTTTCATTTAGTTAATTGTCTGTGTAATGTTTAATTCCTTTAACTACTATAATATATTCAATGTTTATGTTAACACTCTTTAGTATGGACATTTTCTTTTGCATTTCATTAGAGACATAGGTGGAGAAGATCCAATATCTTCTTAAATTATAGTGTTGGCAAAAATTTAATGCCCTGCCCAAATTCAGTAAGCCTGAACCAGTTCATTCAAACAATTATATCAGGTTACATGTGCTATAACATGATGCACTCTGTTGCATTCTCATGATTCTCAGATTCTTCTGCCAATTTCATTGAATTTATCACATTGCATTTCTTTCCTTCCATGTTTTGAATAGAATAGAATAAAAACTTCATTGTCACTTTAAATGTACACTAATCAGCATACATTAAAATGAAATTTCATTGCATTCAGCTCTCAAATGATGACCATTATGCATATACCCACATAGACACAATGTCAACCTGCAAAACAACTTCAGCTGAAGCCATGATTACTTCTGCTTCATTTCTTGGTTGCCATTCAAAGGGAGGGAGGGGAATTTGGGAATGTGATGCCTCAGCTGTCTAGCCATAACAGCTACCAGCCGGTGTGTGAAACCAAGTTCATGTCAACGGACACCTATGGGAATCTACATCTTGATTGGTTGGCTCATGTGACCTGAGAGACATGGAGTAGTGGGGAAATCTCATTCTTTTAGCTCCTAAGCATTGGGATAATTTAGAGCAAGCTTTACTTTTTTAAGTGCCAATATGATGTGCTCAATAAAAGGGTTTCTTAAACCTGAACACAGTGTCAGAGTCCTGATCTCCCAGAGTTCATTACTCAGAACAATGACACACACATATATGGCACAGTCTAGTTCAAATGTATACATATACATGGTGGAAGTGGGGGAAGAATCCTACAAATTTACAAGATGTATGGCATAAGGAACAAAGCTGTTACAGAATCTAGTGGTCCTGCTATAGATGCTTCGAAGCCTCCTCCCAGAGGGGAACAACAGAAACAGACTGTGAAGTGGGTATGTGGGGTAAATAACAATACTTTGAGCTCTAAGCACATGGCACTTATAAGCTGTATCCTGAATAATGGGAAGCAAGCTTCCTATAAACTTCTCAGCTGTCCTTATCACTGTCTGTATGAATCTTCTAACTGAGGCACTGCTGCGACCCAACCAAAAAGTGATGCAGTTTGTCAAAACGCTCTCAATTGTGCCTCTATAAAAAGTATCCAGAACAGAAGGAGAAAGATGCGCTCTCCTCATCCGATGGAGGAAATGCCAGTGCTGGTTTACATGTTTCACTAAGGATGACGTGTGGTAAGACCAAGTCAGATTGTTAGTTATCTGCACCCCCCAGATACTTAATACTATTGACCACCTCCACAGTTGCAGTCTTGATATAAAGTGGAGTATGACTATGCTGGCTCTTTCTAAAATCAACAACGATCTCCTTTGTTTTGTTAACATTCAAAACTAGGTTATTTTTATTGCACCAGTCCACCAAAGCCTTCACCTCCTCCCTCTAAGAATTTTCACTGTTATCCCAGATAAGCCCCACCACTGCTGTGTCATCTGCATACTTCAGAATATGATTCGTAGTAGGCCTGGCACAGGAGTCGTGGGTCATTAAGGTGAACAGTAACGGACTCAAAATACAGCAAAGGCAACAACAACAAAAAAGGAACCAGGGTAGGATGGACATGCTGCACTAAATAACCTAAGTAAAGGTTACAAAACCTTACTATAAGACCTGATGTCCTAGTGGCAAATTTAAGTCAGTTCAATTGACCTTTTCTTATCCTTTGGAAGATGTAACAAAACAAAAAATTGGCAAGGTTTATTATGTCAGATACCACAGCATCTAGAGCATAGTGTACAAATATAACACGGCAGAATATCATGCCTCTGACACTGTAATCAGAAAACTTTTCTTGTGCTAACTGTCATATAGGCGGGAAATTGAGAAGCAATCCTGCAAAAGGCCAGGCTGCTTCAGAAAAGGATGAAACTATACTTTTATAAAATTACACAGAGTGAAAGTGATTAGAGAGGTGTTTTTCTCCCTGTCATAACAGCAGAATCTGAAGTCATCCAGGGAAGTTGGTTGATAAGGATTCGGGCTAAAGGAAGTAAAGTATTGTTTCTTTCTTTCTTTTTTGCATAGCACATTTTTAAACTATGGATTTGGGTTGCAAAATATATATACTACCTTATATGCCTTTAAAAATCATCCACATCTAATGAGAATAAATGTTTAAAGGTAAAGGTAAATGTTCCCCTTGTACATATGTGCTAGTCGTTCCCGAATCTAGTGCTCATCTCCATTTCAAAGCTGAAAAGTCAGCGCTGTCCAAAGACGTCTCCATGGTCATGTGACTAAATGCCAGAGGCGCATGGAACCCTGTTACCTTCCCATCAAAGGTGGTTCCTATTTTTCTACTTGAATTTTTACATGCTTTTTAACTGTTTAGCAGTTTAGCAGAATTAGCCTGCAAGAGCCGAGGTGGCGCAGTGGTTAGAGTGCACTACTGCAGGCCACTTCAGCTGACTGTTATCTGCAGTTCGGCGGTTCAAATCTCACCGGCTCAAGGTTGACTCAGCCTTCCATCCTTCCGAGGTCGGTAAAATAAAAACCAGATTTTGGGGGGCAATATGCTAACTCTGTAAACCATTTAGAGAGGCACTGTGAAGCGGTAGCAGTATATAAGTCTAACTGCTAGTGCTAGTGCTCTCCAGATCTAAGATTTTATGGTAGCTTATTTATTTTAAAAAGAAAAGGAATAACTCTGTTGATAGGAGCACTGTAAAATAAGGGCCCCATATTCCAAATAGCTAAAAATTATTATCAAGCTACACAGAAGAGGAAGGAGGTAATAGCACTGATTATGTTTTCAGGAGGATAACTGGTTAGAGACACGTACAGATTATTTTAACTAGTAATGCAAAAGCAAGCCTTTCTCCATTAACCCAAAGCAATCTACTTTGTTGGCAGCCAGATTCTTCTAGGGAAATTTAATATTCAAAGGTGCAGCCAAAAGACATCTAAGCACTGAATCCTCTCTCCATTATAGGGTTCTTCACACTGACACACACATTCCCTACTCCTGCACTTCCTTACTAAGTAATTATTCAACTAGATGGTTTTGGAAATCCCACCCCCTCTAAAAATTGCTTTCTTTAAATAAGTTTTTAACATTTTTTTTCCACTTAATCAGCACACCCAGTTGTCATGGGAAGTATTTCCCAGTGCTATTTGTTATTTTTTTAAGTGACTTCAAAAGCATATAATTTCCTCAAATCAATGAACGACATCCACTTATACATGGAGATAATTGTTTATATCAGATTTTCTCCTAGCCACGATATGTATTCTTTTTCAATTTGTTTCCAATGAAGTTTGAACTTCTTTGAAAATTCTCAATCACTTTAGCTTTTCTGAGATGTAGAACAATCCAACCAAACTATTTACTACTGTCTGATAAGAATGGGTACTCAGATATATAACATCTTCATATATATAGGTCTCTCTATAATGACTTTCCACAGACTTGTCTTTCCTCAGATCAGAATTATTTTCCATCTGCAAAGTAATGGAAGTGACTTAACATTCAAAGGCACAAAATGTCTAAGAAAACCATTAACAAATCATTTCTACATTTAGCTCAACCCATCCCCAACTGAAGTCCATCAGGTTGTTTCAGAATTCACCAGACCATCATGTGCAATCCCCAATATATCTGGAAAAGACAAGTTTTGGGAAAGCTGTCTATCTTTCAGTAAAGTCAATATTAAAGCTGCAATTCCTCCCAGAAAATCTTGGCTTTAGTAAGCTCAGATTTGGTAAGTAGTAGGATGAATAAAAATGACCAAGTCAACAAAAGGGAAAGGACATGTTGTTGTTTTTTATTAAAATGAAATGAAGGGAGATTTATAGGCATGAATGCTTGAAACCCAAGAGCAAAAGAACTTTGTTCTTTTATTATTTTAGAAATATATTTTTCATGTTTTCACAAGCATTTTTATTTCTTCCTTTATAAAGATTGTTTTCTTATTCCGAACATTGAGGCTGCCTTAACCACCCAGAAGACTCTGACTCCATCTGACCACAATACATTTTCAATTGTTTTTCAGCTTACTTGATACATGTCCCAGCCAAATCTCACATATTGCACTGGGAATATTTTGCATTTTCAAAATGAGCCTTGTCCCTGGTGACAACTAATTGTAATACTCTAAAAGCTTTCATTTTCCATTCCAATAGAAAAAAATTCCAGTGTCTCAGCAGTAATTATTATTAACCTTTTCCTAAGATTTCAATGTCTTTGTTACAATAGTGTGATTGACCAATATTAAATGCTAAACTTTGCCGTCTATGCCCCCCCTCTTTTTTTTTCTTTTTTTTCTAAATGCAAATAGGCATTATCATGACTATTGAAATGAGTGAAAAACCTATTCATTAATATTTCAGTGGTCTTCCTGTTCATTCTTTTGAGAGGGGCCTTGAACTTCTGCTTCCAATTTTCCCCTTATCATCATATCAACATTTGTAAATAAAATATAATACTTCAGTGGTGGAATTCAAAAAAATGTATTACCGATTCTGGGGGCTGGGCTTGGCTTGGCTTGTTGGGCGTGGCAGGGGAAGGATACTGCAAAATCCCCATTCCCTCCCCACCACACTAACCTGCTTTCCAGCTCCATTCTCCTGTGCAGGGCAACAGAAGAAGACCCAGCCAATCAGCTTGGACTCAAGAGGCAGCGAATATGGGGGCAGAACCAGCCAGAGGTGGTATTTGCTGGTTCTCCGAACTACTCAAAATTTCCACTATCAGTTCACCAGAACCTGTCAGAACTGACTAAATACCACCTCTGTCCAGTTGTAGACTATTTTCAACTACTGTCAATGATTCAACCACTGATCTTGAGTCCAACATTTTTGTCGCTAAATTGTGTTTAAGAGCTTGGCTCAGAGAGGAGGGAGAATGACAAATACTGTATTTTTCAGTGTATAAGACACACCTTTTTCCCTCAACAAAGAGGCTGAAAATCTGGGTGCATCTTATACACTGAATACAGCATTTTTGGCCTCCTGAAACCCCATCCCCTTCACAAAACCGGCCCTGCATAGCTTGTAGGAGGCTTTCGGAGAGCTCCTGGGGGCTTGGGAGGGCAGAAATGAGCAAAAATGGGCCATTTTATGCTCATTTGCCCCCCCCAAAGCCCCCAGGAGCACTCTATAAGCCTCCTTTTCCCCCTTTTTTGGGAGAAAAATGGGCCCATTTTTTGCAAAAAAACAGGCCTTTTTGGGGAGGTCTGCAGAGTGCAAAAACTTTTTTTTTAATTTGCCTCTTCAAAACCTTGGTGCGTCGTATGCTTCAAAAAATACGGTAGCAGAGCTGCCAAACATTCACTCAGGTTTTCCAGTTTATTTTTAAGAAGATGATTTGCATTTCCTAAAGATAACCACCCCCCCAATCCCCAAATTGGATGAACATAAAGTTGCTCCTATGTGCTAGTCTTCTGGCACAGTTTTCCCCATTTTGGCATTCTCCAAAGATATCCAGTTAATGATTCCAGATATTGCAAAATCTAATCTTGGAAGGAATAGTCAGTGTATTGTTCTAATATACAGTATATTGACTGTATCCTTACATGCTGCTATAACATATCCAACATCTGAGTATTACTGCAATTAAACTCTTTTAGAAACAAGAAAAAAATCAACTTCTTAAACTGCTTTTCAGGTATGATCTTTTCTGCTCTTTTCCTCTAGTTACTGATTCAGAAGGTGGAATAAAGCAGATGGTCGGACTTACTAGCTATGGAAAACCCAGAATGATTGGGGTATGTATGCAATAAATATTCAGAATAAAGCTTTTCCCTCACATTTGTTGTCAAAGTATATACTAATATAACTATAAGACTGTTGCAATTATATCCCTCTCCTGGATTTTTTTTTTTTTAACATAACATCACAAAAGGTTTGCGATAGTAATAGTGAGGCTAACAGTGCCATCTGCTGGCTGAACAGTATCATTGTCTGTATTATTCACATTATGTCAAAGGATTCCGTATCAGTATATGGGGGGAAAAACCCACGTTGGTATAAATTGACTAGACTTCGTAACTATAGTCTATATAAATGTTTAACTCAATCCTTCAGTTAAGAATGTATTTCTGGGGATCATATGATTTTTCTAGTTCTGCATTTCAGAGCAACTTGCTACAGCAAGCACAATTTCCTGAAAAGCTGCCTGAATGGAAAGCCAAGAAAAGCAGCTGAGAAATAAAATGCATGCAAGCTGAATCTCTCACAAAGCCCACTCAGTTTAATAAGGCTTATTCCACAGTAAACGTGCACATGGGCACCAAGGTTCCACCACAAAACCGCGCTCGACTAAACCGCGCCCGACTAAACCACGTCGCTGACGTCATCAACAGGGCGACAACAGCGCGGAGACAGAAACACGCTGTAAACCCTAAACCTAAAATTAACCCCTAAACCTAAACCTAACCCCCCTAAACCTAATCCTAAACCTAACGCTAAACCTAACCCTTAACCTAACCCTAAACCTAACCCTAAACCTAACCCTTAACCTAACCCTAAACCTAATCCTAACCCTTAACCTAACCCTAAACCTAACCCTAACCCTAAACCTAACCCTTACCTTAAGTTGAATCGGCTTGCTTTCAAAGCGCTATTTAAAGCGCCCTTCTTTCTCTGCGCTGGCTGTTGTCGCCCTGTTGATGATGTCAGTGACATGGTTTAATCAGGCGCGGCTTATTCGAGCGCGGTTTTGACGGGTCACGGGGCACCAACCAAGTCAGGAAGACCAGTGTGGCGCAGTCATTAGAAGAGCAAATAAAGGTATGAAGATACAGCTTTCAAGTCCACTATAAAGTTCAAAGGCTCATCTGAAGCCCATCGCCAACACCCAGACTTATTGACCTAGTTGCCATCCTAACCCACTGAAATCAGATAAAATGGGCATGAAAGAATGGAAGCAGTGGTGAAATTCAATTTTTTTACCACTGGTTTTGTGGGCGTGGCTTGCTGGGCATGGCAGGGGAAGGATACTGCAAAATCCCCATTCTTTCCCCACTCCTGGGGGAAGGATATTGCAAAATCTCCATTCCCACCCCACTCTGGGGCCAGCCAGAGGTGGTATTTGCCAGTTCTCCGAACTACTCAAAATTCCCTCTACCGGTTCTCCAGAACCTGTCAAAACCTGCTGAATTTCACCCCTGAATGGAATATAATTGTAACAAATATCCCTTTTATTGTAAAACAGAGCAGAACAACCCTGGGCCTGACAGTCCTAACTAAGATGACACTATGTTGAAAATTTGGAAGAGCCAGATCTTTTGCTCCCAAATATGCATTTAAAGCTTCATGGGATTTCTTTTTCTTCAAACAGTATTTTATTTGGCAAGCTTACATATTTCAATGTAAAACCAGAAATGGATTGAAACGAATAGAAAACTGGAAATATTTCTCCAAGATTGCTCTCTGATTGTTTCCAGCGTATTATATGAGGCCATCAAGACCATTCTCTTATGCAAAATTCTGCATAAACTCTGAAATTCAAGACTGCATTCAATTAATATATAACAAATGAGCTTAGATTGATGATGTATTTGGGATTATCTCTGTATCTTTATTACAGTCTCTTGGTTTTTTTTCTTTCTTCCCAAATAAACTTTTCATATCTGAACATAGGACAGTCTTATTTTAAAGTAGATTTCTTTTTAAAATGATCATAATGCATAAATCTGAACAACTGCAAAGCTCTCCTTGGAGATAGTTCATGAAGTTCTTTGAGTTGCTAGCTCTAGGGCAAAGAAATCAAAGCATTTTTCTATTTTTTTTCTATAGACAGGTTGAGGACTCAGAAAGTCTAACCAACTGGATATAATAGGATATTCTCTTGTGATGAAACCTTGAAAAGATGGGCTACAACTAGTCGGAAGTGTCATTCTACCGCCAGATGCATAAAAAAATAAGTATGTCCATCAGAAGACTCCAATGCATTTCAACTGGACAGACATTTTGTACTCCAGGAGCATATTAATGGCATTTTTGGATTCATAAAATCCCTCATTCTTTCAGAATTTCATTATGGGCAATGTCCAATGGCAATGTAAAACTGCTCTTCACCAACACTTGAGCTGACAGCAGCAGAAAATTGCTACCCTTTTGCCTATTTTGTAACAATAACAAGTGCAGTAATGGATACTGTCCTTATTTTTAACTGGAAGGGGCAAGTTAAGAAGATGGCTGACAAATCCCTCAGCTTCATTTTCCCTCTACCAAGCTTCACCGCTGGCAGGAAAATAGCAACCAATCCCTGCCCTTGATGTGTGATGGGATAAGGTTGAGCAAACATAGATGGGTGCTTGGAAAGGTACATAATGCCTCTTGCTAAATGCTGGATTAACAGATCACAGATGTGGAGCACCCCGTACCTGTGCCCTGTCAGTTTGATTATCACTGCTGAACTTAAATCTAGCACTCTTTTGAAAGAATGCTAAACCTGGGTCTAAACCTGGCCTCAGGTTTCACATGAAGAGGAGAGATGTGGGTGTGAAATAGCAATAGAGGTAACAATAAATAACAAGCAAACATTTTTAGGGCTTGAAGGGATTGACAGGAATGGATCAAGCTTGTTCAATTCTGTCTTCAATTTTAATCATGGAGCCGGGATGGTGTGGGCAAAATGATTCTGCCTCCTCCTATGCAGGCATGGGATTCAGCCGGTTCTCGATGGTTCAAGTGAACCGGGTGTTAATTTTACATCTGGTTTGACAAACTAGTAGTTCTGATGACTGGCTGGTCAGCTCCATCTCACCCTTCCTAGGAGTCCCCATGCACCCCATTCTGGCTCCCAAGTAAGTGCAGGGAGGCCTCCTAGGCTCAAAACAGGATGGGGGTTAGGCACGGGGCCCCCGTGGCCTGTTTTTGCTCTCAGGGGGAGTGCAGGAGGCCAAGTGCTGTCTGTCACACACCCTGGCCATGCCCACCATGGCCATGTCTACCCATCCGGTCATTAGGGCAGAGAACCAGTTGCTAAATTAGTTGAATCCCACCACTGCCTATGCTTAATGAAAAGTATAGCCCCCTGAAAACGTTTGTTGAAAAAAGCAGAGAAAAATATGTAACACATCTTATAATGATAGAACAAGCAATACACAGCAGGCAGAACATGGCTGTCATTCTGAGATTAACTTTTGACTTTTGTAAGAAGCTCTGCCTCTCTCCACAGGGCTGCTTCAAAGGAGACTAAATTTGTACCATATATTCCGCCATATAAGGCGACTGGGCGTATAAAACAACCCGCTACTTTCAGGCACCCGTGAGCTGGCTGAAGGCCTCCGTGCTGCCGGGCTTTTGTTTGAGCTCAGCGCCTTCCTCCTCCAGACTTCCAGCCAGACCTTACTAAGCCATCCCAGCACTCATCCATGTGCCCAGGCGAGGAGTGCTGAGGTTATCTGCTCTGGTGGCGGTGCGGCTTTTTGCTTGCCGGCGTTGCTTTTTCTTAACTTTTGGTTTTTTGGTATACTCAGCGTATAAGATGACCCCCAATTTTTGAAATAATTTTTGGGGTTAAAAAGTTTCTTATATGCCGAAAAATATGGTATTTATAATAAGTCAGCATAAGACTTAACAAGCACTTTGGAAAGGATTTGTTTAGTATTGGATAGTCAGATACCTTTTCAGCAGAGGTGGGTTCCTACCAGTTCGCACCTATTCGGTAGAACCGGTTCGTCAAATCTACCGAACCGGTTAGAAGAGGTTCCACCAGTGGACCCAGAAAGCAGGCCACACCTACAGAAGAGGTTCCAAAATTTTTTAAAACCCACCACTGGTCCTTGGATATGATTATTCTACAATATCATCTCATATTTATAAAACTCAGTGCCTCTGTGAAAGGTAAGGATGACTACTGCGTTTGTGGTGCAATCAGAACATTGTGTGTGTTGAAGTTGTTTTAACGCAAACCAAAGATGCCTTTCAAAAAGCAAGTTTACATCATATTCTTATGCATGCCAGTGCTGTGTGTGAGGTAATTTAAGGTGGTTCTGACAAGTGTCGTCGGCATCTTCATATCCAGTCACATAGGCGGCAAGCCTCTCCCATCTGGTCACATGGATGGCAAGCCACTCCTACAAAGGAGGCCACACCCACAGAGTAGGTTTAAACAATTTTTGAAACCCACCACTGCCTTTTCAGAATCCAGGTGTTTGGTTTCTCCTGTAGACTAAGCTCAAATAATCACATAGGGCAGCTCTAAGATAGGACATGCCCATAGCAACTAAAATAGTCAAGAGGAACAGGACAGATTCTATAACCCAACTGCATCAGAAACCCTATTGTCAGAATATATTAGAACAATGTTTTGCAACCTTGGCAACTTTAAGATGTGTGAACTCTTCAGATCCTAGAATTCCACAGCTAAGATGGCTGGCTGTAGAATTCTGGAGGTTGAAGTCCACGCATCTTAAATTTTCAAGGTTGAAAAATATTGTGCAGGTAGTCATTGACTTACGACCACAATTGAGTCGAAAATTTATGTTGTTAAGTGAGATATTTGTTAAGTAAGTTTTGCTCCATTTTACAACTTTTCTTGGCACACTTGTGAAGTGACTCACTGCAGTTGATAAGTTAGTAACCTCTTTGTTAAATGAATCTGGCTTCCCCATTGACTGCTTGTCAGAAAGTCGTGAAAGTTGATCACATGATCCTGAGACACAGCACAGGCCATACATATGCACCAATTGCCAATCATGTGAATTTTGATCACATGATCATGGGGATGCTGCAAAGGTCATAACTCTTAAAAATGGTCATGAGTCACATTTTTAAGTGCCATTGTAACCAGGGAGGGGCTTCAAAAATTTCAGCAATGGGTTTTCTGCTCAGTTGTTGGGGGGGGCATGGTGGGTGTGGCCTAGTCAGCCTCCTGCACCATGGCAGGGGGGGGGCGTTTTCACCTTCTAGAGGCTTTCCCCAAGTCTCTGGGATGGTGAAAACTGCCTCCCCTGGGCTCCAGAGGCCTTCTGGGAAGCCCATGTTTCCCCCTCTCTGAGCCTTCACATGAGCCCTGCACTTACTTCACATCCAAAATGGGCTGCGTAAAGACTCTTGGGAGGGGCATGGCGGGGCGTGGTGGATGGGGCCAGCCAGGAGTGGGATTTGACCATTCTCTGAACCAGCCATAACATTAGCTACAGGTTCTCCCAAACGCAGGCAAATCCATAGCAGCCCACTCCTGGTTGTAACTTTGAATTATCAAGGGCTACCTGTATTAGAATGCTTTCATGGCAAAAATTGTGCCAGGAGGGAAAGTTGGAACAGTTCCAACTTTGAAGTTGGAATAATCAAAAACAATGTTAAGATGTCTCAGCTGTGGCGATGAGATGAAGGCAATTTCATGATTAAGGCATTCAAAAATAGCTGCCTGGGCGTGTTTGTATCACAATTAGGGGACAGGATGACGGCATTACCTTCAGAGGAGTATCTTCAAACAAAAATAGTTCAGACATTCAGTTTTGATTAGCTATTTGGTGATGTGTGTTTCTATACAAATCAGCCCTCCAAACAAGGAAAAGAAGAAAGAGAGCGGAGTTAGTGAAAGGCTGCTTCTCAGCATGTCACTAATAGTGCTGAAGTGTTTGTCATATCAATAACTGGCTCTATAAAGGTGCTTTCCATTAAATATATTGTTTTTGGTCTGCCATGCAAATCTTGCAATAAAAGGAAGGGCAAGAACTACAGAAGCAATTTCAAAAGTAATTACAAGCAGAAACAATAGAATCCATCACGGAGGATGAAAATATAAAGAAAGTCTCTACATGAGAACTAACGACTTCGCTGCATGATTTACACAAAAATAAAACAATAAGTTTAAAATAATTAACAAGAGGGAAAGTAATGAGGGGGGGGGATCCCCTTGGACTGGCACTAAATGTTGGATTTGTTGCAGCAAGTTGTCCCATCAGACTCTCCATTAATCACCAAGAACTGTAAATGATACTTTCTTATTCCCAGCAGTAACTGAAAAGAAATTAATAATATTGTAAGGTATTTCCAAAGTTATAAACAAAACTAATTTGTAGTCTTATGGTAATATAATGGCTTTCGAACTGTAAGTAGAAAGCTGAGAGAAAACGATATGCATAGGTGTATCAAAAGGAAAGATCAATTCTAGGAGCTGTTTCCAAATCACGAAAATGTTGTTTTTTTCCTCCTCTCAAATGTTAATATGCAATTATTTTATC
Source organism: Thamnophis sirtalis (assembly GCF_051295495.1). NCBI lineage: Eukaryota > Metazoa > Chordata > Lepidosauria > Squamata > Natricidae > Thamnophis > Thamnophis sirtalis. The sequence continues at coordinate 63,034,765 of NW_028261385.1, forward strand.
ACGGTTAAACCCTGAATTTTTTTTAGCTCTAACCAAGGAATCTATTTAACTGCAAAAGCAGAAACCTGCCCCTGAAAAAGAATTTCCCGCCTTCAGATTTGTGCCATCCTGTTTTTAAAAAGGTGATCCTATGCAAGGAAAACTCCCTTTCTTTATAAAGAAATCCTGGGAAAGGATGAACCGCATTTGTCAAAGACTAGGAAGGAAGTATTTGATAGCTGATTCACCAGTCTCATCGGAAGGTCATTAAACTAGAACAAAAGGGGCTAAGAAAGCAGAATAAAAAGGGAGAAGGAGGAGACCAGGCTGTGGACTCTGAGTTTTGCAAGAATCTACAACAGAGTGATCAGTAAGTGGTGCCATTCAAAATATCAAATACTAATATAACAGCACAGATTATGGACAATAATAAGGTAGTGCTAGTGATACTAATTCATCATATATTTATCATATATATTATCATCATATATAATTCAACCAAAACAATACACGAGCACAAAATAGATACAAACTTAAGGTAAACTGTACAATACTCGATTGCAGAAAATACGGCTTCAGCAACAGAGTGGTCAATGCCTGGAATGCATTACCTGATTCAGAGGTTTCTTCCCCAAACACCTACAACTTTAACCTTAGACTGTCTACTGTTGACCTCACCCCATCCCTAAGAGGTCTGTAAGGGACGTGCATAAGCACACCAACATGTCTACCATCTCTGTCCTAGCAACCTCATTTATATCTATTATCTTACACATGCTTGACTATATATATGTGTGTGTGTGTGTGTGTGTGTGTGTGTGTATGTGTGTATGTGTGTATGTGTGTATGTGTGTGTGTTTTCTGAGGTTTTCGCAGGTGTTAGTATGTAGGTCTTTGTTTATTCGGGTTTTCTCCCGCGTAAAATTGGAATTCGGGAGAAAACCCAAATAAACAAAGACAGACAGACAGACAGACAGACAGACAGACAGACAGACAGACAGACAGACACACACACACACACACACACACACACACACACACACACACACACACACACACACACATATATATATATATATATATATATATATATATATATATATATATATATATATGAGATTGGATCACTGATATTTTGTTCAGGGTTTGTGTCAGAATAAAAGGGGAGAGGAACAAAAGTAATATATGAGTCTTGGGCAGGTCAAAGATACAGATGAAGCATTTTTGCATCAGATAGCCAATTTTTCAAAGAAGCATATGACTGTGATAATGAGAGTTTCAATTGTCTTATTGCTGAGAATCTTTGTCAAGAATCAGAGGTTCAACAAATCTTTGTCCTCTCCTGTTAATAACTTCTTTTGTCAGAATGCAAAAGAAAGAACAAAAGGGGTTGCTATCCTAGATCTTATTCTCACTGAAAGTTGGTTGAGGAAGTGACTAGCATTTTGGGGAAATTGTTTATTTTTGAATGTATAATATCCGGGAAGGAGGAACTGAGAGAGTTTATGCTGGACTCCAGAACAGTGGATTTTGGCAGACTGCAGAAGGTAAGTCAGATATAGGAACTTGAAATCTTAAAAAAGAAAAATGGCAGCCAGTCAGTCAGTGGAACAACTTTCCTCAGGAAATGCTGATTTCTCCTTTACTAGAAGTTTTCAAACAGGTTGTTAGGTCACCTGTCAGAAATAGTCTAAAGTAGCATTTCGCAACTTGGGCAACATTGTGATATGTGGAATACAACTCCCAAAATCCTAAATAAAAGTCATATTGGCTGATGAATTCTTGGTCCACATCAGTGGTGGGATTCAAAAACTTTTACTACTGGTTCTGTGGGTACGGCTTGGTGGGCCTGGCTTGGTGGGCATAGCAGGGGAAAGATATTGTAAAATCTCCATTCCCTCCCCACTCCAGAGGAAGGTTACTGCAAAACCCTATTTCCTCCCGATCAGCTGGGATTCGGTAGGCAGAGAATACATGGGGGTGGGGCCAGTCAGAGGTGGTATTTACCAGTTCTCTGAACTACTCAAAATTTCCACTACCAGTTCTCCAGAACTGGTCAAGACCTGCTGAATAGCACCTCTCTGGTCCACATATCACAGAGTTATCCAGTTTGGGAAATGCTAATCCAGAGTGGATTCTGCATGAAGCAGGATATTGTATTTGATGATATCTATAATATCTTCCAATTCTATGATTCTATGAAACATGTTTCCCTTGAAATGAAAGGAAGAAGAATTGCAGCTCTCCATGGCCATATAACTACTCAAGAAACTCTGGTTTGAAAATATCTTAATACACACACATTCAAACATCAAACACATCACTCTTACTATTTTATTCCTTATCGAATTTAAATCTTTCCATTAACTGAACATAAGAAAACCAATGACGTATGTTACCTTCCAATTCTAAATCCTCTCTTGTTTTTAACTTAAACTCTTCTTGAGAGAAAAATAAATATATCAGCATGTTAACCAGTTTTGTTTAACTATCATTTGTCTTCTAAAAACAGTTTCTTGTGACAACCACAATGGGATATTAGATGAGAATCTTACCTTATACCTGTACTTTTAATTTTAAACCAAAACTGATGATTTCTTAAAATATTTTCTGACAGTTGAAAGAAGAAACTTGCCGCCGATCATTCAAGCATAATTATTTTCATACTAAATATTCTAATCTGTAAACTGTAATATTTGTCCAAAGTCAATAAAGCAAATGATCAATAAATCCATTTTCTCATTGTTCATTATATGTTGTTGAAAAATAAAATGTAATATAAAAACCAAAAAACCAATTCAATTTTACCTGATTTCAGACTAATACAATTTAATTGGGGCACTGTAAAGCTAAAGAAGAAATACAAAAGAAAAATGAGCCAAGATAAAGTTTTGTTCAGTAAGATAATGAACTGTAAAAAAAAGAAGGCTTTTGCTTGGGGGGGGAAAGGATGAGTCTTATACGTACCTACATTATATAGGCTATATGAATATATTACATTTTAGACGTATTTTATTTGATAAATTATTAAAGACAGCAAGCTTAGCAATATTCTATAAAGCAAAATTAATAAAACTGTCATTTTTAAAGGTATGACTAATTCTAAAATATAAATGCTTAATGTAAAATGTAACTCCTTTCCAATATTGTGACCTACATTCCATACAAAGAAACTAATGATTGCTCATTTATCTGGAGTATATATCCCTCTCCTCTATTTTAAACATATTCCAAATGACATTCAGAATAACTAAAACGTTGCTGCCATTGGGTTTACAACTAAAAGGACAAATCAGCTAAACATTTAGCTGATACCATTAATATATTATTTGTATTGTAATATACAAATATACAAATTCTTAAATTTTCTGTTTTGTTTTGCCCTTAATGCTTTGTATACAGTGATTTTTTAAAATTACTGTATACAAAGCATTAAGGGTAAAACAAACAGAAAATTTAAGAATTTTTTTTAAATTTACAATTGAAGTGATCAATAATCAATTGAAAAATAACTGTGAATTTTATAAGAAAAAAAGATTTGGGGGTGTGGAATTAAGGGGTAGCATGACATGTTCAGTTGAGATTCAAGGCTAAAAGATTCTAAAGTATACATTGAATAAAATCTAGTTAAAATATTAAATGAAGTCATGACATCGTTGCTACAGTATCTTGTGATTATTGCCTGCAATTTTGTCCTGTGGTGCCTCTGACAATGGTTGTTTGATCATTCATTGGAATGTAGAAATCTTTAAGTTAGTGACTATTAGCAATAGCAATACAGCCCTCTCTAAACAGTTTACAAAGTCAGCATATTACCTCCAACAATCTGGGTCCTCATTTTACCAACTTCAGAAGGATGGAAGGCTGAGTCAACCCTGAGCTGGTGAGAATCAAACTGCTAGCAGTTGGCAGACTTAGTCTGCAACACTGCATTCTAACCACTGTGCCACCACAACTACTGCATTTTTCTATACAGTGAATAATGACAGTAGAACAACCTCGGATCTCCGAGGACACAATAGAACCAGATACAAGTTTTGAGGGAAAATGGTATGATTTGTTGTAAGTAGCAAAAACAGAACCAAAAATTCACGGTCTGATACACTATTTTATGAAAGTTGGGCATGTCAAGAGAAACATAAGTAAGTAAAATGCAGTAGGAATGAAGTATTTAAGTGCAGTAAAGCAAAAAGGTTTACAGATTGAATGAAAGTTGAATGAATGACTGAAGGCTGAATATAAAAGTGAATGAGCAACATGAAAGAAATATGCGTGGAGGTTTTTGTTTTTTTTACTGCACAAACAATGAATGCAGACTGAATCAGAGTGTGAAACAAAAGTGATTGGTTTGAGAAGAAGGAAAACACCAACAGTTGTAGTAGGCTGGAATTGATGATGAACGTGGGTATGTTGCTCTTCTGAAAGGATGCTAAATCCTTGTTCAAAATTGGTTGAGCTGGCAGGGTAAAAGGCACAAGAAAAGAAAATGAGTGAAAGAGGAGACAGCAATAAACAGCTGGGCTCTGTCCCTGAATAATGTCATGAGGGAATGGCAGTGAGGCACAACAGAACAAGAAGTCCAGATCATGACCTACTAGCCAGAAGTAGCCACTACATGGAAAATGAACACACTAGAATAGATTTCTGTATTTGCACAATTAGGATTGGTTCATACATAATAGTTAATCATCTCCATGGAACCTAGTGCTGCCACTCCTGAAAGGGAATAGATAAAAGGGTACCATCTCCACTCACCAGGGAGGCACTTGTAAAAATGGTGCATTGCAGAAACAGATGTATAAACTGCAATGCAAGTCCTAGGACAATTGTGCCCAGTTAGGACAATATCTATATAGCACTTCTGCGCAAGTCCTCGGGTAATAAATAGAACAAAAACAGTAAAATAAATAAATAATGTAAGGTCCCTTGTTGCAGAATGCATCCAAAACTATAAGCACTTATCTCTTCCCTGGCTTAAACTGACTTTCTGAAGGACAGATACACTTTCAAAGGACCAATAAACCCATATTTATAGTAAGCCCAAATAAGACCTGATAAGTATTATAGAAAACACTGATTAGGCATTACAGCATGTGGACAGATGGCCCTGCAAAAACCTAGGTTTCCACTATCTCATGCAGCCTCAGAGAAAATATTCACAGACAGAATAGCCCAGAAATTGGGGAACGGTGGGTGGGATGTACAGTGATCTTATGGACTTCTGATAAAAATCCATAGGTTTACCCACACTGCAACTCATTTCGTGAATTGAGCAGAATAGTTACATTCTGAATAGCTTGAACTTGAAAGCAACTAGAAAAGGAAGATGCAATAAATTTTGAGGATGTGGGGGGAGGGAGAGGGTGTCAAAGGGATGGATTTGGCTCTTTCAAATGTAGAATCTTTTTGAACTTCATACTTTGTTAATGGCCCAACTAGATTTACCCTCTCTTACTAATCTTGAGAAGATTAACAAAGCTAAAAACTAATAAAGGATGCTGCCACTTCTTCAATCACTCTATTTTGGAAACTTCACACTTGCTATACTTCTAAGAATCGCCATAATGTATCCAGGTTTTTCTTCTTTGCTGTAAAACCACAATTAATCCATATTTTTCTTCTTGCTAGCGCTAGTTATCTTTGCATTTCAATATTTAAAATACATTTCAAAACCATCCTATAGTTCTAAAAAAATATTGATTTCGAACAGTCTGAATGGGGGTCATCAAAAACGAGAGACAGCTATACACAAAATTCTGGAGGGGGGAACTGTGATGTCAACGCATTTTGGAGGGGGAAAAAATCATGTAACTTTGTATACATCTCTTTTTCAAAATGAAGATAGGAACACAAACGGATGTCCCAGAATGCATTTTCCTGCCTAAAGAAAAGTTTGTATTTTAAAAAATTACCTTTCTCTAAATGGCAAGTTCATTCTTTGTTAATGTTAAAGAAAGGACATGGTTTGAGGTTTATTTCCTCTTAGACAGCTGCAATATTTCCTTTAGAGGCTTGTTTCTGTTCTATATCCAAAGAAGAAACTCTAGCAATATTTTTTACTAGAAACACTGAACTAGTTTAGCAAACCATCTGCTAGTTCCTTTCATAGGATAGTAAGAAGACACTTATTAGTTTAGACAAAAGGCCTCACTAACTAATCAAGAATTTCTGTATCTCAATGCCAAACTAGAAAACTCACAAAGCAAAAGAAGAGACAACTTCCACTATTGTTCCTCTGGTATAAGGCCATCAAGATTTACAGTCATGAAGTTGTCCAGTTCTTTCTTTTTAAAATTATGAATATAAATTGATAATTGCAACTGATGGTAGTGAATTCTACAGCATAATTAACACTCAGTAGAGATGTTGTTTCTTACTACTTACTGGCACTCAAAATGCTCAATCTTCCTCAACTGAATAAAATTAAATTGTCCTAAACCAGTAATAAGGATACTAACATTGAACAAAGAGTTCCAGGTAGGATTGTGGGAGGCTTTGTGAATATCACACGGGAGTGGGGACATGTCACAAAGGGTGCTAGGAAGTATCAGGGAGTCTTTGGGGACTGTAGGAAGGTCAGCAAGGGATATAGACGGGTTCTAGGGAGTATGGACTGGTAAACTGAGTGCAATGAACTAGCATCTCATACTCTGAATTGGAGTCCTAAGGAGAATAATGGGTGGAAGTGACTGAAGGAGGCAACTTCCCTGCAAGTTTCCTCATTGATTTTGTTTGTGAGAAGCCAGCAGGAAAGGTCACAATTGTCAATCATGTGACCACAAGATGCTGCAACCATTGTGTGAGCCAGTTTATGTGACATGACCATGGAGTGCTTCAATAGCCAGAATTCTGAGGAGCATTTGTACTGTAAGTACCACTTGTTCAATGCTGTTGTAATTTTGAATGTTGGATAAACAGCTGGTCCTAACTTGAGGACTTCTGTTTGATCTTGCTCTGGGATGTATCTCAGCCCAGCATAGATTAAAAGCTGGGGATTAAATGATCTACATCAATCGAGATCAGATATAATTTGTTTCCTCAATGGGGATTTTGTTAGTACTTGTTTTGACGTTAAGCAACATATGCCTATGAATTTATGGGAACTGAAATGTGAAAAGTGAATAAATGAATTTTTTAGCTTACAATAAGTTTGTAAGCAAAAAAAAGAGACCAAAATCACTTCATAATTGAATTGGACCCTTCAGATTGGTTGCTGGGTGGACACAAATACCATTTTTGTTTTTCCATCCATTTGAAAGGCAATGCCCTGTAAAATATGACCTGGAAATTGTATCCTTAAAACTGCCTTGTTGCCTGCCTTAAGCAGTCTCTTGCCTGCCTCTGTGAAATAATGTGACCTACCCCTGGGAGCCACTGATTATCTGTCAAGGGCTGGATCCTCTCAGCAGGAGAACTTGCATGAAACAGTTTTATTATTAAGTGGAAAGCTGAACGCATTGCCTAGCATTTCTTCCTTGAAGAAAACTATTGACACAAAGTTGATTCCAAACAGCACAGGTTCAGAAAAGCTGAGTAATTAAGGGTTGCCATGTAATTGCTTATAGACATGAAGAGTCAAGATACTACTACCATAAACTGCATATATTTTATTTACATCTACTTTTCATTTAGGTTTTTTAAACCATTTTTATATCCATCTAGTTCAAAAGACTTTGGATAGGTTACAACAAATCAAAATGATAGTACAACAGTAAATAGATCAACAATAAATAACCTCTTCTTGGAAGTAAGGTTAGCTTAGCTAAGGTTGAAAATCTGATAAAATGAAACTGTTTTTAAAGATTGCCAAGGTACTGAGGATTTAATAGCTGCCAGGTGATGAAAGGTTGTAAGCAGTAATCAATAAGCTGATGCAATGTAAGGCAAGGCTGATGCAATGAGGCTGATTCATTGCATCTATGGTATCACCTCTTTAAGACTCTGATGGGAGGTCCACAGAAGTCTATATATAGATGGCAATTAGAGGGTATTTCTCTCTCTCAGCAAGTATTCAGTTCTCTCTTGCTGCAGTGAATGGTAGGGGATTTTTATCTCTGCACGTGTGTGTATATACAGTAGATTGTGTAGATACACCATTAGAAGTTTAGAGAGAAAGTCTTCAGCTTAAAGCCTCATGTTTTAGAAATATCCTTGGCAATATGACTTTCGGTAGCAACAAGGTTATATTTCATATGTATGCTGGATATTGTTGCCTTGTCTGTCTAGCCTCTACAGTAAGAAACAGGAGCTTTAATTTAATTTTTGACATTTTCATTACATTAAATTTTCATTAAATTCATTAAACATATACAAATAGCATAAACACCTAACTGAAAATGATAAGTAATGACATTTCTGGGATTTGTTTTGCTTTTTAAAGTGGGGGAAACCATGTTAGAAAAGCAATTTTGCAGCAACAATGAAAACTATGTTTTAATTCATAAAAACCTACTGTGAAAGAGACAAGATGACATTTCCATTTCATAACTAATATTTTTTAAAACATCACCCCTTCTGCTTTCTCACAACAACTTTCAGCTTCTATTGTTTGTCCTCATTATTTTAGTTTTAACTTCCAAAGCAAGTTCAAAGGCCTTTTATTCTCTAGAATGATGTCTCCAAAGATATCCTGAGAAACCTAAACAATTCACATTATTGTTTTCTGTTTCTATTCCTATTCTGTCTCAGAATTTACAGTGGGAACATAAATCCTCACTTTCCAGAATAATAGGACAGTGGAAACACATGGTCTTATTTTAAAAGCCTACAGGTCATCATCAGGTACCTACAGTTAGTAATACAGGGGGAAAGGTTTAGACATATCCCTGTAGGGTTAAGCAGGCTCTCTATATGCACCAGGAGAGTATTTGCTTGTTAAAAGTTAATAGCATTTTTAAAAGCTGAGAGAAAGGGGGACAAGTCAGGAATGTTATGACCCTCAGCATGTGGGGGAAAAGTCAGCTGCAGAATCCCAAATACAGCTTAATACAACATTATTTTCTTTGGCAGAGCATAGCAGAATTAACACAAACACATCAAACATGTTGGTCATTCCTGAAGAAAGCAATCTTATATGCTTAATATATTATATATTATATATTATTATAAATGTGCTTGTGATAGGAGGCTGAAGCAGAAGTCAAAAATAATCTCAAAGACTTTGAAAATGGGATTCTATTGTGGCTGTGAGTGGGTATCTGTGTGTGTGTGGAGGGGTGCTCCTAGCATTGCAGATCACCAGATCATTAAAGGTAGTGCTTCCACTAGCTTGTGACCCTTAAGAAAAGACTGGGTGCAGATTAGATTGGGTGCTGTAGAACAGAATACGTGCAGTTCCTGCTTAATGATCTTAACTGGGTTTGGATTTGCCAAGTGAAGCAGTCCTCAGGTGAAACATTACACACCCATTTAGCAATTTTGCATCAGTTGCGAAAGATTTATACTATCTGAAGAGAAACCAGTTGCAGTTGTTAGGCAAGGACGTCACACTTCTCCTGATCTGCCACGTCCACCTCTATTTCAACCCCCCATATCCATCTGTCTTCTCCCCACACCTGCCATCTTTGCTGTTTTGGCTGCCCTGTACTTGTACTCCACATCAGTGTTTCTCAACCTTAGCAACTTTAAGATGTGTGGACTTCAAGAGAGAGAGAGAGAGAGAGAGAGAGAAATATACAGTTTGATGGTGGCTGAGAGAAGACAGCAAAATGTTCCTGATAAACACTTTGTTTCTGTCACTCGGAAAACAGCCACAGGGGTGGAAAATCATTTTCTTACAAAAATCCCCCTTTCTTTCCTCCTCCTAGGAAAAAAATGTAAGCTTGCTTTTTAAAGGGATTCCCTCTTCCCCTCCCCTAAGGACTAGCTTTGGCTGTAGGGCTTTACTGAACAATGTAGAAATCCTGTGCATGTCTGCCTGTTGGCAAATATGCGGATAATTTGCAAATAACTTTACAAACTTTCCCTGTTTAAGATGGAAATGGGGGGAGGGGTGGAATGGAATCTCAAAGTTATTGTATACAACAGCTTGTCTTGTAAAGCCTTAAATAGCTTGTCTTGTAAATGCCTTAAAACATGGACAGTTTTGGCCTTGTGAATTGAAGGGACCACAAAAGTTGGAATAAAAAAGCCCATTATCTGAAAACTGGACCCTAGTTAAAAATCAGAGACAGCATAGTTTAGTGCTCAAGTTATTGAATTAACATGAGGTAGACCCAGATTCAAGTCCCCTATTAGCCATGGAAATTCAATGTTGCTTTTTCACAGCCCAATCTTTCTCACAGGACACTGTTGTTTTTGTTATGAGGATCAAAGGAAGACAATCAAAACACCTGTAAAAGGTACTTTGAACTCTTGGGGGGGGGGAGTTAGATATGACTAACAGATTTATAAAATAAATGGAAACATACATACATACTACTATGCTGAATAGAAGATAAAACCCACTTTTCTTTTACACCTGGAAAAAAATATACCTGGAAATTAAATATAGCAAAAGATAGCTTTGGGGATTGAAAAGTCAGCAGGTTCTCTTAAGCAGGTCTCTTAAGCAGGAAGTTTAGATCCCCTTACCCAATGTTTCTCAAAGTTGGCAATTGTAATGTTGGAAGAAAATTCATTCTGGGTTCAGTTCCAAGTGGGGGAAAAGACACTGGAAACATGGAGGCTGCTTGGAAAGATGGTTTAATGGTGGACAGGATCACATGGTTTGAGCTCCTGAACAGAAAAGGGGGATCACATGCTTCAAGATGTTGGATGAAGAAGAAAAGAGGAAAAAGGGCTTGCTGAGAGTTCCTGGGTTTTTTTATATTCTCTGTTCCGCCCCACCTCTCTGTTTCCTGTTCTGTTTCCTGTTCCTGTGTAAGGAATGTATTCTGATTGGTTTGACTCCCAGGGGTGGCAGGGATGTGTGTTTTAGATAACTTTGTTGTGTGCCTTTTGAGTCCCAAGCTTGGTTGAGTTCCCAGTTGCCATGTGATGAGTTTCTGTAGAAGGCTAATCCTACCTTTGTTATGTAGACTAGTTCAGGTGTTTTTTTTTAATGGCCTATTGACAAAGGTGGGGGCTATTAAGAGTGAGTCTGTTTCTGTCCTAAAAACATGTCCATTTCTTATCCAGGAAAATATAATCTTCTGCATTTTCAATATTTCCCAGAATATTTCATTTTTCTAGGAGAGGGGTGGGTGCTAACTTACCACAGTAAAATGTGTGGACTTCAATTCCCAGAATTCCCAAGTCATTTCCAGTCCTGGATTGTTAAACTATAGTTCCTGCCATTTGACACCCAAGGATGGTGATCAGTGATATCAACATCATCAGTCAGAGAATGCTGGGAGTGGTAGTTCAAGGCATCTGGAGGATATCAGTCTTAGGAAGATTAAGATTCTATTACTTTCAGGTAAATTTATTTACCTATATTACCTGAAGGTATTATCTTTGCCCATGATGAAAGGCAATCAAGTGCCTCGTGGGTTCAAGGTTGATATAGAACAGGAGAAACAGATTTTCTGTAAGATCAGTATTAGAAATCACTCTGGTATTTACTTTGACTGATACAGTAGCTGAGGCCCAAGGCCAACTTAAAGATAATGGAGGAAGTTCATGAGCTATATCTCTTGTGTTATGATGTAATTATGAGATTGTCCTGCCTCGATAACTACACTGATATTGCCAATCTGGAGAAATGGGAATTTAATCCTTCTATGATATTTTCTTTCTTGTTTTATCTTATCTGATTAATGGTTTGGGGAATTCTTGAAATTAGTGACAGGAGAATATCAGCAGAAGGAAAGTTGCTGGTTTGCTACCATGAATTTCCATTGCAACTGTAGATCTCATCAAGATGATAATACATGTATCATAATTCATTTCCATCCTCCAGTCACAATCATTGCACCATCATTTAAATACAGTTCAATAATAAATTTGCACAAAATCAAAATGTTGTTGGTTACTCAAATTATTGAACCTGTATTTTTCTTTGACAGCAGTATCCACCTTCTTTCCAGCTGGCTATGTTTCCCAAATCCAGCTGATGTGGTCATTAAAATAAACTCCTTTGCTATCATTTAATAAGTACAATTAAAATCTGGTAAGGTGGTACCAATCACTTTCTCTGAAGTGCACTAGCCTTCAGACAGTTCCTTTATTCTGAAAGAGGAAAAGCAATTTTAAGAGCTAATTCTCAAGTAAACCTTAACTTGTTTTTAGCAGTTTTCTCTGGTTCTATTTGAATAGATTCTTACCAAATCCTTTTGTTGCTCCTTTATACATCACCTCTAATCTTGTTTTCAAATTTACAACTTTCAGCAAACTGAAAAGACTTAGGCTGGCAGAAACAATTCCATTTATCTGCAGCCTTCATCCTTATTTGAGAGCAGTAAATAGCTAAATAGGCTTTTTTTAAGGTTTTGATTTAGTTTTCTTCCCTTGCCTCCCTCCTTGCCTTTCGTTCATCCCACTGGGGAATTTAACATTCTTAGGCTCTGTTTAAAGCCCATTGAAATCATGGGATCTTCCATGGCGTGTTATTTTATTGGTGAAAAAAACAACAAGGAATTTCAAACTACACCAAATTTTAAAATATTTATTCTACTTGTAATTTTTCTTGAAACAGCTTCTGAATTCTATAGTCCTGTAACATATAATGGTAGTGTGACTTACGACCACAATTGAACCCAATTTTGCAACATCATAATCCCTCATCACTAATTATGCTGGGTAGGACTACTGACAATTATTATGTCTGGAGGATCACCATTTTCCTATGCCTGATGAAAGCCCAGACAAGTTGACATGGGAGATTTCTTTTAGGTAATAATTGAACTACAGATCAACATTAATGGTGTTCAAAGATTAATTCAACAAATATAAATTCTCCCTTTAAATATTTTCATCTATTAATTTATTGCCAAAGGAGAATGACATTTTCCCTTATTAAGTGTTGCCATGGTCTTCTGTTGAAAACAGAATGACATTTCTAGGGTTAGTTCTGAGTTGAGTTTCCAATCTTATCTTGTTTAGGAGGACTGATAAAAGTGAAGGATGAGGAAGGGGCATATCATTACTCTGCCGGTCAGCTTTGGGCCCTTTAAGAATTGTTTCCTGATGGACTTTTCTTGACATCAAACATTGGAGGCTATTCAATATTTCTAATGACAAACTCCTTCCAGGTCAGAGAAAGAAAACAGAAGTTTAATAGATCTGTAGCCATATTGCCTACTCCTTCTTTCGGGCAGAAGCAGAGGAAGATACATGACGAGAGGGTGAGAAATATTTCTCGGTTGATTTACAGCGGCCTGAACCATTAGATCTTTCACTTAAGGCAAACTTCTGATCTTAAGCAAATGGCACGAGGTGTGACATGTCATTCATATTTCTAATATTGCCTCTTGCTGCTCCTCCTGACATAGAACTGAGGTCTGCATTAGAAATATATCCACTTGACAAATGGCATTTAAAGAAATATTACATTTTCTGAAAACAAATAAGTATTCTGACTTGGCATTTGCTTTGCCTCTTCAATTTTATGATGAAGGGCAAATGCATATCTTGAATGTTGAAGAGAGTTCGGTTCTTATATTTCTTAAGATGATAAGTAGTAATAACAAAAACTGTCTACAGGCATTCAGAAGCAGGGATACATGGACCTAGCCAAATTTCCCTCAACAATCCTCAGATTATATTCTCCTTAAAGTTTCAGAATCTGTGTAATTGCCTCTCAATGAGATACGTTGATTATCCTCCTTTCAAATGATCAGTGATGGGAAAGGATGATCAACATATCTCAATGAGCAGCAATTACACCGATTGTGAAAATTTAAGCAGACTGTAATCTTAGAATTGTGCACTAATCGTATACATGTTTATTCATGAATTTATTTTTCTACTTTATATAAATTATACATGCCAACCCTATGAATGCCTTAGATACTTGACCCACAATTTAAAAGGATTCATTCTCAAAATAATGTACATGAGAATATATTAATTCTTTTCTTAAATCCCTTTTAATAACTTCCACAGTATTGTATTCTATAAGCGATGTCAACAGACATGATGGAAAATAGAATGCATTTGTAATTATTTAAAGAAACGTGCTATTAAGATTTTGTTATTATTACATCCCTACATTATAAGGAAAAAGTATTGCAGAATAGAATGCAGAATAATAGAGTTGGAAGGGACCTAGGAGGCCTAGAACTCCAACCACCTATACCATTTCAGACAAGTGACTGCCAATCTCTTTTTAAATGCTTCCAGTGATGAGGCACCCACAACTTCTGAAAGCAAGGTATTCCACTGGTTAATTGTTCTCACTGTTAGGAAGTTTCTCCTTAGTTGTAGGATGCTTCTCTCCTTGATTAGTTTCCATTCATTGTTTCTTGTCTTGCCTTCTGGTGCTTTGGAAAATATTACTAAGGTAATATAGTTATTTCAAAGTCAGTTCACTTAGGCTCAGTAGGCTTTCTTACAAGTAGAATTACATAAACTGCTTTTCTATAAAACTTCTAACAATTTAAAAAATACCTGCCTTTTAACCTTCAAAGATTAAAATAAAAACATAATTACATATTTTTTTAAAGGGTAAGTAATGATGTCAAATTCAGTCCATGACTCCTCAACATATAAAAAACAGTCCTTTATAACTTATATACTGTATATCTAACTAATGGTCATGATGATATCATCATGTATCTTGCAAGATTTGACAGTTTAAAAACATGTTGGTCATTTTTATTCTTAGTTTGTTTTTGTGTTTTTAAACTATATTGTGGTCTTGTAATTGACAACTGAAGATTTGTCAAATACTGTACCTTAGGGGTGTCAAACTCAACTCCATTGAAGGCCGCATCAGAGTTGTGTTTGACCTTGGGGGTGGGGGGGGCAAGGTGGGCATGGCCAGATTGATATCACTCATGTGAGGGCACCTATGGTGGCCCAAGAGCTCTGCCAGCAAAAAAACAGACTCCTGAGCTCCATTTTCGGCTGCAACAGCCTCTTGCACTCCGTGTTTGCTAGCAAAGGGCTGCAGGGCACCCTTCCCAAGCTCTGTTTTCACTGACAGAGGCATAACGGACCAGCCCTTCGCTGTTCCTGTGTGGCTCCCGGGCCAGAACTAAGCATGGGCATTGAGTTATGATGCTGTACATCATAACAGCATATCTGAACTCCAAATTAACATCAACTGGCTTATGTGGTGCTCCTCACAAGTTTTCAGTAACATTAGAGTGGTCCTTGACATGGAAAAAGCTAGGAATCATTAGACTATAGTCTGTTTCGTTAGTTCATGATTTGGCTGGTTAACTGACAAATGCATGTAGCTAGGAAAATATGGACATTCAAATGATCATTATTTCCAAAATGTTGGTGCCTCTAGCACTGTCTCCTAGATACAACAGGCTACTTTATGCATTCCATTGCCATCTGATCCCACTAGTGATTGTTATTCCACTTACTGCATAGTTAGTTGCCAATTGAGCATAAAATTCTTCTGGAAAATGAGGAAACTCAGGGGAATATATGTCATAGTCATTAACCTTCAAACTGATATCGTTGTTTTGTTGCAAAAGGCTTACATGATTAGCTCTCTAAAAATGAAATTGTACCAATTATCTTATACGATCCTCACAAATTCGAAATAAGTGATTCAATCTTATTTTTATTTTGGAGAGAAGACAACTGAGGCTAGAATGGTTTATTAAATAAAACTGAAATAGATTTAAACTTTATCTTATCTTATCACAGCAACCAAAACCTGAGATCCTCAAAGAACTGAACAAATGTTTACCTATATTTACATTACAGAAACAAATGTAAAATATCTGAACTAATGAGATCTGTATCTTTCCTTAAGTATCCAATTTGCATTCATACGGTAAAAATTTATTGCAAGGTAAAATACATTAAAAATAACTGCTTCCTACCCTCCCAAGCTGACAGTACTTTTTACATTTAAGGCATTTAAAAATAGTAGCTATGTTGGGATGCACCTTTTTATAGCTTGCAGGGGTTTTTTCCCCCCTTTAACAATGACTTTTGTTCCTTTTATTATTGCTTTTTGTAGGTGTATTACAATCTGAATTGTGTTGCTATGGAAAATATTTGGTTATTTTCTTTGAATGCAGAAGTATGTAACTGTACCTTCTGGGTGAATCAATTCCATGTTTTCTTTCTCTTAATCATTGGTATACTCTAAAGGTTGGGCACTAAACTCCCGATTGTGAGATGATGTGGCATATAAATTTAATTTTTTTCGAAATATGTGGGCTGTTCTCATGGAGTTCTTTAACCCCAAATTCATTGGGTCTAACCAGTAACTGTTTAGGTGACCTAGCCAGAATGGAATCTTTCAGTTGGGGACTATTTTAGGAATTTGGGAGTCGGGCTATGCCACGTATACAGGTGGTCCTCAATCTACGACCGCAATTGAGCCCAACTTTTATGTTGCTAATCGACACATTTGTTAAGTGAATTTTGCCTCATTTTATGACCTTTCTTGTCACAGTTGCTAAGTGAATCACTGCAGTTGTTAAGTTAGTAACACGGTTGTTAAATGAATCCGTCTTCCCCATTGACTTTATCAGAAACTCACAAAAAGTGATCACATGACCCTGGGACAGTGCAACAATCATAAATAAGAGCCAGTTGCCAAACCTCCTAATTTAGATCATGTGACCACAGGGATGCTGCAACAGCCACGTGGGAAATGGTCATAAGTCATTTTTTTCAGTACCATTGCAACATAAAAATGGTCACTAAACAAACTATTGTAAGTCGAGGATTACCCGTGGAGGCATCAAGTATAATTCATCAGACTGAACTCTCCTATGAGAAAGTTGTTCCTATTGAAATGATGCCCAGATTCTCAGCCCCAGTTTTCCCAAGTTAAACTGAGGATACATTGAATTTTAAAACTACTGAAATGCAGAGGTTGAGCTAAGTCTGTATCTTGTTTCTTATATGGTAGTTTGATTTTTCAATCACAAGCAGAATAAAGTCTTTGAGCATTTCCATGCCTGTAGCAACCCACAGCACAAACATCCTCTGCTGTTTTCCCATGACGTGTTAAATCTTAACCCTACACTTTCTTTAGGAGTTCGAAATAGTTTATATGGGTATCAGGATAATATTGTAACATAAATGGATATGAAGAATGGGAAAAACACACTTTAAATGACTAGTATGAAATATGTATAAAAATATGAAAAACAGTGGAAGGTTAGAACTTAATGGGTGAATATATGAATTATATGGATTGAAGAAATGGAAAGAATATGAATAGAAATATCCTAAATGTATAAATGATCATGACTGATACTAAAACTGTATCTGGAGATATTGAAAAATGGAAGAATGAAGGATGGAATTTTTTTTTTAATTTACTTTATTTGTATGCCGCCCTTTTCCCTGAAGGGACTCAGGGCGGCTCACAATTCAAGGGAAGGGGAAAAAACAAACAAAATTACAAAACATAAAGACCATACACAGCTAAAAAACACAACAATCATACCATTCGGAGTGGGGTTGCAAGTCTTTAGCCCCAGGCCTGTCGGAACAGCCAGGTTTTAAGGGCTATGCGGAAGGCCTGGAGGGTGGTGAGGTACGAATCTCCACGGGGAGTTCGTTCCACAGGGTCGGAGCAGCCACAGAGAAGGCCCTCCTCCGGGTAGTCGCCAGTCGACACTGAGCGGCTGATGGAATTCGGAGGAGGCCTAGTCTGTGGGATCTTATTGGTCTAGTGGAGGTAATTGGCAGTAGGCAGTCTCTCAAGTACCCAGATCCAATACCATGAAGGGCTTTGTAGGTGACAACTAGCACCTTGAAGCGAATCCGGAGACCAACAGGCACCCAGTGCAGCTCGCGGAGGATAGGTGTTACGTGGGTGAATCGAGGCGCACCCACGATCGCTTGCGCGGCTGCATTCTGGACAAGCTGAAGTCGCCGAATACTCTTCAAGGGCAGCCCCATGTAGAGCACATTGCAGTACTCCAGCCTAGAGGTCACAAGGGCACGAGTGACTGTTGTGAGAGCCTCCCGGTTCAGGTAGGGACGCAACTGGTGCACCAGGCGAACCTGGGCAAATGCCCCCCTGGTCACAGCTGACAAATGGTGTTCAAAAGTCAGCTGTGGGTCCAGGAGGACTCCCAAGTTGCGGACCCTATCTGAGGGGCGTACTATTTGACCCCCCAGCCTGAGAGATGGAACACTTGGCCAATTAGTAGGAGGGAAGCACAGCAGCCACTCGGTCTTATCTGGATTGAGTACAAGCTTGTTAACCCCCATCCAGTCCCTAACATCCTCGAGGCCCTGGCTCATCATGTCCATCGCTTCATTGAGTTGGCACGGGGCGGACAGATACAGCTGTGTATCGTCCGCATACTGGTGGTATTTTATCCCATGCCATCGAATGATCTCATCCAGCGGTTTCATGTAGATATTAAAGAGGAGGGGGGACAGGACCGAACCCTGCAGCACCCCATACATTAGGGGCCTAGGGGTCGATCTCTGCCCTCCAACTAACACCGACTGCGACCTGTCCGAGAGGTAAGAGGAGAACCACCGCAAGACAGTGCCTCCCACCCCCACCTCCCGCAGTCGTCGCAGAAGGATACCATGGTCGATGGTATCGAAAGCCGCAGAGAGGTCAAGGAGTACTAGGATGGAGGCATGGCCTCCATCCCTGGCTCTCCAGAGATCATCGATCAACGTGACCAAAGCGGTTTCCGTGCTGTAGCCAGGCCTGAAACCCAACTGGAAGGGATCTAGATAACTGGTTTCCTCCAAGGACCGCTGGAGCTGAAAGGCCACCACCTTCTCAACAACCTTCCCCACAAAGGGGAGGTTGGAGACTGGACGATAGTTGTTTAGGACGGCTGGATCCAAAGATGGTTTCTTCAGGAGGGGTTTCACCACCGCCGCCTTTAATGCGGGGGGAAAGACCCCCTCCCAAAGGGAGGCGGCAACAACCGCCTGGATCCAGCCCCGTGTCACCTCCCTGCTGTTAACAACCAGCCAGGAGGGGCACGGGTCCAGTACACATGTGGAGGCACTTACAGCTCTCATGGCCTTGTCCACGTCCTCAGGGGTAACAGCCTGAAAATCAATCCAGTGATGTCCTACCAGATTATCCCTTGGTGCCTCAGCTGGTTCTGTGGGATTGGAGTCCAGGTCCGTCCGAAACCGAGCAACTTTATCCGCGAGGAATTGGACGTAGTCCTCAGCTCTGCCCTGCAAAGGATCGCTCGTTTCCCTCCTATTTAGGAGGGAACGGGTTATCCTGAACAAGGCGGCTGGGCGCGACTCAGCGGAAGCAATCAGAGAGGCAATGTATGTTCTTTTTGACATCCTGATTGCCCGGATGTAGACTCTGATGCTGGATGTTAAAAGTGCTCGGTCCGACTCGGATTTTCTGGATCTCCATCGGTGCTCTAGGCGTCTCTTTCGGCGCTTCATCTCCCGGAGTTCCTCAGTAAACCAAGGGGCCCTCCTGGATCCACTGCCTCGGAGCGGCCGTAAAGGCGCAATCCGGTTAAGAGCCCCTGTCGCTGCTGAATTCCAAGCAGCAACCAGGGTCTCCGCCGGACTGCGGGCGAGAGTATCAGGAATAACCCCAAGCTCCGTCTGAAAACCCGACGGGTCCATAAGTCGCCTGGGGCGGAACCACCTGGTTGGTTCCTCCTCCCTACAGTGGGGGTTTGGTCTCCAAAAGTCAAGCCTCAGTAGGTAGTGGTCTGACCACGACAGGGGTAAGATCTCACTACCCCTCAGACCAAGATCACAAGTCCACTGCTCTGAGAGAAATACGAGGTCGAGCATGTGAACTTTGATTTAACTACGGATATATGAACAACAAAACAGATCTTTGAATATTATAGCGATATGAAAGGGGGGGGAGTTAAAAGAGGGATAGAAAATAGTGAGGGGAAATAATAATTATATATTAATATGTTAAGATATACAAAAGGACAGAAAGTTGGTTCAAAGGGTGATAATAAAAGACATGTATAAAAATATGGAACAATGGAAATGAAATGTAATATTTAGGAATAATAAGACTATGTTTATGTGTACTGAAATATATGTTACCCAGTTACCACACCATTCATGCATTGATATGCATAAAGAATATAAAAAATAAAAAAAATGATTGGAAAATAGATAGTTTATATGGGAAACCTACAAGGTAGTTCTTGAGTGGTGGTTCGCTCAAAGTCATCCAGTAAGCTTCCGTAGCTGAGAGACAACTTGAACTTCAGACTCTCCACTCCTAATCCCTTCTTGTCTGCATATCTTCTTAAGTCTTCTTTAGTTGATTCTCCCTTATTCTGGCATGGTCCAAGGGAAATCTCAAGATGTCCAAGGGCTCAGTGATCTGAAATAGAAACAAAAGAGGAAGGACAGTAAATGTCATGTCCATTTTTCTACAGGATCAGTTCAATTTCTGGTGTGTTTTTCTTAAATGCAGAGAAAATTGTGAATGCATACTTTATATTTTATGCAACTCCTTTTAAAAGACAAGCCACAAGCACTTTTAATACACTTTGTATTAATTTAAAAAAACGGATGGCTAAATATTCAAGTTTTGATCCATCCTTTTCTTTGATGAAAAGCATCTCACCTTTTTCAGAACTATGACCAAACAATGGCCATATTTTATTATCATATCTGGAATAAATTTCTGGAGTAACTTCCTGAATCTCTATCATAACCAGTGGCAAAGAGGTTTTTTACAAGGACATGAAAAGGACATATTTTTCTCTGTTGCATAGTAAGCTTCACCTTCCTGTGGACTATTCCACAATTTAAAAGTGCAGAGAGCCCTTGTCTTCCTTTATACCTGACCTTCAGCTCTTAAAAACTCAATGCAAGCAAGAATTAAATATTATTGGCACAGATAGTGGCCCATTCTTCTGTGTTTTTTTTTACTGTAAAATAGGAACAATGAGAAGACTAATAGTAATACTAAGGCTGCATTATTATTACTATTAGTCTTCTCATGTTCCTATCACCCATCTCCTCCCACTTATGACTGCATGACTGTAACTTTGTTGCTTGTATCCTTACGATTTATATTGATATTGATATTGTTTCCCAATTGCTTATTTGTACCGTATGACTATCATTGATTGTTATACCTTATGATTCTTGATGGATGTACCTTGTCTTTTTATGTACACTAACAGCATGTGCATCAAAGACAAATACCTGTGTGTCCAATCACACTTGGCCAATAAAGAATTCTATTCTATTCTACTCTAAAATAGGGCAATTTATCAGGACCAACTTACTAGTTGAAGACCAATGCTAGAAGACTCCTTGGGAAGGAGAAGCTCAACCTCCTGCTGTGTGTGTGAAAGATTGCTCCTCCCCCAGCAAGATGTGTTTATGGAGGGGAGGGGTAGGAACTAACCCACTTTAGAATGAACTATTCCTCTCTGAAAATCTAACCACAGAAGAGCTTCTAGATTTAGAAGGCATGTGCCCCTGGAGCAAATGAGAGACAGCTAAAAAAAAAGGTTCTTCTGCTTTTATTAGTCCATCTAATCACGGGAAACAGCCCTTTTGGGGGTGAGAAGTCTCGACCCTACTTACTTGGAAACAGCATTAGAACTGAAGTGGGCTTGAAGAACAAAAACATCTTAAGAAAATGTATTGGAGGCAAAATACCAGGTAAGTTTGCATTTTTATATCCTGATAATCGAGTTGTATTCAGTCATGCATCTTCTATTCTTTATATGCACAAAGGCAAAATTATAAATCCATGTAGAAGCAAGAGATATAACATATATTGCTCATTTTGGCTCTAGTGAAAGTAAAATATAATTTCCAGAACTATTGTCTTTTTACAGTACAGTGCTTTGCTTTGGTAACAGGGCTACAAAAGTGATTTTGAAGCAATTAACTCAGTAACAAAGAAAAGAATAGAATTATTTAGCTGGGATCTTATAACTATGTATAATAATGTTTCCTGCTGTAGAGGCTTATCCATACCCTAGAATTGTGTTGCTCTTTGAAAGAAGTCTCAGACAATTCAATTTGACTTTACTCTACTACTTTGTCCTAAGCATATTTAGCCTCAGATTGCTTTGTCTGTAATTAAGTCTGCCTTCCTAAATATAATTATCCAGTAGGAAAATTCAATGAATTTTTATAATACTAGTTTTATAGTACTACTACTTTCTTCATGCTGAACTAATGTCTGTGCATACTTTGCCTCTCCAGGTTTATTTTAACAATCACTCTGGTTTTGCAGAATATTAATTTTGGAGAAGGTGAGTAGTTTTCCCATAATTTGGTTCCAATTTTGCTTTCTGTAAAATGGTGCACTCTCTTATGTTCTTCTTTCTTTGCATCCCACCAGGCCTTAAAAAAGAAGATGACACTCCTCACTCTGAAGGAAATGTGGATGACATTATTCAAAAGCACAGTGCAAAAGAGAGAGCCACCACATTAAAAGCCTTCAGTGTTATGAATCACAGCTCCGAGTATAAAAAGCAGATCCACTCGAGACCAATTGTACCTTTCACTGGGCTAACAGAAAGTAAGTTATTTTTTTAAATACTCTAAATCTTGATATCTGGATTTATTATAGCAACAGATTTCTCCAATCTAGTGCCCGTAACACCAGTCAGCTGACATAGGTAGTATTAACATGAACTTAGCAGAGAGACCTGGGTTCAAATCCTTGTTTTGCCATGAAATCTATTAGCCAGTCCTATCCATAATCATTTTGTACTACCTAGTCATTTTGTACTACTCTAGTCATGAGGTCTTTAGAGCAAGCATTCAGTTTTACTTTTGCCCACCTCTGAGGAATGTGTTAAGGATAAAATATATATTTTACAATAAAAATGCAATAAATGCCCATGAACCAAAATACTAGTGGAGAATCTCATCTTGCAGTATGTCCATTGGAAAATCTGTTTCTCCAAAATAACTTCTTATCTGCCCTGGACAATAGGCAAGGTAGAATGAGATTTTTTTTTAAATTGTTTTTTATTCAATTTATGCATTGCCCTGCTCCCAACAAGATGAGATTCTCCACTAGTATTTTGGTTAGTAGAATTTCTGAAGAATTCAACTGCAATCCAATGTAGTCTGTCTTTACACTGCATTGGGCCAAAATGCTATGAAACTTTGTGCTATAAATTACAGTCATTTGTAGGACCCAGCAAAGGAAGATTTGGAGCAGCCCAACACTTTATATATGCTAAATTGTATTCCACTGAGCCAGTGGTGTATTTTTAAAAAAATCAATACCCAGATGCTGCTCTGTAGACAGTTAATCCCATGTAGGTTTAGAGACCCTAAAACTTTTGGATGTTTAGGATTATAATTCATACGTTTCTTCACTTGGAAATCTAATGGGGGGTGACAAATTATGGTACTTTTCTAGCAATGTTTCTGTAATGAGCTGTGACAAGTAAGATCCAGTTGCTTACTTCTGGAAAACGTTGATCTCCATGTATCCAGGACAAACCTTTTTAAAAAATACTCATCAGCTCTACAGTTCCATTTGCAATAACTCTTTCTGCCAAGCAAATTAGGAGATAGGCATATTGTAGCATAATGTTTTTATTATAGTTAAAACATAAATAGATATAGAATAGGTATATACATTGTGTATGATTTTACTTGAAGGTATAGTTTAGCTAAAATAAGATAAATCTTTGCAGATTTAGAAAAGGATAATGTTTGTTTTCTTTCCGCTATTTTCAAAAGTAAGTATGGTTATTAACCTTCTGCTAGAAGTGAAATCTGCAGTTTGACATGGAGCTTCTGCAGTAGAACAAGTCAAGGGGTGGTGTTTGGCCATGCAGTAATCTCTAGCAGTTTGCTTTTAATCCTTATCTAAACAATCTGGTCTTAGCTGAACAAACAGCCTTAACAGGCAGCTAATTTTATGGTCCCCTTAAGGCCAATAGAACCAGGCCTTTGGCAGCTAGGAAGACTTGGCAAAAGCAAGTGAAAAAGAAGGTTCAAAGAAATCTGTTTCTTTGTCATCTAAGGGCTATTTATTTTTCAGGTCGGACCCTTAACCGGCACTGTTGTAAAAATGGAGGAACTTGCATCCTGGGCAGTTTCTGTGCATGCCCCCAATACTTTGTTGGCAGATACTGCGAGCATGATGAACGGAAAAGGTAAAAAATGTATACATATATTTGGGGGGGGATTGTGGCTTGTCAATGAACTTGGAAATAAGGTTGCATCTTCTGATTTGTCATTGACAGCAATTGTGGCCCATTCGTGCATGGAGAATGGATATGGAAGGGTTGCCAGTTGTGTCGATGTGCTTATGGTGTTTTCCAGTGTTTATCTGAACAAAGACAAAATTGTGGTAAGAAGATACATCACCGGGGGTGGGGATGGGGAGTTAAAAATACGCCTATAGTTGATGCAAAAAAAAAAAAAAGGAATCAAGAGTCCTAAATCTGAAACATGATCACATTTATAAAGTATAAATTATTCTGCAGTAAAGTTTAGCTTATTTAATTGTCAGGCTTTAAGATGTCAATAGTTTTGTACTTCTCATTGCAAAAGAGTAAAGGAGAAGCTATATATGAATTCTTGTGGGCTACTCTAAATTGAATTTATCTCACTGAGTTAAAACCGAAAAAGATTTCTGTGAGTTTGTTGAGGTGGTGCTTTGTTCTATATATCCACTTTATATGAAACACTTTCCAAAATGTCATAGCATTTATCTATATCAATGGTTTTCTTTTTCTTCACAGAGGGTTTAGTATAGCCTTCTAGATCAGGCCTTCTAGATCAGGTTTAGGCAAGAAAGGGCCTTCTCAGATGTTGTGGATCAGGGCTGTTAAACTCCCGCCCCATGAGCTGGATACATCCTGGTTTAGCAAAGGGGAAAAAAGCCCCGATAAGTCACATGAGGCCACCATGACAACACCCCTATTGTAGACATTGATTCATAGCTGGTGGCCTAGGACTGAATTTTTAGAGTCACCCCTCCCAGGCCAACTGCTTTACATGAATATGGGTAGTCCTTGACTTATGGCTACAAGTGAGCCCAAAATTTATGTTGCTAAGTGAGACATTTGTTAAGTGAGTTTTGCCCCATTTTACGACCTTTCTTGCCACAGTTGTTAAGTGAATCAAAGCAGTTGTTAAGTCACATGTTTCTTAAGTGAATATGGTTTACCCAATGACTTTGCTCGTCAGAAGGTCATAAAAAGTGATCACATAACCCCAGGACACTGCAACTGTCATAAATGTGAGTCAGATGCCAACTATCTGAATTTTGATCATGTGACCATAGGGATGCTGTGATGGTCATGAGTATGAAAAATGGTCATAAGTGAGGTAACTTCAAACAATCACTAAATGAATTGTTGTAAGTCAAAGACTATCTATAGTTGGGAAAAGCAATTATAATGATCCCTTCAGGTCTTGAGTGCTCATTGTTTTCTAAAAGTAGTCATACAGTATATCTCCCATATTTAAATACCTTATTGTCTTTTCACTATGCATTAGGCAATTCGATTTGAAAACAAACTAGCTCTAGTCATGCCTACCTTCTATTTATATGCAAACACACACACACACACACACACACACACATATATATCCTATATAACTGAGGTGACAGAGCTATGTTTCTAGATATTATTTCCAATTGTTCATTTAAAAAGCATCCACTTTTCCCCTTAAAATACATTTACAAACATCACAAGCAAACATTCATCAGATGAAGCAGACTTCTTGCAAGAGAACTTCCAGATTTTTCTGTCCCTGATGCAGCTGTTGTGGCACAGAAACCTTGGGAGGGACAGGGTAGACTTTACATAAGAATTTGTCTCATGTACCACATTTACTCTATTGCTATTTTATAGATCAATGAAGGAGAATATTTGTAGCTCAGGGATGAAATGAAGAGACCTTGGTGCTCTCTGAGCTTGTTTTCTTGTAGATGTTTGATTACCCAAAATAGTTAACACCAGTGTACTCATAAATGGAACCATTTAATTTTGTATTAGCATCATATGGTCAGTTGGGGGAGTTATTAAGTCAAGCAGTATACCTCTTTTTTGTGCCTTCAAATCATTGTTTACTCTCTCTTAACTAGTCCTTGTAGTTTTCTTGGCAAGGTTTTTTTTGGAAATGGTTTGCTATTGCCTCCTTCCAAGAGTTGAGAGAGAGAAAGATTGGTCCAAGGTCATCCAGTTAGCTTCATGCCTAAAGCAGGATTAGAACCAACTTTCTTTCCAACTTGATAACTTAACCACAACACCAAACTGGCTGTCTCAAATCATCTTATATGAAACAAAATATGTTGGAATGTCTAGTCAACAGTGATAACATTGTTAAAGAAAAGCAAAAAATACTCTCATGATATAACATTTTTATAAGCCATTTATCTAGCACCACTTTTCTTAATCTTGCTTCCAGTAATTGTGTTAGGTAATATGATTGCTGGTGAGTTCCAGTACAATATTTGATGGGAGTCTTGTCAACAAGTTATAAGTGTTAATCTCGTTTTCTGTTTTCCTTACCTGGGACCGAAGGCCAAGAAATACAATCCTCTTTATTAGCAATGCTTCTTAACTAGTGATTTGTATTTACTTTTGATCCGTGATGTGATTAATGCTGATAAGTTACCATTAATTGGTTTCAAAGGCTCCTATGGGTCCTATTTGCACCTCTCCTATGAGAATTCAACAGCCATTGACTTCTGCACTGTCTTACTTAATATTTTACTTAAGTACTTCCAGAAGAGCTTAGAGGAAATTACTAAGTATTGTTGAAAGAATTTGTATGCAGATTTCTTTAACTAGCCCTTCCCCCTTTTTTTCTCAGCTTTAAATGAAGAAAAGAAATTCATCTATTTCACTTCAAATTGCCCAAGATTACAGCAAACAGTATGCTTTCTTATTCCTCTACTAGGCTGCTACCTCACTTGTTTCAGCACAAAGCTTTTCTATCAACTTTGAAGGTCTCACTTATTTGGACTGGAAATGCAAATGGATCTGCAGAATGCTAGAAGGCTAGAAACAAAGACTGTTGCATGTCTACTATTTATTAACCTGTTTAACAGGAATGCTTTAGGATATTTACTTTTCATAAAATTCCAGTTAGCATTTATATGGTGAAATGACTCTTAATTACCTCATTCAAATAGTGTTTACTATATAATATCAAGGAGAAAAGATGCAGATGTGTTACTATTAAGGATTTGTATAAGACCTAATTCAACCTTGCCATTTATGCTGCCCCTCAAATAGTTGAATTTCAGCTCCCATATTAAAATTGCAGATATTTCAGGAGCACCATAGTGAGAATGCTTCTGTGCCTAGTTGTAAACAAATCTGCATCAATGAAAAGTAAAACCAAAATCTTTAAGTGAGCTCAGTTCCTACTGACCTGAGAAATATACTCTTTTTTTGTGGTACTATGAAAATAATTTCTGATTAACACCTAGTATTCTCCCATTCAATTATTAACCAAAAACGCCAGTGGTGTTTCATATTTTAGCTCCACGTTAAACCAAAGGTTAAGTTATTGTTAATCAAAACTAGTATGCAGTAATGTTGCACAAATACTACTACTGTTTGAATCAGATTTAAGCAGTATAAAACTTTATCTGTTGCAATATTGACTCTTCCAGTGGAAGAAAACTTAGCTATTCTGTGACATTAAAATATTTTCAAATAGTGTGTCTGTCTCGCTTTCTTTATGATGTATATTCAAACTGTTAATGCAACAATTTATTATAGGTTCCTCTTTTTCAACTTCATCATGTTTCTTACTAGAAGACTATTCTATCAGTTACATTACATCGCTCTTACATTATTAGGAATGTGTAAATTGGTCTGTTTTTGATTCAGGTAACTTGTATATGTGTTCATTGATACATCAGCTCTATTTTCTTCCTTAATTTGTAAAATTAAAGACAAGCTATTTCTTTTCAAAATATATGAGTGGAAGGGTACATTTAATATAATTTGCACATTTATATTAATATAAATTACTCATTTCTAATTGTTTTCTCTAAGCATGAATTTTAAATTAAATGTATTTTAATGCATCTTTGGAGTTAAGAATTGGTATATTTGGCAAATATAAAGGTTTGCAAATCAAGATTAATATATTGTGATCTGTTAGCTTTACATCAGAATTCATAAAAGACAAATGTTTCAGTTCTCTCTACCTGAGGTAAAATCTCATATTCGGGAAGTTTGTTTCAATCCATTCTATTCCAAACCACCATCTGTATGGTCAGGTTCATACATGTTTGACTATGTTTGGTTTAGAGGCCTGAAAAAATGAGGCTTAACAAATATATTTTCTAATGGTGAAAAAAGGAAGACAAAAATGACAGTCTTCTACCTGTTTTTGTAAAATAAAAAAAAGCCTCCTAATTGATTTGAGGGTACCAGAGATCACATGTTACCAGCACAGGAGGAGAGCTGTTAACTTTGGGGTGGTAAAAATATGGAGATTGCATGTAACAATCCAGTTGACTGCATTGATTTCTTCGTGTGTCAGAAATCTTTGGTGAAAGTTAATTTGAAACTTATTTGATATATGGCTCCATTCAATATAGTGTTAGCCTCTATTACATGAGAAATGTCGAAGTTAACAGATCAATATGTCATACATTCAGTTCCTCATGCACGTCTTTTTTTAAAAAAATAAATAATGCTTGGAACAATGTTATACTTGTAGCCCTGTAATGTTTCTTACATGCATCTGATTCTTCCTGGAACTGTAACACACACACACACACACACCCCACACACACACAAAGAAAATGTTTTGCCACTGTATTCATCAAACTTGCAGTGACTTTGGTGCATTTGGATAAACATGAATAGGCCAGAGGAATCTTCAATAAAGCACTGTGTATTAAACTTGCCTACATGACTGAAGCAACCAAGTTCAGGATTTTTAAATATGCCATTGCACACACACCCCTGGACCTAGATTTGATTTAAAAAGTAGAAGACTTGAGTTGCAGGCAGGGAAGACAAATTGAGGAGTTTAAAAAAAGGAGCACTGATTTTTCAGAAAGATTTTCATAAAACTTCCTATATGGATACAGTCATGCAGAATGTACCTGCCTGGAAATAAGTCTTGAGTGATTTCTACTCATGCTTAGATGAGAAATTACTTCAATAGCAAGACAATGATACATTAGATCAATAACTAATTGCCTGGGTGTGCAAATGTTGTTTTGATACTGAAATACATAGATGAAATGTATGTACTGAATCTTAAGAACAATTTTTGTCTGTTCCTGAATAAATATCTTGGTCTGTTTCATAACACATATACATTACAAATGTACAAACATTTGCTGGCAAATGATTCTGTGGCAGAGCAATACCAATCACTGGGACTTACTTGCTACCTAAAACATGTCTTAAAATGTAACTGTTACATATAACAAATGCACACAGACCAAGCATGGTTTTGTTTCCTTGTTTCTTACTGAGAAAATGAGGAATGGTTGAAGTTAAAAACAACAGGAAAATGTCCCTGTGATGGTGATTGATTTCTGCTTATTCTTTATCTACTTTCCAGCAGTGCATGCAGATAAAATGAATGGGTTTTTTTGTTTTGCAAAAACAGAGCAATAGTTTCCACAGATCCAGAGCAACATTCTCTGAATTTTATTTTATTTTAGTCATTAAATTTCTATACCACCCATGTCTCTTAAGTGATTTTTAATTTCCTAAATATAAGCAGGAGATACTGCTGTATTCATGACTTTTAACAGGCATTGGGTTAGTCATGACCGGGAGGGGAGAGGTAGTTTTTAGCTGGTTCACCAGAGCTTTCCAGCAATGCTTCTCAATCTCAGCAGCTTTAAGCGGTGTAGATTTCGTGTCCCAGAATTCCCCATTCTGGCTGAAGTCTCCCCATCTAAAGTTGCTGAGCTTGAGAAATATTGCTCTAGAGCCTGGGTAAAATGAAAGCCAAAGACAATGAAATGAAAGCCAATTACCTCCCTTCGACCAATTAGATCCCACAGATTAGGCCTCCTCCGGATACTATCAGCCAGCCAATGTTGACTGGCAACTCCCCGGGGGAGGGCCTTTTCTGTGGCTGCTCCGGCCCTTTGGAACGATCTCCCCGTGGAGATTTGGACCCTCACCACCCTTCAGGCTTTCCGCAAAGCCGTTAAGACCTGGCTGTTCCGGCAGGCCTGGGGCTGATGAGTTCCCAGCCCCACTCGAATTGCTGATTGTTGTGTGGTTTTAACTTGTCTTTGTATCCTGTCTTGTTCCGTTGTTTTTGTATCCCCCACCCCTTCCCCATATGTCTGTTCGCCGCCCTGAGTCCCTCCGGGAATAGGGCGGCATACAAGTCTAATAAATGGAATGGAATGGAATGGAATGAAGAGAAACAGCTAAATAAAGACTGCCCTTGAGTTCCTTACTTTTAAAGATCACAATATTATTATTCTGCATAAATTCAAATGTTCAGATCTTTACTGATCTAATAAATCTATCATTAGTTCAAGACAGAAATATAAAGACTACCGTTAAATTGTAATTATTCCTTTTTAATATTCTCTAGGGTTCCTTTGATTGGAATCCTCTTTTCTTCTGTCATGAAATGACACAGACTTTGGGCAGCCAATATTTAGTTTTGGTGTTTCTTTTGTGTACTGAGTGACCCTGTTAGCATCACTTTGTGAAATTCAGTGTTTATAAATGAGCCATTCCAAAAGTAGAAAAAAGTCAATGTAAAATGAGGTCTGCCTGCGTATAATGGAAATCAAAGCCTTTATTTAACAGTGATTTGAAATAAATCCTGACCTTTTTTTTCTTTTTCTACCTCATTTCTCTTTTTAAAACTAGATAGACAGAGACATGGGCCAATGACATGCACAGAATGTTTTGCCCAAACTGCAACAGTTTGAAACACACAGACACCATCACCCCCCCCAAAAAAATCCTATCTGTAGTTGATTGGTCATGGAATTTATTATTCGAGATTTGTCTCAGGATAGGATTTTATTTTTTATTATTTTTTTGCTCCAGGATAGCAGCCAGACCCATTGATGTAATCTTCCCTCATGAAATTTGCCAGATTAGACTACCTACTTTTGTAGAAACCAATCTTCACCCACCCCCAACTCTCCATCCTGTGTCACTGTTTACAGAGAAGCAGACACGTTGACTCCAATGCCCCCAGCAGGGGCCTAATTATTCAGGCCTCTGTTGAGGAATTTACAGTATATTCCAGGGTTATGAATGCATGGCTGGTATCTACAGGAGAGGACAGAGATTACATTTTGAGCCAATTAAATTAATTCCTGCCTAACCCTGAAGCTTCTCCTTAGGAGCACAATGGTGGTGCAATGATTATTTTTCAGCATGATGACTGTACATTTATTTTTTGCATAAAATCTTCCAAGGTTGCCTTTTTGCTGTTCAGACATTTCTCTTTATGGACACAATAAATGCACAATTTATTTTGTAACTGGGAAAATGCAGTCCTGGTCCAATCAGTATCTGAGTAGGAAATAATGTGCTTGCTTCATCTACAGAATTTAAAATAACCCTTTTAAAAGAAATCTTACCATCTTTCCAAGCTCACTTAGGAGGGATAGTCCCAAGTGAGTAAAATTGGAATATAAATTGCAAAGATTGTGCTATTTGTCTGTTATTCAGTTGTGGCAGATTCAGTAAGAAGATCTGGTCTACAGGCATGTGTACAGATAATTTGCCCAAGTAAAATCTGAATAATAATAATATTTACCATGTACAGATCATAGCTTGTTAAATAAAAATTGAATCACAGATTAGCTACATAGAGCATACAAATCCAGAATGGAAATTTCCCAAAACAAGCAATAGAATATAAATAGCTGTCATTGCTTAAATAAATTTTAAGTTCTAAGTTTAGCTAATGATGGAGAATTGAATCAAGTTAGAGGTCATTTTGTGTTGTACTAAGCAAATTAAATACAAAGAAATATGATTTATGAAATCATATAGTTATGTGTCCAGCAAGTTATTCATGTCCTACCAATTACATGCCACTTATGCTCAGCCATGAAAATGCCAGAAAAAAATCACCCTTTAGACTCCAATGTTCAACTACATCTGTATACAAAGATAATAGATGCTTACTATAAGCTCCTTTGAAAATTATCTGGCTTATGTATGTAACATGGGTTTATTGAAAGCTTTTTATGGGTTAAAGTATTTCTGTTTACATTTAAACTAATAGAATGACAAATATACAGGTATTTACTCAAGTAAATATGCAAATGTTTAAATGTATATCTCCATCTTCTTTCCCATAGGGATAAAATATTTGACCACTAGCAGGTGCAACATGACATCCGTCAGAGATAGTCATTATAAATCAGCTATTTGATAGATATATGTGTATGAATGTAGTATATATTTACTTATATACACTGCGCACACACACACACACACACACACACACACAAATGCATATTTTTATAAATATATATATAAAACCTGCATCTCTGGTGCAAAAACCAACCTGCTCTGGGTCAAATCCATACCAATTCAATTTTTTTTAAAAAAGAATAGCTATGCAGTTTAATAGAAGTGAAGATACAAGTTGAAGAAAACTACACCAGCTCTCCAAAAATTTCTCCCTTTATGCATCCAATGGGAAAGCTGCAAAGTCAAAGGAACTCTAGCAGACTGACTTGGTTGGCATGTCTCCACTCTTATCTCTTTCCAGCTGTTCCGGAGCGTAGATAAAAGGAAAGACTTTTTTACTCCAGAGCCCAAGCCCGCTTCTCCTCACAAAGCAAATTGAAAGCACTTGAGTGAGGGTTGTTTAAAGCAAACAGGAGCGTTTGCTCTACAGCTCTGAACAACCTTACTTAGCTCAGTTAAATGAGGGTTGCAGCCAGCCCAGCCTCAGTTTTCTCACATTCATCATATCCACTTCCTTGCCATGTAACTGTGCTTTGTGGGAGGGGCTGGCAAAGAGAAATATTTATCAAGTACTTCACAGGTCCTTGAACGATTTGCTCTTTCACTCCTCACAAGTTACTACAGAGCTTAAACAAATGGCATATCATGTGTTCAGCCTTCTAATTTGGAGCCACCCATTAATAGTCTTTCATTTCCATTCATGCATTATTGGCATATAGTTGTTCCTTCTGCTAGATGCATGCAGCTATTCCTACAAAACATTAAGTCCATGAAGAACAGGATAATTTGGTTAGCAGAAGAAAAGATATCCATTCTAAATGTGGCTGTTGGATGTACAATACAATACATGCTATTGGATGTCCAATAGCAGAGTTGGAAGGGACCTTGGAGGTCTTCTAGTCCAGTGATCCCCAACCCCCGGTCCGCGGACCGGTGCCGGGCCGTGGAGTACCTGGCACCGGGCCGCGCAGCGGCCGGGGGCCATGATCGCTGCAGCGGCTGGGGGCCATGATCGCTGCAGCGGCCGGGGGCCATAGTTTCTTTCTGTATGCAAATTAGGGCTAACTGGCACAAGGGGTGTTACTGGACCGCTGGTGGCACTCTGACGTCACCAGCGGCCCACCGCCCCCCTGTGTCCAGCGCCACCCTTCTCATTCCTTTTCAGCGCTTCAGCGCTGGCCGATTCCTGAAAAAAACCTAAGAGCGCCTGCGCAGCTAGGTAGGGCTAGCGTAGACAGCGCTAGTAGCGTAGCCTTGCGTAGGCGCAGTTTGTGCTACGCTATCTACGCTAGCCATACTGAACAATCAATGTGTCGTCGCGAACAACGCCCCCCCACCCCTGCGCGCGCTCAGCGGGCCACGGTAAAATTATCAAAGGCTGACTGGTCCGCGGCGATAAAAAGGTTGGGGACCACTGTTCTAGTCCAACCCCCTGCCTAGGCAGGAAACCCTATACCATTTCAGACAAATGGCTATCCAACATCTTCTTAAAGACTTCCAGTATTGGGGCATTCACAACTTCTGGAGGCAAGCTGCTCCACTGATTAATTGTTCTAACTGTCAGGAAATTTCTCCTCAGTTCTAAGTTGCTTCTCAGGTATCTGTGTCTAAGCTGTATATGTGATTCACAAAAGGGGTTCTTCCAATGCTATTAATTTACGATATGTGTACACAATGTAAACATTGTGAATTTTGCTTCAGAGTTTCGATGATGGCATACTGCTGTTTTTTTTACCTACAATTAAAGTAGGAAAGTATCTTTTCCGATCAATGGTACTGCCATAAATACTCAGCTGACCTCATTTTTCTTTACTATTACATGATTCCATTGCTGCTTTCCTGTTCCTAAAGTACTCTAAGTATCTAACATGATAAATACATAAAAGCCGTATTGTTGGGTTCTGATTGTCATAGATAATATATATTTCATAATATATATTATCTATGACAATATATATATTGGAATATATATATATATATATATATATATATATATATATATATATGTATGTATGTATGTATGTATGTATGTATGTATGTATGTATGTATGTATGTATGTATGTATGTATGCATGTATGTATGAATGTATTGTGTCACAACCCCTGGTATGCCCAAATATGGGAGGGAGCATACTGGTTCCATTTTCTGTCTATCAGCTCACTCTGGGAGCCATCCAGGCCGAAAGCCATTTTTTATGTTGCCTTGTTACATTTGTGCTGATAAATAAATAAAAGGAGACTAGTATAGATCTATTTCAAGCTATTTAGCTCTCATCAGCTAGCCATGCCCTTACTGGGAATTGAACCTGGGATGTATTACATATTAGGCAGTTATATTAGCCACTAAGCCACAGGCTTTCCTCCTTTATCAGCTAAGCCAGGGGAATAGGTATGTGTTGTGTCATAACCCCTGTTATGCCCAAATATGGAAGGGAGCATACTGCTTCCCTCTTCTTATTTATCAGCACAAATGCAACACAAATGTAACAGGCAACATTAAAAAATGGCATTCTGCCTGGATGGCTCCCATAGTGAGCCCATAGACAGAAAAGGGAAGCATTGGTAGATTTTCACGTGTGTAGGTATGCTGGTCTTGTAGTATTTGGGTCTTTTCCTGTGTAAGATTGAAATTGTCTTGGCAACATTTTGGTGAGATCTTGCTCGCCATCCTCAGGGGCTGGTGTTTTTGGCTTAAAGCCAATATATATATGAAAGTAGGGAATAAAAATCTAAGTCGCTGGAGTTAATTATGGACTAAAATTAACATATGAATGATGGGACAGAGTTGACACTCAACATATATTGGAAAGCTTCTTATGTGAGGTCACAATGGAAGATTTAAACATCTCCAAATATGCAGCATTTTCTTTCTATGTGATCCAAACAATCTTTATGGGAAAGGAAAAATGGAAATTGCTCATATTTATAAAATATGGTACAAAGGTGCACTTCTTTTTAGGATAGGCTTTTAAGAGCAGACCATTAAAAGCTATTAACAGTACACAACATATAGCCCTGTCTATATTATTATGAAAGTTTTATTGGGTTAATGTCTGTCATATATATTCATCATTAGAAAGATTCTTCTGATCAGAGCTTCCCAATTTGTCCACCCTCAGGGAAATTTCTTCAAACTGACATCTGCTGAGGGAACAGCCTCTGTGGCAAAATTCCTAGAAGTATGCTTTAAAGGAGGAAGACTGATAGCGCTTTGAAGAAACTTTGTCCACCATCACTTATCTTTCTCTGAGATACCTCACATGCTGTTCTTAAGGAGCCCCAGGCTTACTGCTACTGAGAAAGGAATTAAATCTATCAAATAAAATTCCAGTCTCCAGGAAAGATTGCTCATTCCTTCCATCCTTTTGCAAAAAGGAAATAGCTTTTGCAGATAATATGGAAATCAGAAACTGAGTTCATAGCTATTACAGGACTATATGTCTTGTTAGTTGAGGGTTAAAATAAAACTACTACAATATAAAATATTATATTAGTACGATCCGGGAATCACCTATTTCTGTACTTACGTAGTTGCATTTCATTTCTAAAATCTGTTCTCATTAATGACAGTCCCCCTGTGTTATTAGCAGACTGAAGCTCCAAAGTAGCTTAATTCCCTTATACGGAATGCTAAATGCAGGAACTGATTTATATCATAAAGACTGAAATAAATTGAGAAAGTGATATGAGGCCATTGACTGAGAGCACATACATTTTTTCTATTTCAAGTTCATGTGGGATGTTCACGCCTCACATCAACACTTAGGGAAAATATTTGTTGATACCCAACTCTGTTTTCCATTTGTGATAGGTCCCTGAGGGGTTTCTTCTCAGTATTCTTGATACAGTTGATCCAGCTGATGAAATCATAGGAAATCATCCACGTGGCCTGAAATGACCTTCCAATGACACTCCATGAAAGACAAAGGGTTTTTTTTAAAGAATACTTTAAAAATGTCCACAGAAATGATATTTTAATGCTTTAGATAACCCTTATTAAAGTCTCAATGAAGCCTAGTTATATAATTTATTCAAAGATAGTGAGTGAAGAAAGAGAATTTTAAGCATTTGAATAGGACCTGAGGCTGTAACAAGGAAGGAAAACAGGAAGGCCCATGAAACTGGCAGTAGGTACAAAGATGGCGTATAAGACCCTATGGCATCTAACTATTTTAAATATAGGATAACGATTATCCAGAATGCTGTATTAAGTGCCAGTAGCTATACCCAAAAAAACTGGTTGGAATAAAATGAACTGCCTAGATAATAAAGATGTACAAAGCTTTGAAGTGGTAATTTGCTTCAATGATGCTTCAAGCAAAATAATTGCATTGAAATGTAAGGCACAGATGTACACCCTTTTATAGAGAAAAAGGAAGCCCCCTCATTGCTTCACTTTGAGACTTTTTATACTTATATTTATCTGTTTTACAAACATGTGCCTGCAACTTTTTTTTGCCACAGCTTCATAACACTGATTTAAGTTAGCCTTAGTTGTAGTTATGTTCAAACTGTGTTTACTTGTCCCAGCTTCTGCCAAACTAGTTGTTCAAAAGCATGTAAAAATGCAAGTAGAAAAATAGGAGCCATCTTTGGTGGGAAGGTAACAGTGTTCCATGCGCTTTTGGCATTTAGTCATGCTAGCCACATGACCACGGAGACGTCTTCGGACAGCACTGGCTCTTTGGTTTTGAAACGGAGATGAGCACTGCCCCCTAGAGTCGACCAGCACATATGTGCGAGGGGAACCTTTACCTTTTACTTTTCTATACTGCTCCAGTTTTCTTTGCAAGCTTTTGGAAGATTTTGCCATTGCCTCTTTCCTTGGGATGACAGACATTAACTCACCAAGTCATCACTCAGATGGTTTTGTGCCCAAGGGGAAACTAGAACTCACAGTCTCCTGGTTTCTAACCTGGTACCTTAACTATCAACCAAACTGACTCTAGAAGGAGACATGACAAAAGGCAAATTTAGATACTTTAGAAGAAAATTTCCATGACAGGAAGAGATGGAACAGAAATCAGAGACAATTCCCAATGATTATAAACGTCTTAACTACAAATATCAGTTGGAACAAAATGACAGGGAAAAATATAATTTGTACCCAAGACGTTTCTTTATGTTTTATTTTTATTTTTCACCCTTTTTCTTGGATAGTGATAAATTCTTTCTTTTTCTTTTTGACTATTTATCTATCAAACATTTTTAAAAAAACCTGCATTAGTAGGAATGTTTGGCTTTAAAATGCAAATCTGCAACTTTGATCTTGTATAAATGTTTAACTTTCTTTCCCTAATTTTAAAAGAATCTAACTTCCTAGAAGTTATTCTCCCTCTCCCTCCCCCCTCTCATATCTTTGTAAAAGATCAATCTGTTCTCATATCTGCCTTGAAAGATGCACAAATACCCAAATACCCTTGTAAAAAGATGCCCAGTAACAAACAAAATGTGAAATAGCACATATAAAAACATCAGTGGTACATACTCTCTTCTTTCGGTTTCCCAGACACTATCTTTCAGGCCATTCTGTTTCCCCGGGGTTTCCCTTTGAGTATATCCCCTCACTTAAGATTTTTAATTCAGATATAAAATATGCACCATATATACCATTCTTTCTGCTCTACTTTCCTTCAGGTTTAGCCTATAGAATTTCAGCTCCACCCAATATCTGCTATTAGTAATTCACACTTTACCACAACTTTATATATTTCTCCATTGCCCTGATTACTAATGTGTCTAAGTGCATGGGCACATGAATAAATTACATGCAAAAAAGAAAAAAAATGGTGTGCTCAATTATATCACTGCACTGCAGTTCAAGATTCCTGCTGGGCCTTCAAGAATTTTGGATAATAAAAAGCAGTATCAATTTTCATGGTTCTAGCAAACATTCTTAGCTCACATCGCAAAACTGCAGCTTCCACAATTCCCACATTATGCCTGGTTACATTTATAACATGTATAACTGAAGTAAGTACATTTAATGCACACACAGCTGTCCTAGATAAAACCTCACAAGGCACTTTTAGTTTAGTTTAGTTAGCTCCTCCCCTTTGAGTTAATACAGGTAGCACAATTGAGCACAAATTTTCTGTTGTGAAGTGAGACAATTGTGAAGTGAGTTTTGCCCCATTTTACGACATTTCTTGCCACAGTTGTTAAGTGAATCACTGCAGTTATTAAGTTAGTAACACGGTTGTTAATCTGGCTTCCCCATTGACTTTGCTTCTCAGAAGGTCACAAAAAGTGATCACATGACCTCAGGATACTGCAATGGTCATAAGTGTGAAAACGGTGATACATTATATTTTTCAGTTCCATTATAGCCTTGAGTGGCCACTAAATGATCTCTTGTAAGTTGTAAATTGAGAAGTATCTGTAGTTTTACACATGTATGGATGATTGTGTAGATGAATAATATACTGTATACTGGAGGCAGTATACAGATTCCACTTTTGTCATGGGAAAAAAAGTCAAGAATAAATAGGATAATAGGCACATAAAAGAATTTATCACTATAAAATACCTGTTTTGGGGAAAATAGGTGAAAGGAGTAAAATATACATGAATTGAGCTCCCAGAAGAAAGATAAAATATACTGTAAATATAAATAAATGGAGAAAGTGGGGGGGGGGGAGGGTTCAGATCTATTCAGAAAATAAATATAATAGCTCACCAAATGAAGACCTCTGTCATTCATGTAATTGCATACTTAAGTTGCTGTTCATCAAAGTTCATCTGATGAACACCCTTCCTTAAAATTAATAATAGTGAAAGATCTACCAGCACCTGGTATTTCCTATGTAATATTGTTAGCAAATGTGGGCATTTGTGCATCAATCTAATAGTTAAGACTTCAGTTTTTTAGTAAAGATGATGTTCTTATAAGTTACATTTCACATCTGGTTTTCTGTTCCAAGGGCAGTTAACATCAAAGACATTTTAACAAAGACTTCTAAGGCTTGTTTACAAAAAAAAACCTTGCTGGCAAAGGTCCGTTTCATGCCATATCTCTTTTCATCTTCAAGCAAGCACAGTCCAAGGTTTCAACTACATTCATCAGTTCCTAAATTAGCATACACTGATTTAAAGGAAAGCTTATTAATATCTTATGCCGACTGAATTTTATAATGTTGGAGAAAATATTAAAGAGATCTCATTAAACTAAGTTATTGAGTTAAAGCAAAGGCACAAATGTGCTTTCTCTGTGAAATTCAGTGCCATTCTAGAAAGTCTGAGAGATCATGTTGTAAATAACTGTGGGTCTAATCACTGATACCAGGGGAAGCCTGTCTTTAGTATCTGTTCAGTATCATTTTGTTATTATAATAAAATCTGATGAGAAGAATTCTTTTAACTTTGCTGTAATGTTCTTGATTCTGCCAACCCATCAATACTTCAATTCGTAATCCACCAAAATTTACAGCAGCAAAACACTACAATATAGGATACTGTAGCTTTAACTGTGATGTGACATTAAGATAACACAACTGTGATTTTTGAGTGCTGTCACAGGAAAACATCACAAATTTATGAATAGTGTGCAAACACATTTGGGAAAAACTAGGTAAATACTAATATACATTAGAACATGGATTCCTCCCTCCCTCCCTCTCTCCTTTCCTGAGGCCACCAGGGCTGGGCTGCTGGGGGTTCTCAGCTTTTGGGAGAATGTCTAGCTAAGATTCTGTGCTGTTTGGAGTATCCCCAAATCCCACTACTGGCTGGCCCAACCCACCCTGCCCCTCCCCTCCCAGGAGTCCACAGGCGGCCCATTTTGGATGCAGGTAAATGCAGAGCATGACCAGAGGTTCGGGGAGAGAGAGAAAAACAGGCCTATTGGAAGTTTGGGAAGGCTGGAAACATGGAGGGCCTCTGGAGCTTGGTGAGGCCATTTTCGCCCTTCCGGAGGCTCAAAAAAACCCTTCTTAACCTGGGGAGGACAAAAATGCCCCTCCCTCTGCATGGTGCCGAAGGCGACTAGGCCATGCCCACCATGGGCACGCCCACCTAGCAACCAGGCAGAGAACCCCTTGCTAAAATTTTGGAAGCCCATCCCTGCTTTCCTCCCTCTTTCCCTTCCTCACTCCCTCCAATTAGCTCTGGAAGAAAGCTAAACCTGTTTAATACAGGCAAAGAAAAACCTTTATCATGCAGTCTATATGAGGGTTCCCTTGAAGAATTTTAGAAGTGTCAATGGATCTCAAATGGAGTATTTATGCTGCTAACTGGTGTACAATACTGGGTAATATTATTCCCATGTGAAAGGGCTACATTGCTACCAGTTGGCTGACTGAAGAAGCTCTGTCTTCCTATGACTGGAACTATCAACAGCAGCAAAAGAGGTCCTCTAAAAATCAGCAATCT
This sequence comes from Thamnophis sirtalis, assembly GCF_051295495.1. NCBI lineage: Eukaryota > Metazoa > Chordata > Lepidosauria > Squamata > Natricidae > Thamnophis > Thamnophis sirtalis. Next base: position 63,075,510 of record NW_028261385.1, read on the forward strand.
CCAACCCAGACTGGCAGCAGTGGTGGGAGGGGGGGTGTAGAGATGGTTTTGCATGCTCGCATGCTACTTGCGTGGCCCGCTTCCCAATGGGCCATGGTCTAGTACTGGGCCGCGGACTGGGGGTTGGAGACCCTTGCTCTAAACAGTGTGTCCCATTTCAATTGTTTTCTTGTCTTTTCTTGTATTGCTCCATCCAGGAATCTTCCCTTCCCTTCTTTTCTTTTCTTTTTATTTGCTTTAACAAGTTAATTTTTGTATATCACCCTTCACACTCAGTTTTTACCCCATGTGGATTAAAATATATTAAAACTTAAATAATGAAAATGTGTGATAAAATAAACACATTATTTGAATGATACAGTCACACAAACAATAAAAGCAGTAGTCCCATTTCAATGCATTTAAAATTAATACATGAATATATTGAGAGAATAATATGTCTTTATTAAGTTGAAAAATCAGTAACTTTGGTGCCAACACTTTGCTAGGCAGAATGTTTCAAATTCTGGGAGTGGTGTGACCATGGTAGCCAATTCTTAAATGTCTGCATGGTGGAGAAGAGAAAATAAAACAATGGAGAAATTTGTTATCTTTATCCTTCTTTATTCTGATGTGCTTTCAATTTTCTAAAGTACAATATGTGGGCATTTTTCTATGTATGGATTTTTGTCAATCAAAGAAAATGTGCAGATGACATCACTTTGTACACTGAGATTGCAATGAATAATTGCAGTTGCACAGATTTTCAGAAAACTGGCTGGGGGGAGGGGAAATGACACCTTAACATCTAGTCCAGGAGTGTCCAACATTTGTAACTTTAAAACCTGTGGACTTCAACTCCCAGAATTCTTTCTCATTAGTTCAAGACCCAAGTGCAGCAACACCGTCTAGAATGAATATCAGAAGGAGAATATCAAGAAGACATTGAAGAATATCTTAATGTCATTTCAGTACTCCTAGTTATGCAGAAAGGCTCTTCGTTCTTCTTTTCCTGCATATCTATTTTTAAAAAAATGCTCTGGAGAATTCCACAATCCCTTTGAAACAAATATGTGGCAGATATGTAGCTTGCAGTGAGGAGGAAGATTTAGTTTCAGCAATAGTGTCCATTCTGCTTCCTGTAATTCAGTCTTTGTCCTCCTTAATGGCCAAGCAATGAATACTAGATTGTTGTGGTTCAGTTACCAAATTGTGCCTGACTCTCCACATTCCCATGAACCACAGAATGCCAGGCCCCCACCCAACAATGTTTCCCAGAGACTACCCAAACTCAAGCCCACTGCATTAATGATACTAATTATCTCATCCTCTGCTGTCCCTTTCCCCTTTTACCTTTCATCTCACCCAACATCAAGGTCTTTTCCAATGAATCCTCTCTTCTCATTTGGCAGCTAAAGAATTTGAGCTTCAGCTTCATTTATCTGTCCTTCCAAAGAATAGTCAAGAATTGATTTGCTTTTGGAGAATATTAGGTGCCCTTATATACATTCATAAAACGTTTTCTTTATAAGCTTGTTTCATCTGTTTATCTAAAAAGTACGATTATTGTTCCAATATACACCAAGTGACTATATAACTACTATACCTTCATCACAAAAAAAAACCCAAACTAAAAAAAACCCAAATATCTTGCAGTCAGCTGAAAAATTTGTCAGGTCTGATTTCTGTCGCTCAGAATTTCTGTAAAACAAAATTAAAAACAGATATATAGTTCTATATTTCAATAGCAACCAAAGAGACCAAGGAAAGAATACGGAGTAAAAAAGTTAGTGTCAATCTATGAAACTAGCAGCAAAGCTAGGATCTAATTTACAGGATAGCATTTAAGAGGCTTAAATGGGGGTGGTATGGGTGCTTGCTTCTACATATTGCTTTTATTTTTGTATTGCTGACAAATACTTTTATAATTCTAATTTGGTAGTACGGCTTATTTGTTTTGAGTATCTTAGATTGAGTTGGTTAAAATGTAGGAGCATTATAAATTTACAATGTATTTAAAATATGCAACATTTAAAAAGCAAGTTTACGCTTCCTACATAGGTTTCACCAACTGATTAATTTAATTTTAAAAATACTCTGTGGACTTTTAACAGCAGAATTAAGACTGAAATTGTATTAGCTTGCCATAGAAAAAATACATATGATATGTAAGATTAAAATATAATATTATTTTAATCATACATATTAAGATTATGTAAACCACCTAATTCTTTTTTTAATTCAAATGATGAAACCTAGGACTTCCACAAAAGAAAATTATGCAATCTTGGTTCAATATTCTCAGCTTTTCTTTCAGTTGCACCTCAATACTAAGAGATAGAATATTGATTGCATTATGTTGTGCATTTAATTTAAAACAAAGGATATAGCAGCATTCTTAGTTGGATTAACTCCATTGTGGGATCAATGGTGATAAGGTTTAAATATATACAGGTAATCCTCAACTTAAAACCATTCTCTTAGTGACTCTTTGAAGTTACATCACTGAAAAAAGTAACTTATGGTCGGTTTTCACACTTGCAGCATCCCCATGGTTATGTAATCAAAATTTGGATGTTTAGCAACTGGCATGTCTTAATTAATTAATTAATAAAATTTATAAGAAGCCCATCTTACCTCAGGGTAGCTTATTCATGACAGTCACACTGTCCTGGGATCCGGGGATCACCATTTGTTATCTTCCCAGCTGGCTTCCAACAAGCAAAATCAATGGGAAAAAACAGATTCACTTAATAGCCGCATGATTCACTTAACAGCTACAGTGATTTGCTTAATAATCACAAGAAAGATTGCAAAAGGGGCAAAACTCACTGAACAACTGCCTTGCCAATTTAGGGCTTGATATTAGTCATATATTGAGGACTACCTATATCCCATAGGTTCATCAAAATCAGTGATTCTCATATTGCATATTTCCAATGGGAAGAAAGTGTCATTGCTGCTAAAGAGAGGTCATGATTTGGACTAGGAATATGGCAATGAAAAAGGGCCCAATCCCATTTGGTGTCTTTTGCAGAAGTCACATATGTTCTTGTGTAAGGTGTAATTCTTATGTAAACATACATACGTGCATACACCCTCCAGGCCTATCCATTTAAATATCTTTTGTTTTTAATCTGCAATTGAATCATTTGGATTACAGGAGAATAAAACAAAAGAAAATACTTAGAGCATCCTCTCAGCCCAGTGTCAGCACATTGCAAATTCTAATTTTGTGCTTAATTTTGAACAACAGACCTGGCACAAAAGGCAAAAGAAATTATACAGAATATATGCTGTGAAAAGATGACAAACATATAGCTTGGTCATTTGAGATTTCAGTCAAACAATCCAGCTACATTCTATGAAGAAATGCTTCCTAAATAATAGGATCCAAAACTGCCAGCAGATTTTACAGGATAAACAAGATTACATTTATTCTATTGACCTTCAGGTCTGTATTATCAGCCAGGATCACAAGAGCATATTTGAAGCCCTACTTCATTGGAAATTTCACTGAGGAGTATCTACAAAATCCTTCAACCTGGAAAGTTGGCAATCAGTCATCTTTCCTTGGAGAAAGAGAACAAAGAGGAAAAAAAGAAAGTGGATGGAGGCAGAGTAGTATAAAACACTATGCTGAACAATTAAGAATTGGTTTTGAGCAGGAATCATATGATCAGAGAGTACAGCCAAGAAATATGTCAGTTTCTTTCAGCTGTTGTTCTCAGGCATTGAATCACAGCCAAGCTGGCAGTGCATCTATTTTGCATCTGTGGGAAGTGTAAATTAAGAACAGGTTTCAGAGAAAGAGAGACTAAGCTGTATAGTATGACCTCTTGACTCTAAATAAAGATTTAAAATACGAACAGTTTTCCATGCAAACTTTCCCGCATGTCCAGAATCTTCAGTAAATATGAGCTCTGCTCATCACACCTCATTTGATCAATAGGGCACACCCAAATTGCATTTGACTGATTTTATTTGTTGAAATTGAGGAAAGACAAGATGAAAAAGAGAGATCTGAGAAATTAGAACAGCACAAACATTCCTTTTATCTTCATTTTCTATATGATCAGTTGCTTTTTGGAGGGGTATGGAGTAGCTTGAGGTTTGGGATTTTTTTTTTTGGTTAAAACCACTTGATTTTGCAACAGAAAGAAAAAGGCAGGGTACATTCCTCCTTTAAAGAAAACTCCTTTCTCTAAGTATAATCAAGAAGCAGAATTAGGGGTATTTTCCATCATACCATGACTTTTTGTTCCTGGGATCTATTGAAGCCAATCTCCCAATTTAAGAGTTACAGCCCCAAAAGATCTTTACTTTCTATATCCTCTTTAGTTCCTCCTTCATAATTTCTCCTGGTTGTCATACTTCTTCCTGTTGTTGCTATCATTTGGCCCTGCTACATCTATCACAACCACCGTCTTTGTCTCCTATCACAAGGTCTGATTGATTAGCTGGTACCTGCCTGTCTATCTAAACCTAGAAGTTCTATAGTACTTCTTATTCTCCACAATTTTCTATGGAATCTCCCATCTGGATTCTCTTGCATATAACATGTAATAATATATACACTTAATACATTTACATTGTTATATTTAAAGTAATAAACAGAATGTGCTTGTTTTGACAACTGCCACTTTTTCCTAAGGTCCATAATTTGTGCCTTCTTTGCCATTTTTAATGGTATTAATTGCACAGCAGAACAAGGGGCTGCTGTTGGATACAGATTTAATAAGCCATTTGATATATTTTCCCCAATTGTCAGAAATGGCAAGTATATTGTCATTTAAATTCAACCAATCTACCCACACAGATCTGAACATAATATGATAGCTACACATCTGCACTGGCAAAGGTTAATGCTGCATGGTTGGACAGTATATTAATATTAAGACATTGATGTGAATAGTATTATATAGGCACTTATGGTATTGGACTTGGTGACAGCAAACCAGTTGCATGCTGATTCATTTATAGACTCCATATAGCTCTTATATCCATATTCTGTGGATATCGCTGTTTCAAAATTATGTTTTATTTCACATTTCACCTCTTGTTTTAATGTTCAACCTCATAAGATGATAACAAGGGTTTCTCTTAGCCTAATCAACAGCTAAGATCAGGGGTGACTAAACTTGGCAATTTTAAGACTTTTGGACTTCAACTCCCAGAATTTCCCAGCCAGCCATAGATCTTAAAGTTGGCAAGATTGGACATCCTTGGCTTAGATAATTCAACACTTTGTTCCCAGGAAAGCTTCCAGGAGTCCTTTAAGAAATGTAGAAATGGGATGGACATGAACGTAGCAGCACTCCCTCTATGCATGTTCAGAAAACTCAGGTATTTCCATAAAGTAGTATTTCCAGAACTGTTCTAAGATAGTAGAGCACCATAAAGTCTTTTAATCCCCCTTTTATTTGCTTCTTCCATACATTGATTTATTTCCATAGATTTATTTCCCCCATTGGTCTTCCCAACTTGCATTTAACCACAGCACAAGCAGGGCCTGGCATCATCTTTGTTCTGTCATCTTCCCATGACATTGCCTTCTTCTGATCTAGCTCGCCTGTGTAATGTCTTTTGCTATGCAGATATTAAAGAAGTAGAGGTTGTTATGTCCCAGTGTGATGGGACTTACATACTGAGGTGAGACATTTGGTAAAAGCTAACAGTCTTTATTGCTAACATTGGAGCCTAACAGTAAGCACTAGTTTGATAGCTAGTGCGGCTGCTCGGCTAACAGGAGCAGCAGCTGCCAGGCTTTTGACAGCTCCTTATATAGTGGCACCAGTTTCTCCTCAGCCAATCAGGGCTCAGCAGCTTCTGTGTCAGGCACGGACCAGAGGGAAGACTGGACACAGCAGAGGTGGTCGGGTTTACCAACTAGATGTTATCAAAGTTGTTATTGTTAATGGTTTCAAACTGCACCATGGTTTTGCATTGCAGACTGACTCTGCTGACTGCCATCTCTTTTATCCTGACCATCTCAAGCTTAATTCAGCCCTTCCATCCTTCCGAGATTGGTAAAATGAGGACCCAGATTGTTGGGGGCAATACACTAACTTTATAAATAGGACTGTGAAGCACTGTGGGGTGGTATATAAGTCTAAGTGCTATTACTAGTTCTAAACCCAAAGCAACAAAAGCAAATTAAAGATTGGAATGGGAACATTAAATGTCACGTCCCTAGAGTTTTCTGCTGACTTAGCCTTTAGTGGATAGCTGATTTAGCCCCCAGAAAAAGCTCTAAATATCTTTCCTTCTCCATGAACACTATGTCAATTATTTTAAAAACTATTACAATGTCTTTTAGACATCTGCATTTTATTTATGCCTCAGTTTTTATAAATTTCAATCCAGTTAACATTTGGAATGGGTTTCTCTGCTTTGTTTTTCTTTAATTAAACTGTTGTGTCGATTTATTTTATTGCATTTTTATCACTGTGTTCTAGTTCTTTGAGTCATAGACATGGGTATCCAGTACAAACCATAATGACAAAAAATGACAACATTTAGACACAACCACAGCCTTTCATACTTGCATCCTGATGGCTGATGCTAGTATGAAAGTCATAGGATTTGAACTGTGATGTCAGGACATCCATTTTTGTCATCCCCTAAGGACCCTACATGAGAATAAAAGGATAGATAATAAGGGCAGTAGGTCTCTAGGCAATACATACATAGAAAGGGGAGACTCAAGGTGCTATTACTGATTTTAATATTTTAGATTAAGAGATGTTGTATGTACGAAGTTCTCAAGAAGCCATAAAGTTATAGTGGTACAAATGTAATAGGTCCATTGGGATTTGCCTGCCACAACTGAAACAAGCCTTGACTTGTTGAATATCAAATTTATGACAAGAATGCCATGAGAAAATGACATTCAAGAGCACAGCATTAATGTAAGTAGGCAGCTTTTTAGTTCTTCTTTGGTGTGCCCTTGTTTATAGTCTAATGAGTGATCAATTACACATGACACAGGAAGTCTGTGATTAGTTTTTGTTTTTTTTTACATTTCTTTTGATAGACACCTGTTGTCCAGCACATTTGGAAGGAACCGGGCTCGGGAAGACAGAGCAGTTAAAATTTAATGGCAACTGAGATTATGATTGACATTTGGCTTTCATAAACATACTGAATTTTTTCACTAGCAACTCAACTTTTCTTTCTTTCTTTCTTTCTTTCTTTCTTTCTTTCTTTCTTTCTTTCTTTCTTTCTTTCTTCTCTCTCACTCTCACACACACACACCTTCTGAAATTTGACATTAAAGCATAAATTAATATCAATACAAATGTTAATTTGCAATCAATCAAAAGCTGTCAAAAGAGACATGGGTATCTTTTTAAAAAATAGAATGCATCTCAGGCCTCGGGATTAAGCCTTTTCTATAGGCCACATGAACAGGCCGCTGACAGCCAGAGCATTTTAAGTAGGGCAGATTTTAACAGTCAGACAGATTTGTAATGGGAGCAGCAGTCTTGCAGATAGTCAGGTTCTGAGCTATTACATAGCTATGTAAGAAGATGGAATTGAAGAAAATGTAATGCATTTTAAAAGGTAGCTTGGAATAACTAAGTTTCTCAGAACTGTATTTGAGACTGGTCAGTTTCTCACTATGACAACGTTAGTTTAGAATGTGCAGAATTTGTACCTAATGTAAGAGAGTTCTTATTCAATCATTTATTTTGCAAACTTATACCTGATCACCCCTGAATATGTTAAAACTGCCCAATCAGTACTATAGAATATATTTGCAAAAGATTTTATCCAGTAGGTAGGAGGTTGAGGTGGATTAAAAAAGTCAAGATAGAAATTACAATAGTGCAACCAAAACCTCACCCCTTTCTACTCACATGTGAAGTTGAAACACAAAATAGGTAGGACTCTTATCTTGTAAGCATCATCTTAATCTTAAAATGTACGTCCAAAAATTCAATTTCTAGAGGACTGAATGTTGAAATGATCATGAATTTGTTCCCTGACTTCAGTGCTATGTTGACTTTTGTGAATAAACTTAATGGTGTGATTTATTAACCAGAGAAATTTTGGTCAAGGTTATTCTAATAATCTCTGCTAACTCAACCATGATAATGCATTAGTCATCTCAGATAAATTATTGGAAAACAATTAGGTGAGTAAAAAGAGCAAAAGCTGGCAGAGGTGTAAATTGGTACTTCCTTAGATTTCACCCCAGGTAGTTCTTAAGAAGCAGATTGTTTGACAATTCAGTTAATGATAAACTAGCTTTGATGGTTAAAGTGAATCCCTGAAACAGAGGCTGATGAGGTTTTGATCTTGCCAGTGGCATGGGGGATTTGATCTGAGACCAATAGGCTCCATTTGTCAGTGACCTGAGAAATTAAAAAAAATGAAAGTTGGAAGTTTTAGTGATGTTTGAAAATAGAATAATAAATACTCAGTATAATATAAGACAATGCAGAATTATCCTAAAAATCATGTGTTTTCATCATCCATTCTAAAATTGAGCAGTCTTATATATTTCTAAAATAAATAGGCACATGATCTTTTAAGGTTGACCTAGCATCAGTAACAAAATGGAGCAAAGAGGTCTGTTTTCAATGTGGTTTATTAAAATGCTAGATTAAAAATAAGCATCTTGATTTTCCAAAATACTATGGATATTATAAATGCATTATATTTATTTTCCTCCATGATTAGGCATTTCTGCCTCTTCTTGCACATAAAGCTCCGAAAGTGGCTTATAAAATAATATATTCACCATACATAAGCAGAAGACAGAATTAATCTTTATATATAAGCCTCTCCAAGGACCTTGGTTGATGTCATGTCAGTCTGGCACAAACTTAATGGGAGACTTTCAAGGAATAAGAGAGCCAAAGATTAGGGTAGGAAAGAAAAGAAAGAGGGGAGGGAGGGAGGGAGAGGGTAGTGTTAAAAATCATTCTGAATCTATTTATATTCCTTCCTTTCTCCCTCCTTCCTTCCTTCCTTCCTTCCTTCCTTCCATCCATCCATCCATCCATCCATCCATCCATACTTTGCAATGTCCTTAAGAGGAGGAGCATTGTTCAAAATGTCCTTTTGATTTCCTGAGTTTGCAATGGACACTCTCCTCTCCCTGTGGAATCAGATAATGTAGGAGGGATCACATTATTCAGGAAGGCTGTGTTTCCTAGTTATCTCAAGCAGGGGGCTGCAATGTTCAGGAAATGAGTTTGCTCTCCTAGTTATTCTAAAATAGCCTTCCCTTGATGAAGGATTTATGTTGTCCTCCCCCACCCTGACTTCAAATAAAAAGTACAGAGGTACGGTATGCATTTCACTGCTGTTCTCACACCTCTTGGTCTGAAGCAAGGTCCATTTTTATAATAATTGTCATCGGTTGAGGTCATACAGAATCCATCTAAAAAGTAAGTAAGACATTTTTGATTGCCCTGTGATCACATATGGCATTAATATATGGCAACCAAAGGTAAGATGCTGCTGGCCACATTAGAATAAAATCATTGATTCAAATCTTCTAAATACATTTAAGAACATAAGGAAAAGCCAGGGGGAAATTCTCAGCTTAACACCATTCTGAAATACTTAACACTGTTGATGTAGAGGAGATATTTTAAGACTATGTCCTTTACCATATCCAATGGACAATATATCTCCAAATGCTTCTGGGTAATATAAATTGATCCACATTCTTAAGTGAAACACAATATTAACATACATGGAGTTTTTCCACTTTGTTTCTTAACACAGTTTATTATTTGGATATAGATGGGATCTTGAATCAAAGGTTTGTGAACATTTGAGATTATAATGTTTAATTGTAATTGTCTATCAACAAACCAGGTCACTTCAATCATACTTTCTTTAAACAAAGAATGAGCAGTGGTTTCTGTACAACATGTGTATTACTCATTCATTTGCAGCTGATGGTGTGATTAACCTGAAGGTTGGACATAGAAAATGGCCATAAAAAGCTGTTTCGTTCATGCAAACCAATATTTTATGGTTTGTTACAGAGAAGCACCTATTGTGAATCTGAAATCACTCATTCTTTCAGGACATTGGTTGTTATATTATGAAGACAGATATAGATGGACGAATCAGACCAAAGTTTCATTAGAAATGCATTCATTAGAACTTTTTTATCTTAGGGGAAAAAACGAACTATGAAGCACAAATGAACTTTTTTTTTAAACTAGGATCAATTAGGCTTGCTCCCAAACAGATTGCAGATAACAAGTTTCTTAAATAATCCAGGCTTCTTGTGGTTAGTATTAACTTTTTTAATTGAAGTATGTGTTTGTTTATTGTAAGTCTTTTCTTATCTTGAAATCAGTAAAAAGTCTTCTATATGAACAGACTTCTAGTTTTAAACTTTGTGAAAATATGGCATGCCAAAATTGTTATTACAGCTAATTAATATTTCAAAGGTTCATGTGTTTCTGCAAATTGCTTGTATTAGTTTACAGCCTAATTACTATATTACTTATTATTGCAGTTTATGATCACACTATAACTACACTGAGCACATGCATTGTATTCTAACTGCAGAATATCCTTCATGATTTTGTGATGATTAATTTTACATATTATTATATCTTTAATTTAAAATAAATATGCTACTAAAATAGTTTAAACTGTTCAAAGTATAATATATGAAAGCATAAATAGAACAAAAATATATGGATCAATTTGGTATTTTAAAAAAATTAAAGGAAGCATATCTCGTAGCCTAATGTATCTGACAAAATTTTTATAACATTAAAATGTGAGATGGGAAAGTTATATACATAATCTTAAACTCACAGGGAAAAGAAGAAGTAATTAGCAGCCACAAACATCTCAGCTAGAACATAAACACATTTCTGATTTCCATATCCTCGCTGGAGTAAGATTTTCTTTGAATTCCTAAAAAACAACATTTCACAGAGAATTGTAACCGAAACGACTTTACATAATTAATTAACACTTCTATTTCTCCATTGAAGTGCCTTCCCATAATTGTGGAACTCAATTAAGAAAACCAACCACGTGTCAAATAAATGTCAGTTAATAACCAACATCACAGTATGTATCTCACATTGATGTTGGAGGCAGAATAAAGTTATCCTTATTAGTTGATTAATTAATCCATGGTTTTGAAATCTTTATCTATCTAGACATTAAATGTAGAATGCTAGTTAAATCTAAATGTTTTAGAGACTTTTATATTGGAATTCTTTTTTCTTCTTAAAACTTTAGTGAAAGTCAAATGCTTGCTAATAGATTTGTCCTTGAGCTTTCCATGCTTATTATATCTAAATACTTAAATACACACACAAATATACATCAGTCATCTCAATGCTTCTTATATTACTGGTAGTTCATGTTGATATTGGCTCAAAATGAGACACTGTTGTAGCACCACAGAGAATAGCTGTCACGCTTATTAAAAAGTTACAATGCCAATGGAATCATGAAGCTATACATAGGAAGATAAGGAAAGATTAGATTTAAAGAATATATTTCATGAAAAGGACAGTACAAACTCTTTTCAAAGAGAATACATGTAAAGTGTTGATGAGCAAATAGTCCATATTGGAACAGATTGGAACGGAACCCTGATTTTGTAAATGGCCCAGTGCTTCATCTTGTCATTATAAAGATTGCTGCTCATCAATCAAATAGACAATGCCAATCTTGAGAATATGAAAAAATGTGGAACCATTTTGAATTGGTGAAGGTGGATGATTTTTTTTCTAATGGTAAAAAGATTAGATTGGAGAAGAACAATAGTCAATGTAAGTATCTTCAGTAAAATTAATATGTAATCTAAAAAGGAAAGAAGATCCATTACCAGATTTGATGGAGGTGGTTTGAAAACATTCTCCCTTTCCTGCTTATGCAGAAAATCCAACTCCAGTGGGTATCTTTGGGATTGACCTAAAGAAGTTTCCAAGTTTCTCTTTCTTTAGCCATTTGGCAAATGCCTTAAAGACATGAATAAACTTAGAGGAAAACAGCAAGTTTAACAATGAATATTATATTTGGTAAATAGATTCATCCATCCCACTAAATTCTGATATGTTTTGTTTGGTTTGAAGTTAGGAAATTGGCAAATCCAGTCATTGTGCTTTATAGAGAATATTTTAAAGTTTAGCGTACAGTGTCAACCAGCCAATGTAAGTTCAGAATAGACTGATCATCCCAATTGTAATAGCACATACCGGTAGTGTTTGCTTATTGATTGTCTCAGTTAGTGACCATTTGAAATTACAATAATGTAAAAAAAGCAACTTTGCAACCAATCCTTACATTACTGTCACTGTATCCTACAGTCATGTAATTGCCCTCTGTGTACCAACCAACTTGTGACAAAGAGTTAATGGAGAATGTACTGTAGAAGTAAATCACAAGTTGTAGTCATTTGCTGTTTCACTTAAAAACTATGGTGATTTGCTTAACGACCAAATGGGAATGGAGATGATAAACTTGTCACAATCACATAATTTTCCCCTTAGCAACTACGGTTGCTAAGCGTGCTTAGCATGGAGTTGTCAGCCCCAAATGTGATCACTAAGGAAGGATTGTCTGTATTGGGATGCAGGAATAATGCAAACATATTGGAGGATAAAGCTGAATGTGCCCGCACAAGCTCACATACCAATCTCTTGCCTTTACATATAATGCATGGCACTGGTCCATTACTAATAAAGTCTTCCGGGAATAGGGCGGCATATAAGCCAAATAAATCAATCAAATCAAATAAAGGTCTAAGATAGTGTGTCCAACCTTGGCAACTTCAACTCCCCATGGCTGGCTGGGGAATTCTGGGAGTTGATGTCCACGGATCTTAAAATTGCCAAGGTTGGACACTCCTAGTTTAAGATTTTCCCATTTGGTCAGAGAACTGGGAGGAAAGGAGAAACATATTTCCTTGTTGCAGTCTTGGATTGTCTTTACAGCACAGGCAAAATTTAAACCAAGGCTCCTTGTGTCTTAATTCAGCTTTTGCCAACAGCATTCCATGACAGTTTTGATGGATAAACAGATTATCCATTTGCCATTGAAAAAGAAAAAAAAAACCAGAAAATGAGTGCCTAACCAAAGTATAAGGGAGAAGTAAAAAAATTTAAAACCTAATTCATCTTTTAACTTCCACATAAACATGTCTAAGAGAAGATGGGGAAAGTTGCATTAATACTGTGAATCTCCCATGGAATATTTCAATTAGCATTAAACATATAACATGTTTGCAGAATCATGCAACAATTGCTTGCTCTTATCTGTTTGAGAGACAGAATGGAAAAAAGCCGAATTGTCAGTTCTTCTTGAAAAATACAAGGGGTAAAGAGACACTGGAGAAAACCTTCCAAAAGTTCCTATCCTGCCGAGTTGAATCTCAGGATTAACCAAAACAGTATTGCTGAACTTCTTTGAACACAATGCAGCTGTCAGAAGCACTTTCCCTTTCTTGTGTAAGCCTTCTGTTATGTCATGGAGGGGCCCCTTCAACCACAGATGTCAAATCTTCACATGTTGGGGCTTGCAATGCTACATTATGTCTTTAGAGAGGCTTTGCATTCTGCTCTGATGCAACATAAATCATAACTATGCTCCCCATTGGAAAGCACAACAATGCAGTGCTAATAAATATCTTACTAAAAGCCCTTCAAAAATCAAATTTTGGGATGCCTTTTTAAAGCACTAGAATCTGTAGTCTCCTGATCCTGCATCCCAGCCCAAATATGAGACACTTCATGGTAATAATTAAAGTAATAAAATCATCCATCTACCAGATTAATATACACTGATACATTTTGTTTATTGGTTTTCCAATATATCTCCTCATTTGCTCTTCATCATAGATTCTTCTTCCTTACACTCTGGGTTGGAGACATCTTCAGGAATCTTGTACATTGGCCTTTTGATCCAACTTCCCTGTACTAGATTCTGAAGTTTTCTTGGCACATTTTTTCAAAATGGTTTGCCCCTAGAGTGGAACTAAATTTTACAACTTCCCAGTTTCTATCTTAGTGTGTTAAACACTGCACCTATCATGACACAACAATGTTCCCCTAAAGCCTTGTTTTTAATGGATAGAAACTAGTTACTACATGTATTGTTCAACCAAAGTTTATTAAGAAAGTAGATTGGCCAGTGGATAAATTTGCTGGCTAGACCTTTGTTATCAGGAAAGAATATTTTTTCTTGACTAGCAAACAACAGTCAATCTTCCTAAAAAGTCTAGTTTTTAACCATTGTCTCCATACTAACTCAATATTATGCTTAAGAGAAATCCATATTCAGGGAACCCAGATGCTTCTCCCACATAGTTCATAACACCCCACTTCCAAGGTTTTATAATCAATCTCCTTACCATCATCCCATAAGTGTTCAGCATTCTAGAGTTCCGGAAACTTGTTGGTTGGTACTTAGAACTTCTCACAAACACTCTTACATTTCCCATTGGCTACAATAGCAACATCTTATCATGTTTACAGCTTATTAAGTGGGGGGAAGTCTGTTTATAAAATTGCTGACAATTTCCCCTTTGTACCTCACAGGAACTTTTAAGTACAACAGAGAAATGTCAGCTGGTAAACTTCATCTCATAGTAGCTGGATGAATGGAGAGAGACAGAGGCAAGAAACACACACACACACACACACACACACACACACAATGTTCCAAGAAACATAGCTGGATGTATTAGCACTTTATGTTATTACGCTATTGTCTGGAATGGAATTGGGCAGATTTTTAGCATGGCAAATTCAGTGCAGGGTGACATTTGATTGGGTAACTTCTTTTTTAATTCTCCTGTTGGTCTGCTGGTAGGTGGCTTATGGCACTTCCAAAAAGTTATTTGTGTTGCAAGGTCAACAAAAGTGAAGATGATTAGTGGTTGGCTTCAGTGGAATGGAAATGATAGGAGTGGCCTGGCATTTGCCATTGTCTCCATCTGAAAACCCCAAGGTTCTTTTGGCTTTATAGCACAAAAAATGAAACATGAACCTGAAGCTAGAAAGAAGCTCATATGTTCTAAAAATAGAGTTTTCTATTTCAGGGATGACTTCCAAAATTGGATAGTTTTTTCCTACTTTCTCTAGAATTTAATAGGCTGGAACACACAATTATCCTGATTTTAAAAAAATTACTTGCAACCATAGGTTTTAGCAAGATTGCAACTCAATTATAAACTCTGGATTGACTTATATAAAGGTATGTTCCAGGGGTGGGTTCTGGTAGGCACTACTGCCACTTTGCTCATGTGCACGCTTCAGGCATGCAGACTTAATGTCCGCTGGGGGCACATGAGCAGTGCAATTAAAATTGTTCTGCACATGCACAGAACTGAAAAACAAGATGGAGGCACCAATGGCACCGCCCAGAGAACCAGTTTGGGGTGTGGCAGGCCTGTGTTGCTGCAGGTTCCAGCGACCCAGGCCGCCAAACCAGTACTGATTTTGTCGAACTGGTCTGAACCAGTAGGAACTCACCACTGGTATGTTCTGTCTGTTCTTTTCTTCTCTGACTATTGATCTCTAAAGGTGCTAAACTTCAGTCCCCATAATTCCATTGTGGCACATTCTTTTACTATAGTAATAATCAACAGTGGAAGCTGAACTTCTAGAGAGAACAACGCTGAGGAAGATTCACACATTGTGCCAAATCAGACTGTGCCATGTTTGGTTTGGTTTAGCGTTTTGGGAACCCAGCCAATTCTCATTGGATCAATAATGATAGTTAAGCAAGCATAAGCAGGCATGCTAAGCCCAGCATGTGAACCCAGTTAGAAAGCTAGTTGCCTTTCCCAGTTAACCATTTGGGTTTGAGGAAGATTAGTACCAAATGAGGTATTTTATGCATGAGTTATGAGGATTAGAAATATTCATCCCGCACACTCCATCAGTCATAAGTTTCATATTAATATTTTCGGGGTGACTCTAAAAGATGCTATAAGTGATTACTGGGGAAATTACATATAGTAAATCAACTGCTTCTGGGAAATTGAAAACTATCCTGCCATAATCCTTATATACTGGACATGGCTGTAAATGCCAGACAGAAGCTCCTATATTTTTCATCTTTTCCTCTATCTTGTATATCAAACATATTTGATCTATCTTGCTTTCCAGATAACAACATTAGTACTATTTCCGAATTTCATTTACCTCTTTGGTAACACAGTTGTCCAATCCCTGTGAGCCCTACCTTTGCAAATTCAATCTAAAAATAATCAGTGCAATCTAATATAATTAAATCTAAAAAATAAGCTTTCCTATAGTATCTCGTATAGCAAAAATAGTTTCTGAACTCTGCCCGATTGTTTCTTTCATCTGGCAGCCGATGCATCTGCTCAGCCTGTTTACAACTAGTCCAATGTCAGAAATGATTGCCCAGGAGCAGGTTTCTCATTGTTGTCTTTTGGCAAGCTTGTCACCACAGGCTTAAATTAAATCTCATTCAGTCAGAACTTCTGCAGCAGTAACAGACTAGCTTGGGTCAGGAGTAACCCCAGAGATTTACAGAAAGAGTACATGAAACAGTTTGCATAGTTTTCAGAACATTACTATTTGCTCATCTTCAAAGATTTAAAAATCTGGCATTTAAGTAGGCAAGGTGTAGTTCCTACTTAAAGCTACATTCTCTGTTTTTAAACTTGTTCCCTTCGTTACCCTTGTTGTGTAAAGAAGCAGTTCCCAATCCTTTTCTTTGTGTAAATCCATCTATGGTCAGTAAAGGTCTTTGAGGAACATCACCCAAGCAAAGGGCTGCTAATACTACAATGCCTGTAGGCAGCACATTATACAAGAGAATCCTATTCTCCCACAATATCTCAAAATTCCATTTTTTTAAAAAAAGTGAATTATTTTGAAATCGTCAAACCTCACAAGAGGTTAGAGCAGAGCTGTTAAACTGGTGGCTGGATACATCACGCACAGGACATACCCACTGCAGTTCTACAAGTGGGGAAAACATCGCAAAATGTCACATGACGGCAACGTGATGTGGTGAGTTTGACACCCATGGTTTAGAGTCTTATTCTGAAGTCTCATGAGATATTGAATGAGAAATCAGCATTTTGAAGAATTAACAATCTCATAAGATTTGGATCATTTACTTTTCTTATTTGTTTGTTTTAGTATACCAAGAAAAATTGGTAGTATGCTGATAGTGAGATTAAACATTTATATTATGGTCTCCAAGTACAAATTGGGAACAATTGAGGTAGGGCAGTTATATAGAAGTACAGGATTGCATTACAAAAATAGGCAGGGCCATAATCTGTTTAAGGGGTGAAATTGGTACATTAAGTAATGAGGGGGGCATTTTTCCAGTCCCCAATCCAAAAACAATAGCAACTTTTTGGATCCATCCATGCTTTTGGTGACCCAAAAATTGTTGATGGGTTATGTGGAGATAGTAGGCTATTCGTAGTTTCCAAACTATTGGGTTTTTTTTTACTTCGTAAGGTGGAAACATAGACAGGTAGTCTCAACTTACAGCAGTTCATTTAGTGACCATTCAAAGTTGCAAACACAGTGAAAAAGTGACTTATTGCTGATTTTCATACTTACAACCATTGCAGCAACCCCATGGTCAGGTGATCAAAATTTGGACACTTGGCAACTGATTCAATTTTATGACAGTTGCAAGTGTCCTGGGATCATGAGATCCCCTTGTGTGATTTTACAAGCAAAGTCAATGGGGAAGCCAGATTCACTTAACAATCATGTTACTAAACAACTGCATTTAACAACTCTCACAAGTGATAGTGGCAAAGCAACTGTTGCAAGAAAACGACAGCGGCAAAGTTTGTATAACTCTAATGTACAATTGCAAAATTAACAAATGACAAACCTGTTATGGCTTCAGTTGCAAGAAAAAGTATGTGAACCCCTTGGGATTACATGCAGTTTTGCATGAATTGGTCATAAAATGTGCTCTGAACTTCATCTAAATCACAACAATAGACAAACACAGTCTGCTGAAAATAATACTACATGTTTTACATGTTATGTGCAATTAAACCATGGCAACATCTAATGTTTGTATAGTATTATTTTCAGCAGACTGTGTTTTTCTATTGTTGTGACTTAGATGAAGTTCAGAGCACATTTTATGACCAATTCATGCAAAACTCCACATAATCCCAAGGGGTTCACATACTTTTTCTTGCCACTGTATATGTATGACTATAGTCATTTGCATACTGCACTAAAAGTTAAATTATGCTCTGTTACATTTAAGTTATAGCAACCTAAAGTTATTTGTTAAATTTCAGTGTTATCCTTAAGAAACAGGTCCCAACATGTTTAGCTTCTGATAGACCCAGTTTATTTAATGTTGTGAAAGAGGGACTACTGAACAAGACTGAAACTGATTTGAACATGCATTTAAAAATGATAGATGTCTTGTCATAAAAATGACAAGAACAATGGGGAAAAAATGACATATTGAATATACAAATGAAACCAGCTGGTGTCTTGATGACTAAAAGAAACATACAAATAAAAAAACAAGAAGGATGACTTGGACAACTTTGCTATGTTGGATTTACAAAAGAGACTTGTTAAGGTTCTGCAGGATTTCCAGAGCCACCTTTTAATGAGATGGACAGTACACAAACCTAATAAATAAATAAATAAATAAATAAATAAATAAATAAATAAATAAATAAATAAATAAATAAATAAATAAATAAATAAATAAATAAATAAATAAATATTTGTGGAAAAGGGCAAACAAAAAAATTGAAAATAAATCAAGCTTGAAGTGATTCAAGACCAAGATTGTCATAAGTTGGTTTACTTGATTTAGGGTTACAATAAACTTTGCTATCTCTGGTAATTCTGTATGGACTTTTGCTGACATCAGGATTGCAATGACAATGCTTTATGCATTTGTCCATTGATAAAAGATAGAATATGAGATGACATCATTTTTTGTATATTTGTATATTATATTACATCATTTTTGTATATTTTTTGTATATTAAGATAGTGTGATATGAAAACATCGCTCATTGCGATGGAAGGGGAAGTTATTTGTTTATATAGTTCTTTTTTTCCCTTTACTATATTTTCTATTTTTCTTTCTTTTTTCCCTTTTTTTTTGTATTTACTCTCTTTTAAGTTTGTATTAGTTTTTTTTCTTTTTAATTGTAACCATTAATAAAATTATTATTAAAAATAAGTCTACTAGTGGCAATTTTTGGGGGGGGGTGTATTTTGGTTCTTCATTTTTCCTGCAAAACCTGCAGTAGCTGAGAGGAGGACATTTTCTATCCTCAGCTGTTCCAGACAGTAGAAGAAAATCACAGATTGTCCTCACATTGCTTTTGAGAGTTTGGGAACCAAGAACTGTGCAGGTGTTGAAGGGCCCTTAGGCTCCATCATGCTTACCACTGAGAAATCCAATAATAGCGCTTCAGAGTTTTGCAGCAACCCCAGGAAGCAAGTCACTAATACAAAAACAAATCTTTCCTCAGACTTCAAGGATTAGCAGCTAATACATAAGCAGTCATATAGAAATGCGCAAGAGAAAGCCACAATATAAGACCCAATGCCCACAACCACAGAGGAGCTGAGGGATTTGGGCTACAGTGTTTCATCTTATTCTTGCCAAGTTGTAATCCATTTTATTTTTCAGAAACAAGCAAAGCACGAAAGGCAACCTACATCATGGCACAAGGCTGGTTTTTCAAAGAGAAAAAGCCAAAACACTGCAGGGCACACATTCAAGCAATTGCTTTGAAAACAACTGCCCGCTTCAAAGAGTTTATTTCGGTGCTTGACATACAAGATCTTTGAATTTTCAACCCAGTGATTTAATTTTATATGAAGATTAGTGGTTCTCAGCTTTGTGTTTCTTACCCTGACTGAAAGGGACAGTAAGTCTTTGGGTGAATGCAGAGACTATGGGTGGTTGAACTATAAAAGTTAGTCTTCATATTTGCTCTAGGAAAAGAAATTCAGAAGACAGTGAGGTGAAAGGAAGCAAGCAGTGCCTAATTCATGGCACAATCTGGGAGGCAACTAGAAACTGAAAAGGTGATCCATTTTATTTTCCCTGCAAGGTTGTTAGGCCACCTGCTGTAGATAGAATAGGAAATACCATTTCACCTCTATATTTCTTAGGAAATAACATAATTATATTCTAAACAACATAGCATTCTTAAATAACAGAAATCATACTGATTGCCAATTGTAAATCCCCCTCCTTTGGGAGAGTGTGCATTGAAACTGAGACTGGAGAGCTCTCTGTTGGAGGTGCTTTAATGGATTCCTGATCAACGCAGGGTTTTGAAGTCAAAATCATTCTGGTTTTATCATTCAGTTCTTTGAATTTAATCCCAAGTGCTGAACAGGAAGGGAGCATCTAAGGCAATGATGTCCAACCTTGGCAAATTTAAGACCTGTGGATTTCTACTTTCAGAATTCCCCAGTCAGCCATAGGGAAGCCATGGCCAAGGTTGGAGACCACTGATCTGAGGCATTGACCTCCTGCTCACTACAGAAATCCAAATTAAAAAACCCTAGACCAAAAGCCTGTTCAATTCACCTATCTTAAACATAACCACGGAAAGCAAGACCATCATATCTAGCTGAGTGGTTCCTCGGTTGAATTGCTTTTATAGGTGGGTAGTTTTTGTCTAACATGGAATCAAAATCCACCTTTGTCCAATTTAAATCCACTCTTGTCTGTCCGGAGTTATGCTATAAGTTAGAACAATTCCTAATATTTCTTTTCCTTTACATCCTTTGATTACTAGAGGTGTTCCTTCTTTCTAGCTGCCTTTTCTCAAGCATTGCAGGCTCTGTGAATCACTCTTTCGTGCAGTGACATGCGGTGAAGCTTCTGCCTGGTGAGGCAAAAAGAAAGAAAGCGGCTCCCCCCCCCCCGCAGCAGGCTGGAGCGAGAGCCGCGGTCTCCCAGCCAGCAGCCCCAGGAGGAAACGGCGAAGAGGGGTGGGGGGTGTTCCAAGAAGCCCCCACCCCTTTTTGGCACTCCGCAAGGCCTGCCCGAGCTCTGGGAGAAAGCAGCGGGAGCGGAATGCTGTCATCTATTGCCGGAAAGTCCGGCGAGGGAAGCAGGGCTCATGGAGACTCGCTAGCAGCCGGCTTCTCTGGAGCGGGGGGGGCAATAGAAGCGGAGCGGATCGCAGCAGAAAGAGGATCCGCTCTGCTTCTATCGCCCCCCCCCCCCCCCGCTCCAGAGAAGCCTGCTGCTAGCGAGTCTCCACGAGCCCCGCTTCCCTTGCCGGACTTTCCGGCAATAGATGACAGCATTCCGCTCCCGCCGCTTTCTCCCAGAGCTCCGGCAGGCCTTGCGGAGTGCCAAAAAGGGGAGGGGGCTTCTTGGAACACCCCCCCCATCCCTCTTCGCCGTTTCCTCCTGGGGCTGCTGGCTGGGAGACAGAACCAGGGCTGCAAACACCCTCCCCACCCCTCTTCGCCTTTCGCCTCCACGGTTCCTCCTCACCCCCCCACCTCCTCCATCCCCAAGTCTGTGTCCACCAGGCGTCTCGCGTTTATGCCCGCCATAAACGCGAGATGCCTGGCGGACACAGCCGGGGGGATGGAGGAGGCGGAGGGGGGCGAGGTGGCAGCCGGCGAAGAAAGGGGAGAGGAGGAGGAGGAAAGAAAGAGGGGAGCAGGATGGGGGGGAGAGGGCTGCCCCTCTCTTCTCAAACAAACAAGGCTCCCCTCCCTGCGTCTGCTCCTTCCCTCTCTTCTCAAGCAAACTCTCTCTCAAATTGAGAGAGAGTTTGTTTGAGTGAAGTTAAGAAACACACACACACACACACACACACACACACACACACACACACAGACAATAAAAACAAATGACAATCACTTAAATTACAAATAAATTGAATTCCTCCCCCCTGCCCCCTCCCTCTGACCAACATACCTTCCAGCTACGCCAAAATTCCAGATTCGGTCTAGCTAGGCTCCAGGGCCAGGCAGGCTAGGATAGTGGCTCCTAGAGCCACCACGTGCCCTCTGCAGGAAGAGGCCCGAGAACTATGGGCCTCATTTGCATACTAATTTTTTTGCTTTTAACCCTTGGTTAACCCTTAAAAGGCAAAAAAATCCTTATGCAAAGGAGGCCCCGAGTTCTCTGGCCTCCTCCTATACTTAAACACTATGTACACTTCAAATCACTGTGAGTTGAAGTCTGGTAGCAACTAGCTTGGCCTTAATTATTTTAGAAAAAATCTTTAAAATTCCTTCCTTTTCCTGAGGAGACTGGTGAGGCCGCGCCTCCCCTGCCTCTAGTGAGTGCACGTGGGCTTAATTTCTAGTTCCATGATCATGCCCACTGCCCTTCTCGGAACAGGTTCCCATTTCTCTGGATCCCCTCTAAAGTGCCTTTTGGATTTTGTTTAGCAAACTAAGTTTGAATTTCATCCCTAACTTTGAAAGCATTAGCTACTCTATTCAATTGTGTCATGTGTCAACTGCATGCTTACTGTAAAATATGAGAGATGCAATCCAATTCATCTTGGGGAAAAGCTGTTCTATATATACACAAATAAGCTGAGAACCATTGTGCAGCAAACAAGCTTTGTTATAACAAACTTCAGGATAATTTCTCAATTTTATTAATGGTTTGATTGCAGTGCCATTAAGCAATGTGGAGCAGGGGGCGGGGGAGAAGAGATTGTGCTGATATGCACTTCTATGCATTCTTTTTGTCCTGATATAAAACAATATTTGCCTAGAAGTGATTGCCAAAGAAATAACATTAAAAAGTAGGCAACATATTGCATTATCGTTTCCAAGGAAATTATACTTTTTAAGGGAACACAATTTTGCACCCATGAGCAAATGCTAACCTCCTTCACTTTAATTTGAAACTAATCTATATACTGCAAAGATTAACTGAAAAATCAATACATTTTGTCATTCAGAACAAACCCTAATGAGCATTCAATAAGAATTATCTCCTAATAAAACAACCCACCTCCTAAGATCTCACTTTCATGACCGGTGGTCCCCAAGTGGCCTCTTTATTTCCTTCAAACTACAGTGTAATCAAATTAGCTCTCATGCTTTTATTATTCTAGCAATATTTCTTCATAAAAATAGTTATGCTAAATCATATATATAAAGAGGCAAGAAAATTATACTGCCGATTTTTAAAAGAACTAATCATCCAAAAATATTTGTGACAACTATAACACAATAGTACTTTGTTACATAGGTTTTATTTTCTCAAGGATACCGTCTGTAGTTTTCAACCTTTCTATTTATTAAGAAATAGCAGACTCCTAATTAGGATTAGAAGCAGGTGCTGTTTCCTTTATGACCTTGACCATTACAGACATTCAAGCAGGCATCTATATGCAGACATTTTAAAACTTCCAATTGGCAATCATTTTTTCTTCTTTTTATACATTTTTACACATCGGAGATTTTAATTTTCCTTTGTCACATGCCAGGAACCTAACTCAGACCCTAAGTTATCAGTAATTGCAAGGTAGAGAGATATGCCACTTTCACGTTATACATGTAGTGTGTCCTTAAGACCTAAAACATTACAGAAGAATAGTCTGGAGAAAGCAGAAAGTCATTAAATATAAGGCCAATTTCCAAGCTGACATCTCTACTAGTAGATTACCAATGTCCTACCATAGGTTGAAGACATCCTTTATCAATGAACTTGGCATTCAACCATCCCCTGATTCAGCAAAATCATTTCAGTTCATTGACTGGAGTCACATATCACAGTAATATTCCTGCCATGCAAGAGTGATGACAAAATAATCAGTACAATGCAATACACTTAACAAAGAATCCTCTGTTTTTGATGAAATGCATTTTATGATCAAAAGACATGTATTTAGCATTATTTGACATGCTATCCCCATTGACTTGTAAAACAGATTATTTGAACATTTTAGTTTTTTTTTTAATTGCCATGTCTACCATCGTTAAGTTATCATGTGTACCATTACAAAATTCTGAAGATTTAAAATCATTAAAAGTTTTTTCCCCAATTAAAATAACAACTTAGGAGTTCCAGATACTGCTAATGCATCTGGCCCAAATTCTGTAATCAATTTAGCTGAATATACTGCCGTTCAGTAATTTCAGGAGTGCAAATGTTTTAGAAGGCTGGTTAAAAATAAGATGACCTAAAGTTCTAGCAGTGGTGGGATTCTACTGGTTCGGACCAGTGAGGGTGAACTGGTAGCTCTGATGATCAGCTGGGAGCAAACAGGTTCGCTCTGACGATCAGCTGGGCCTACCTGTAATAGCCTCGTAAGTCCTCGGACTTACGAATGACAGCTCAGCAGCAGCCAGGCGCGCCTTAGCCAATCAGGCGCGCCTGCAAGTTGCCGGGCTGTCATACGCAAGGCTATTGGCTCGTCCGTCTGACAGCTCCATATAAAAAGCTGTCAGACGGAGGAGAGGTGCCGGTCTACTCACAGTTACTGTTCTTGCCTGTAATAAAGAGTTCTTTATGGTTAGCTCAGACCCCTCTGCTTCTTTCCTGCCGCCGATCTAACACTGGCGACGAGCAGTGGGATCACCGGCTCTGAGCACGACCTAGAGGGCAAGCAACTATCGTGTTTAGGCGCTTAGACCGGACAAAAAACCGCGCCTCAAATCGCCTCAGCCGCCTCGCCGCCTCAGCCACGAACCGCTATGGCCGGCATGCCAGCCTTTGCTCCGTTCGGAGCTGCCGGAGAGTCCTAGGCCGCATTTTTAGAGAGATTCGAATGCTTCCTCATCGCCAACAACCGGCAAGGCTACTCTCAAGCCAGGAAGTGCGGGTTTTTTTTAACCACCTGCGGACCTGAGATGTTTGCGACGGCCCGCTCATTCGCAGCCCCTCGGGCTGTATACGATCTGACCTGGGAGGAACTAACTGAGGGGCTCCAAGCTTACTATGCCCCAACCCCATCTCAGATCGCCCGCCGTTTCGCCTACCGCCGGCGAGTGCAGAAGCCGTCTGAATCGGTGAATCAATTCTTACAGGCTCTGCGAGTCGCCGCGGCACAATGTGACTTTCCCGACTTGGAAAACAACCTAGTGGAGCAATTTGTGTGCGGCCTCAAGGATATATTCCTGAGGCGCCGGCTCCTTGGGAAGCCTAAAGTCACCCTGGTCTATGCCATTGACGAAGCCAGGGCCGCCGAGCTTGCCGACCTCTCCTCAGTGGAGATCGACCGCTATCTACCACAAGCGGCCGCTTCCGCTCTTGTGCCTGCCTTGCCAGCCTTGCCGGGGCCTGCCCCTGCGCCACCACAGCCGTCTACTTACATTACCAACCTGATTGACGAGTTGGCACCCTTGCCTGAACAATTTTACACTGATCAGGTGGATCGCCTAAGGGCCACCCCTCGCCGGCCTCCACAACAGCAGCCGGCCCTGATCCGCGCTCCTGCGGCCTCTCCTGCTTGCCTCGGTTGCGGAGGCTCCCACGCCCGGTCTGCCTGCCCATTCAAGGCCACCGTCTGCCGCCGATGCGGCAAGAAGGGTCACTTGGCGCAGGTCTGCCGGGCCTCCCTGCCACCTATTCCACCGGCCGAACAGCTTCCCGTCTACGGTCCAGCTCCTCCTCCCAAGAACCAACCAGCCAGACGCCAGCAGCCACGCCATGAAGACTGCTATGCCCTGACCGAGAATGTGCCTGCCACCCCTGCGGTGTCAATCAACCTGGCCTCAGCGGGTATGCAGAAGATCGCCATTAAAGTGACTATTGAGGGTTCCCCCTGCTTAATGGAGGTCGATTCTGGCTCCTCCCGGTCCCTCCTCTCCTGGGCTACCTTCATGAAACTATGCCCCCATGTGTCCAAGTCCCAGCTTTCTCCATCGGACGCTATATTAAAGGACTACCAGGGGACTAATATTCCCACCCTGGGATGCTAGGGGGTGCGGGTTTGCTATGGGAGCCATTGTGCAGTCCTCCCAGCCCTCATTGTTTTAAAACCCCTCCCCTCAATCCTGGGCCTCGATTGGTTCACTCCTTTAGGGTTATCCCTGACAGGAGTGCACAGTGTGGTGGACAGGTCCCCTGATGTAGCAGCAGTCCTCATGGACTATGCTGACATCTTTAATGGGGAACTTGGCCAATACAAGGGCACCCCTATCTCCCTTAACTTGGACCCCCAGGTTGCCCCCATCAGGCTGAAGGGTGCCTTTTGCCTTGAGGCCAAAGGTTGACGCCGAGCTTGATAAGCTCTTGGCGCAGGGCGTCCTGGAGCCCGTTGACCATTCACGCTGGGAGACCCCCATAGTCATCCCCGTGAAGGCCGACGGGTCCATCAGGATCTGCGCCGACTACAAGTCAATGATCAACCTTGGCCTCCAGGCAAACCCCTATCCAGTCCCTGTCATGCAGCATCTGCTCCACTCCTTGGGGCAGGGCTGCATTTTCTCCAAACTGGATATGGCGCAGGCCTACCAGCAGCTTCCTGTGGATGATGATGCGGCGGCTGCCCAAACCATCGTCACCCACCGGGGGGCTTCCCGCTGTCGCCGCCTCCAATTCGGCGTCTCCGTTGCCCCGGGGATCTTCCAGAGCTTCATGGAGCGCTTGCTCCATGGGCTCCCTGGCGTCGTTCCCTACTTCGATGACGTCCTGATTGCTGCAAACAGCCACTCAGGACTCATCGAAGTCTTAAGGAAGGTCCTCGACCGCTTTAGGGGCGCGGGTTTAAAATTGAAGAGCAGCAAATGCTCATTTGCTGTGCCCCAAGTGGAATTCCTGGGCTTCTTGATTGACGCCCAGGGAATCCACCCCACCCCTTCCAAAATTGCTGCCATAAGGAACGCGCCCCCCCCATCTCAAAGGCGCAACTCCAAGCGTTCCTCGGCCTTTTAAATTTTTACGCGCCATTTATTCCTCACAAGGCGTCACTAGTAGAGCCGCTGCATCGGTTGCTCGACCGATCCGCGGCCTGGTGCTGGGGCAGCCGTGAGGCGCATGTGTTCGTGGCTGTCAAATCCCTGCTGACGTCAGAGGCAGTCTTAGTACAATACAGTGACAAGCTGCCCCTGACTTTGGCCTGTGACGCCTCCACCGTGGGTTTGGGGGCGGTTCTGAGCCACGTCCTTCCCAACGGCTCAGAAGCCCCCATAGCTTTTTACTCCCGGACACTTTCCTCCGCCGAGAGGAACTACAGCCAGATTGACAAGGAGGCTCTGGCTGCGGTGTCCGGGGTTAAAAAGTTCCACGACTATCTCTACGGTCGGCACTTCACACTCTACACCAACCACAAGCCTCTCCTTGGGCTTCTGGCTGGTGATAGGCCGACCCCCCCATCCTCTCCCCTAGGATGACCCACTGGACGGAGTTCCTAGCTGCGTACTCCTACGGGCTATGCTACCGTCCGGGCAAGCATCTAGGGCATGCCAATGCCCTTAGTCGCTGCCCCCTCCCTTGTGAGGACCCCCAGCCGGTCCCCTGCCTATCAGTCCTCTCCATTGCCGAGCTGGACCTGCCCATGACCTCCACTGACGTGGCCTCCCACTCTCAAGCTGACCCTGTCCTTTCTCAAGTCATGGCATGGGTCCTGAGATTTTGGCCTACAGAGGCTGTCCGCCCAGACTGCCGGGCCTTTAAGTCCCGCCAGTTGGAATTCTCCCTCCACTCCGGCTGCCTCCTCTGGGGCGACCGCGTGGTCATCCCATCGGTCCTCCGCACCCAAGTCTTACAGCGGCTCCATGCCGATCACCCCGGGGTCGCGCGCATGAAGGCGCTGGCCCGCAGCTATGTGTGGTGGCCCGGCCTGGACTCCGAGATCAAGGCCTGGGTCGCCCTCTGCGTCCCATGCCAGGAATCCCGCCCATCTCCCCCCTCCTCCCCCTCCCGGGAGTGGGAGATGCCCCGCGGGCCCTGGTCCCACATTCACTTAGACTTTGCGGGCCCCTTCCATGGCCAGGTATTCTTGGTGGCTGTAGATGCCTACTCCCGCTGGGTGGAGCTGGTCTTAATGCACTCCACCACAGCCGAGAGCACGGTGCGGGCTCTGCGATGGTTGTTCGCTACCCATGGGTTGCTGGATACAGTTGTGTCCGACAACGGCCCGCAATTTACATCTGCTGCCTTCCAAACATTCCTAGCCACCCAAGGGATCCGCCATGCACCAGTCGCTCCTTACCATCCGCCCAGGAATGGCCAGGCGGAAAGGGCGGTCCAATCGGCCAAGGAGGCTTTGGGCCGCATGAACCGAGGCGACTGGCAGGCAAGGGTGGACGCTTACCTAATGGCACAGCACTCCACACCTTGCCCCCTAACACGGCAAAGCCCCGCGGAGCTGCTGATGGGTCGTCGTCTGCGGACCACACTGGATAGACTACACCCCCTCTATTCAGGAATTCAGCCTGGCAACCTGGGGTCTCCCTCCCGTTCCTTCCTCCCCGGGGACACTGTATGGGCTCGCAACTACTCTGGGGACTATCGGTGGGTGCCTGCCACCATCACCAAGGTAACAGGACCCGTCTCCTACAGGGCCAGAATATCCAATGGCACCATGTGGCGGCCGCACCTGGATCAATTGAGAAGCCGCCACAACCAGGACGATCCAGCTCAACCTGACCCGCAGGGGCCGGCCACCGACACCTCGCAACCGGCCCCAGTTCCGCAACAGTGGACGCAATCCGACCATCCGATAGCCTTCTCCCATTCAGGCCAGCCTACCAGGGCCTCCGGGTCAAATCCGCCCTTCGTTGGCCTTTCCTCTGCCTCTCCAACCGAGCCCGCAATGCCCGTTCCCAACCAGTTAGGCCTCCTTCGGCCCAGCCTTCCCCAGCCCCAGGCCGCCTACCGGCCTGTTCCAAATCCACCGCCATCCTCGGCCGCGCCCCCTTCGCCCAGCCTACCTCATCCTTGGGTTCCGCCTTCCCAGCCAGGCCGCTCCTGTGATGTCACCTGGAGCTCCACTCCCCGCAGGGAGGAGCTCTTACAGGGACATCCTCACCAGTCGACGCCTGAGGTCCAACTGAGGCGTTCAGGGCGTGTCCGCCGTCCCCCCGCCTACTTACGTGACTACGCCTGCGCCATTTCTGATGCATGCGCATCGCTGGGGGGGAAGGAGTGTAATAGCCTCGTAAGTCCTCAGACTTACAAATGACAGCTCGGCAGCAGCCAGGCACGCCTTAGCCAATCAGGCGCGCCTGCGAGTTGCCGGGCTGTCATACGCAAGGCTATTGGCTTGTCTGTCTGACAGCTCCATATAAAAAGCTGTCAGACGGAGGAGAGGTGCCGGTCTACTCACAGTTACTGTTCTTGCCTGTAATAAAGAGTTCTTTACGGTTACCTCAGACGCCTCTGCTTCTTTCCTGCCGCCGATCTAACACTACCCACTTGCCCCTGCTCTATCCTGCCCTTTATTTCCTGCTTTCTAGCTCATCTAAATCACGCGGCATAGCTGATTCCCCCCCCCACAGCTGTTTTACTTATCGTTGCTGACTTGGAAGGTAAGCAGCTGAGCTTCTAAAGCACTCATGCATGCAAAGCGTGCACTTACTAAATCGGTTGTTAAACTGGCAGCATCCCACCACTGAGTACTAGCATCATTTTTTGGTCCGTTAATTTGACCAGAAAGGATTTACTTGTGATTCTCAGTTTCTCTGTGGTTGTTCTGGAGTATCAATTTCCCATGAGAATTTTTGTTCATTTAAAAATGAACAAAATGAGGATGAGAATGAGGATAATAAGTGAAACGTCTTCAAAGAAAAACAAAAAGTCCAACTTTAAACCAGAAAGTCCAACATGGTTGTCCCAAAAGTGCTTTAAAGACAACCATGACCTGGATGACTGAAAATCTCCATAGATATTTAAAAACAAGAAAATAAAGCTTCTAACTTGCTTTTTCTTCCTTTCCTCTCTTATCTGACCATTTTGGGGTACAAAAATAGAAGAATATTCTCCAGAATCATAGGCTTTGAGCATTTAAATCTCTGCTATGAACTTATAATCTAGTTATAATAGGGCCAAATCACATGGAATCCTAATTATGTAATCTAGTTTCTTTTCAGAATGTATTAAAATGTAATTGGATGATGGCAGAACGTGATGGCAAATCTTTCTTATGCTTACAGTTATATGGAAGCAAAAGATGGAGGGTTTTGTTTTGCTTTGCTTTTTTAATCACATTCTCTATTAAATGAACAATTATAGATCACAATTCTTAGGAGCTTTAGAAATGAAAAACAACCTAATATGTTTCTGTGAAATTATGAGTTCCTCGCACAATAGGCCATAACAGAGACATTATGGAAGAATGAAGCAGTTTTTTAAATTTCTAATTTGGGGTGGGGGATTTTTTTTTTCTTTCTCCTTTACAGAAAATGAACAATCAATATTTTCGCTATGAAGTCCTTGCCTGTGAGACGGGTGAGCTGAAAATCTTCTGGGAAAAGACCATTGAGAAGCAAACTCAACATTCAAAAGCTGAGAAAGACCGTTTACAGAGAAGTGCATTGACCAAGTGAGTGAGCACTTGGTTGACCTTTTGTGATTGATTTTGTTTGTTTGTAAATCTCATAAACATTATATGCAGTAGATGTGTGAGAATGGTACCAGAATAATTTCTGACTTTGGGAAAAGATAATACCCTATACCCCAAAATGGCAATATAACAGGACATTTTGGGCATAGCAGTGTTCTGTTCTCCAATGGAGAGGAAGATCTGGACTTACTTCCTCCCTCCCTTCCTCCTTTTATTTCACCTTTAAGTTACTTTTTGACTCCTGGCAACTACCTGGAGTAGTTACTGCAATTTTCTTGAAAATGTTTTGGGAATAATTTGCCACTGCCTGCTTCCTAGGGCAGAAAAAGAGTGACTGGGGTGAAGAGGTCACCAAATTGACAGTGCCTAAGGTGGGACTAGAACTCACAGTCTCCCAGTTTCTTGCCCAATGCCTTAAATACTACAACAAACTCCCTTAGATTCTATCTAGAGTGATCAAACCCAGTTGAGAGAAGCAAGAATTGCTTGGAAAAATGTAATCACTACAACAAACTCCCTTATATTCTATCTAAGGTGATCATACCCAGTTGAGAGAAGCAAGAATTGCTTGGAAAAATGTAGGAGTAGAGAAATTTTAAAAATCTGCCCAACCTTTCCTGGTTATGGGAAATTAAAAAGAAAAATAGTGCATTCTCCATTTTCTTGGCCATAGTAAGACTCCTGCTGGTTAAACAATGTCTATGCTAACCAACTGCCTTTCTTCCAAACAGACTCAGAAACGAATGGAAAGCAATGTTGGAAAAAAGATTAAAAATGATAAAAGAACATGAAGGAAAGAAAGAAGTCCCTCAATGAAGAAAAAGCACAGGTTTATGTACACTGATTGGAAAATGGCTTAAATTGAAAGAAGAAAATTTGCACTGGGGCAAAGCTGTAATGTTTGGCTTGCATTTGCTTAAAGCAACTTTCCAGAACTGAATACTCTCCAGATATTTTGGACCACAACTCCCAGACTTCCAAGTCAACATAACAGTTCTAATACACCTGGAGGCCACCAGCCTAGGGGAAGAATGATTTAAGAACATCCCTGAATTTATGTTAGAAATATATGTGATATTAAATAAGGTTTATTTCAAGAGGAGTTCAGTATCTAATGGACTCATGAACATGTTCATGCAATTTTATTGGGAACAATACAGATGTTGTTTGTACTTTTGCTAAGATTTTCTCCTGATTCCCCAGTCTAGGCAGCAGTCCTGGAATGCCCTGATATGAGAGAGAGAGACAGACAGACTATATTAGTTTGAGTTGCTCTTCAACTAAAACACTTCTCTGCTTTTTTTCTTATTTACCACTTTTTTAGAATCTAGCATACTGTTTTAACTTTTAGAATTACACATTTTTCTTATCAATTTATAATTTTGTATATTGCCGTAGGAGGCCTTCAGACTGAGAGGCAATTGATCAATATTATTGAAACATAATGTTTTCTTTTGGAACATTAAATACGTCAGCCAAGCTATATGTAACTGCAAATGCATGAAAGTTGTCCTTGGGCCAGCAGGTCTGTTTGTTCTCCCAGTTCTTTATTCTTGGAAGGGAAGTATGTCCACACACCTCTTGCAATCATTACTATTTTGACATGGGGGATATCATACTCTGAGTATCAAAAGGTGCCACAGAAGTAAGTAAATCCAGTCTTTCTGGAGTCTAGATGTGCCAGCTATCCACAAAGACTAATAAATTCCTTAAATCAGTTTCAATGCAAAGCTATCTATAAAATAAAGCAAACTATCCCCAGGAGCAAAACAAAAAGTGAGAAAATGCCATTCCTCTCTCTCTCCCATATTGCTAAATTCATGGTGGCAGGATTGGAGAGTCAAGAAGGTTCTGCAAAGCTGCAACCTTTCACATAATTATCTTGGGAGAATCCAGAAACATTATTTCCATGTAGAATTGCACTATGACTAAATAAAACCCCATGCTTTCACATATTGCACAAATTATCTTTTGCTGCAAAAGATAAGCTGGTGCCCTGTTCCATTCCATTCCATTTAGAGTTCAGTGTTATTTCAACACTCACATGGGATGCAATTTTCCATTATTTCTACAAGTACAGATAGTCCTTGACTTACAACCATTTATTTAGTGTACGTTCAAAGTTATAATGATGTTGAAAAGGTGACTTGCACTTATGTTGCAGCATTCCTATGGTAATATGATCAAAATTCAGGCTCTTGGAAAAATGGCCTGATTTTATGATGGTTGCAATGTTCTGAAGTCATGGGATATCCAATTGTGACCTTCCCAGCCAGCTTTTGACAAGCAAATGGAGAAAGCCAGATTCGCTTAATGACTACATAGCATCTGCAGAGATTCACTTAACAACCATGGCAAAAAAGGTTATAAAATCTGTTGTGACTCACTTAACAACTTCCCCACTTAGGTCCGATTTGTGGTTGTACCTGTGTTTGAAGCTAGTTTTAGTAACCTAGAAATAACCAGAAGCTTCAGGATAGTAGATGAGTGGATGCCACTGCTGTGAGATTGGGCACAATTGCATGAACATGTCCTATATGGTAAATATTTTATTTAATGTTACAATATAAAAAAAGAAAAAAATGATTGCATGCTCATAAAACACAGGCTTTTGAAAATATGGCAATTTTGGGGGTTCCCAAAAATTTCCTGATGAAACTGGTTTCATTATATGCAACTTTTATATCATAATTAACATTCTAGTTTTTGGAAAAAAAATGTAAATACAGAAATGTTATAAAATAAATTTGTCCTAAAAATAACTGACTTATGATAGTATTTATTCTGGTTACTATTGTGCCATACAATGTTAAATATTTTCAGTGGGAAATACAATCCTTGTAATATACATCTTTGAATGTTCTTTTCATTTTGCCGATTCAAACTGAAACAAGGAGACCATGATTCCTAGATCAATAAGAGTATATGGCTATATGCAGTGGTGGGCTGATGCCGGTTCGGACTGGTTCAGGCAAACTGGTAGTTCCAAACGGTGGGTGCACCCCCCCGCCCCAGGGCTATTTCATCTGTGTTTTTGGAGCCATGCGCATGCGCTCACATTTTCAGTGCTGAGCGAACCGGTTGTTACATTATGTGATGCCCACTTCTGGATATATGTGCCAGGTTTATAGGATAGCAAAACCCAAAAGCAAATTTGGCTATGGAACATATTAATTCTTCTTCCAAGTGTTTCTAATACTTTCTCACTCCACCCTCGCTTAAAAAAAAATATAAACAGAACCCACATATTACATGAAATAACAGAAATAAAACACTATACTCAGGCCTTTAAATTAAATTGTGCTTTTCTCTGTAACAAGGCATTCTCTACAGAGTTATTTATACAACTTTTCATAGCCAAAGGCATTAGCTAAATAAATAACGTGAAGCCAAGTTACCGTCTTAGATCATTGATGCCTTGTGATAGTTTTACTGTCTTTTAAAAAAGCATGCTTTGTATGCGTAAGAAAATCAAGAGAGAATGGAAAAAGACACAGAGATAGGAAAAACTTTGTTCAAGTTAAATTTTTTAATGATTCACACAGAGATATGTGAATAATATTATCAGTTGTTCTTGATGTATTATTAGAGGGTGGCAAGAATCACAAGCAGGAAGCAAAAAAACCCCTCCTTATATTAAAGTGGGGTTTGTGGACTGATATAAGAACACTCACTATCTTGCAGCCTAAAAGACTTCATAAAATGGTTACAGGCTCAATTTTTTTTTCTCATGTTCTCCTGACAATGACTTCATCTTACTCTCAGTCATTTTTAGACATCTGGTTTTAATGTTTTTCATTGCTTACAGAATAACTGCCAATGGGTATATCAAGGATACTTCATCAACGGTGTGGTTGATTATACAACCAGGAGTAAGGATTCACTTAAGTTCTGTAAGCCACTATTAGCATGACTGTTCTCCTCCTGACACTGCATACTGTTCACCATGGCCATTTCGGTTTCTATCATATGCTTGGCTTCTGCAAAGTTATCTACCACATAGTGTTTGACTGCCACTTTCCAAAATATTTGTCAGGTCTTACATGAACTCTGTATATATATATATATATGGATGTCTCCTCTTCAGGGAAAAAAGGGCACAAGGCCTCTGTTTAAAAAAAACAGGGCTAAGTGTAAATCTTCAGCTGCTAAAATGTTCAACTGAAATGAGGAAAGAGAGGTAGTAACTCTGCCAATCTTTGGCTACTGATTCTGATATCAATGAGTGTGCAATGAGCTTGTCTTTTACTGTAAGAGAATGTGTGTGGCAGCCTTCTTACTAGTTTTATTTCTTTGAGTTTGATAGCATTTTGCCTCCTCTCAGAATATCACATGTGCTGCTGGCTATGACTGTTTATTCACAACGATGCCATTTCTTCCCCAGAATGTGTTGAGGAGACAGCTGGTTCATCATGGATCGATCCCTCCCAGTTCCTCCTCATCTACCCACACCTGTGGCCTGCCAGCCAAACTATTTTTTAAACTTTGGTTTAGCACTTCTTCGGAAAAGCACTAAATCAGTGTTTGGAAAGAGTCTGAATTAACAGGGAACTGGCATGGAACACCTCCATGCCTTTAATCTGTTAAATGTCTATGGAGATTCTTAGTCATCCAGGTCATGGTTGCCCCAAAAGTGCTTTTTTCAAGAGGCAACAGGTTTTCTGTTTTTTCTTTCAAGAGATTTCACTTTTCATCCAAGAAGCTTCTTCAGCTCTGACTGGATTCCCATTTCCCACCATCCAGTCCAGGGGTGGGATTCAAATTTTTTACTACCAGTTCTGTGGGCATGATTTGGTGGGCGTGGCATAGCTTGGTGGGCATGGCTTGGTAGATATGGCAGGGGAAGGATACTGTAAAATCTCCATTCCCATCCCAATCCAGGAGAAGGATACTGCAAAATCCCCATTTCCTCCCAATCAGCTGGTACTCGGGAGACAGAATAGATGGGGACGGGACCAGTCAGAGGTGGTATTTACTGGTTCTCCGAACTACTCAAAATTTCCACTATTGGTTCTCCAGAACTGGTCAGAACCTGCTGAATACCACTTCTGATCCTGTCAGAGCTGAAGAATCTTCTTGGATGAGAAGTGAAACGTCTTCAAAGAAAAACCAGAAAGTCCATTTGCCTCTTTAAAAAGGACCTTTGGGACTTTAATCTGTTAGTTGTGACAGTAAGAGCTGGATAAACTAGCTGTTCTAAGCAGTTGTCTCTGTTCACCTGTCTTTGTCCCACCATATATTAAGGAGTGTGACTGATGGCATTCAGTGGAAAGGGATAAACAAATAGGAAAATCTACAATAGTTTTAACTTGTTCCACATTTCAAAAACTAAGAAATAAGAATGCTATCACTGTTCAGCATTGTTACAGAGGCAGAATTTTAAGTATCAGTGAGTGAAATCAGTTGGTACAGGATTTTTTTCCCCCTCATAGTGGAGGATAGGGTTGAAATGAAGTTATCAGTTTTATTACCTTTATTACCTGTGTTCCTTGGGAAAAAAGCAGGATATAAATCTAATGAAGTATTTATTATTTATTCATGCAAACAAACAAGTCCTTACATGCATATGCCTTCAAAATATGAATAAATAAATAATATTGAATAATGGAATGTAGGAAGAGTCATCTGCTGTTTCATTAAACAATATTATTTAATACAATTTATCTATAAGTAAATTTATAAAATACATAGTCAATTATAACTCATCACCACAATCTCACCTAAAATGAAGCTTAAGGAAAATGGGCTTTGCCTGTTTATAATAGGATATGCAATGTATTGTTTTGATTGCCATAATGGGTGATGTTAGAAGCATTTTAAATATTTAAATATTGTCCTTCCTTCCTTCCTTCCTTCCGCACAAATCTGACATTACCCATTCATTCACTGGCTACCTGAAGTGAGATACAAAGGGCTTTTCCCCAGGACCAAGATAAAGTCTCATCAACCCATCCTTCAGCCAAAGGAAATTTACCAAGGCTTAACATTTGCTGTCCCCATTATCTCTCCCTCTTCAGCTAAAGTAACCCTCTCTCAAATAGTGCTGTTTTTACTTCCTGTGAGCAGAGTAGTTAAGTGATTCATGGATTCCCCAGCTTTCCCTCCTTTCCCTCCCACCAAACATCAACAGCTGGTGGAAACAAATAGCCATTAATAATTTCCTTAATGTGGGAAGGGATTGGAACTGGGGAAGGAGGTAAGTGTTGACAGATAGGTAGAGCCATCTGCTAAAACTTGATACCAGAACAATTGAGCCACAGTGGCTCTCCTGCTTCACCAAGTAGCTCACCCCATTAAACAATTATTTA
Source organism: Thamnophis sirtalis (assembly GCF_051295495.1). Classification (NCBI taxonomy): domain Eukaryota; kingdom Metazoa; phylum Chordata; class Lepidosauria; order Squamata; family Natricidae; genus Thamnophis; species Thamnophis sirtalis. The sequence goes on from NW_028261385.1 coordinate 63,112,251, forward strand.
GAGCCACCCTAGGGATCTTCTGCTGCCCCAGGAAAAAAACTCCCCCATTTCTACCACCACCAAGTCTGATCCACATCTCTGAGATGGTGATTCATCTGGAAACCTGGGGCAGGGGAGGTCAATGAGGAGAATCTGGTTTGATAGAATAAAATTCTCCAATTCCAAAAGCAGGGTCGTTCTAGGACACACGTCCAATTTATTTAAACAATGGATGTTAAACAGAGTGAAGGTTACACTCTTCTTATTGGTAGCACTCTTTTTATTGGTAGCTGAACCTGCACCTATTTTATTTCCCAATCCCTCAAAAGCAATTTTAAAATGATCCCAGATCTTCAAGCCTGCCAATACTGTAATATCGAGAAAAAGCAAATGTTGGTATCCTTCTTCAAGCTACTATAGGTTTTGCCATCACACAAATGGTCAAACTCTTACTCTCCATGAAACCGGGAAGTAAAATGAATTGTTTGTAACCATCTCATCCATTCCCTTACTTCATGGTGTGTGCCTTTGTCTAGTTCAGTGTTTCTCAACCTTGACAACTTGAAGTCCTGTGGACTTCAACTCCCAGAATCCCAGCTATGCTGGCTGGGGGATTCTGGGAGTTGAAGTCCACAGGACTTCAAGTTGTCAAGGTTGAGAAACACTGGTCTAGTTGTAATGGGGGAGGGAATCCCAACAATTCAAATGAGAGAAAGCAGTCAAACAGCCTTTCTTCTTGAAAGGCCTGAAACCTGAGAACCAGAAAGCATAGAGAAAAAATAATTCCTACAAATGGGAGAACAGACAGCTCACAAGCTTCACTGAAGTGCAACATTAAAAAAAAACTCTATGTAATTATACAGTATTTTCTAATAAACTGTAGATGAACCAGAAATAAACCAGCTTAGCTCTGGAACACAGCCCAACATAATGAGATCACAGGTCACCGAGCTGCTTTTGAAGTGGTGTGCAGGCCTCCTACAAGAGTGCCCTAAAATTAAGTTGAGCAATTATAGTGGTCTATGGTTGTGTTACCTTAATGTGAAACATAATATGTAAGAATTCAAAATTCAGTGATCAGAACATCATTGTATTATATGACTGAGGCCACAATTATAGCAATTAAATACAATGAAATATGTGAAGCTTCTTTGGTTTCTGGTTTCTTTATGAGGACATTGGAAACATATTTATTGTTGGATTCAACTCTGCTTTCAATTTTTGCCTTATAGTTCACTTGTAATGTCTAAATGAATTATTTTAGAATCAGATTCTGTAGTAATAAATTTAGGACTCCAGGTCACATTATCTATATTTATACAAGTACCAAAATCCCAAACTCAATTTCTTTTTTTTTCCCCAAAGAGTGATCTGGGTAGCACTTTTATAAATGACTGAAAGCCGAACACTGTATTCCCCTTGTAGTAATATAATTTAAGATCAATCAGGAAAAAAAATAGAGCTAAAATTCAAGTCTAAAAAAGGCATGAAAGAAACTTAATCAGTAGGAGGAACATTACTCAGGAAAGTCCATGACAAGCTGAAAAGACAACAGAATAAACCTTTAATTCATCATGAAGGTCTTTATAAAAAATATCAAAGGAAGCAAAGACAAAGCTTATAGTTTTCACAAAAGATAAAAACAAGACTTCTAAAGAGTGAGACTATTAGGATTGACAATCATTAAAAAAGGCATGTTCAAAAACATGATCTTCTTAAAAATATAGGTCATAACAGAGGAAAATCATGTTGACCAATTTTCAGCACTATGTAAATTTTATAATGTAGGATGGTGTGACTATATATACAACCTTGTACTTATCAACATTGTGCCTTGGACTTAATAATCTTTGGGGGGAGCAGTTTCTTCAGAAATGAATGTATATTGTTTCAATTACTGCAAGATATGATTCACTAGTTCATATCCCATCTTGCTCTTTTAGTTGAGGGAGGACAGGTAGACCTCTGTCTGACAATCCTGCCCTGATGACCTCTCCATCTCTTAAAATTGGTTGCCCAAGTATTGAATGAGAAATAGAATAACAGAATTGGAAGGGACCTTTGAGATCTTCTAGTCTAACTCCCTGCTCAGGCAGGAAACCCTATACCATTTCAAACAAATCCTTGTCCAATCTCTTCTTAAAAACGCCAGAGTTGGAGCATTAACAAATTCTAGAGGCAAGTTGTTCCACTGATTCTACTGCTTCAAGTGCTTCTCAAAAATTATTTTTCAGGATGAATCTGCAACTCAACCTCACTATTTGATCAACCCTGATCAAATTCAGTGCACTTTATAGAAAAGGTGTGTGATAACTTTCAGGGAAATAATGGCGGACTGAAGATTGATCCAGTGGCCGCAGTAGAAAGAGGATCCAGCGAGTGGATCTGCTTCTTGGAATTCCTCTCCAGACCAATGAGGGGGCAAGAAATGTTCCATTCAGAAGCTCCCATGGGAAAACCATAAGATAGCAGTTTCCAAACAAATTTTAAAGCTCTAGGGCAGGAGTGTCCAATCCTGGCAACTTCAAGACCTGTGGACTTCAACAGAGGTATTTTCACTGGGAATTCCCCAGCCAGCTAGGAGAAGGAGCTAGGAGAAAAGTAAATCATGACGAAGACATGATTAGCACCTTTAAACAAACACTTGATTTGCATACTTCCTCTCTGGACCACTGTGACAAATTGTTAGTTAACATTGTGGTTTTTGATATTAAGAGCTTTCAGAATTGCAAATTTCATTACACTGGGTGAATTTTCTTTTATCTTTGAGGGGGAAAAAATCATGTAAGTTTACAGATTTTGTTTTTTATTTTTCAATAAACAGCAAGAGAGTGAAAGATAACATCAGTAAACTTACATGAATGTTGATCGTTAAAAATTATAAATAAATTAAGGAGCCAGATGGACTTGAAAGAATATTTCCTGTGGATTATTTAATATCATACCAGTGGTGGGTTTCAAAAATTGTTCGAACCTACTCTGTGGGTGTGGCCTCCTTTGTGGGAGTGGCTTGCCACCCATGTGACCAGATGGGAGTGGCTTGCCGCCATGTGACCGGATATGAAGATGCCGACGACACTTGTCAGAACCACCTTAAATTACCTCACACACAGCACTGGCATGCATAAGAATAGGATGTAAACTTGTTTTTTAAAAGGCATCTTTGGTTTGCGTTAAAACAACTTCAACACACGCAATGTTCTGATTGCACCACAAACGCAGTAGTCATCCTTACCTTTCACAGAGGCACTGAGTTTTATAAATAGGAGCATGATAGTGTAGAATAATCATATCCAAGGACCAGTGGTGGGTTTCAAAAATTTTTGGAACCTCTTCTGTAGGTGTGGCCTGCTTTCCGGGTCCACTGGTGGAACCTCTTCTAACCGGTTCGGTAGATTTGACAAACCGGTTCTACCGAATAGGTGCGAACTGGTAGGAACCCACCTCTGTAACATACATACATACATACATACATACATACATACATACATACATACATACATTACATTACATTACATTACATTACATTACATTACATTACATTACATTACATTACATTACATTACATACTGGTACATACATACACACACACATATATAATTTGAAATGAACAGTCAAAAATCTTCTTGTGGGAAAATGTTGGTTAGAAAAAAAACACATGATAGGAAGGGACTTTGAAAGTTCATTTGAATGAAAAAAAGAGAATTAAAAAATACAATTAAAGAGGAGATCCATTAACCCAATGCAGCAATATTCTGATTATGGAAGAATTCAAGGATATTTGGGGAAAAATACAGTCAGAAATTGCCCTTAGGATTTGTCTACCACAAGGGTGTCAAACTTACATTGTCACGGCATTGTCACATGATGTATTGTGACATTTTTCACTTCGCTAAACCAGGTGTGGGCATAGCCAGTGCATAGAGCATCCGGCCCATGGACCGCGAGTTAGACAGCCCTGGTCTACCATTGTAAAAATTTAAGTGAGGCTACAGAAAAGAAACAGATTCTACTGGACAAAATAGAGAATGAGATTTATTTAAATGTGGATCTAAAAATCCAAGAGTACAAAAACAAAAAATGCCACGTTGGATTTACAGATGAAACCAATTGATGAAAGGGAACATACAGATATTAAATCAGAAGAGACACTTGAACAGCTTCCTTACCATGGATTTATAAAAGAGACATGAGTTTCTGAAGTGAAGCAAAGAGAAAATAATAAAAAAATCAACTGGGGGACATTACTTGAAGCAATTAAACATTAATTTTATTAAATGGAAACAGAAAGAATATAAAGATTTATTTGAAAAAAGTTAAAATACATATGTTGTTTCTGGTAGCTCTCAATTGATATTTTTTTACTGGAACTGAATGATGTTATTTTAAGATTTGTTTATAGATAGCAAATAAGATATCAGAAGATATTTCTTTTGTTGCATTTTTAAAGAAAGTGGTAAGTTGGTGAAGTTGTTTGCACTTGTCTGGAGGGAGGGACAGTCATACACACAGACATATATACACACATAAATTCATTTTTTTATTTGTAAATTTTAATATAAATTATAAAAAATCAAAAAGGAAATATGACAATCACATGCAAGAATTACATCCTTAGTAACTGTCATCCTTATGTGGTTGAACCATCTGAAGAAACCAAGTGTTCAGAATTTGTCCAATATCAGTAGAAATGAATTAAACATTAAGTGTTATTATTTTGTCATTTCTACAATGTTGCATAGAAATAATGGAAGGCACAATATAAATAATATTGATGGAGCCTGAGAGCAACAGAAAATGTCACATTATCCATAGGCATCCTATGGAGAAACCATGTGTAAAGTATGATTTTATTTTAATTATGTGTTATTATTCAGAGAACCAGTTTATTCTAGTGGTTAAGGGACCAGACCAGAAAGCAGGAAATCATGAGTTCAAGTCCTGCCTCAAGTGCATGAAAGACAGCTGGGTGACTTTGGGCCAGTCAGTCTCTCTCAGTCCAATCAACCTACCTTGTGAGGAAAATAGAATGATGAAGGTGTGTTGGAAATGTTCGCCACTTTGAGATATTTATAAAAATAATAAATGCAAAATACAAGAAAATAAATAATTCATGTACCCTTTGTGACACTTTTTTTATTTCTTAGAATTTTGGATATTTTACCAGTATTTTCCAAATGAAACCACTTGGAATATTTTTTGTTTTGTCACAGACTAATAACCAATAACATCATTTCATTCACTCACTGTTTTAGCAAAATGTGATTGAGGACTGTATAGTTTGTAATAAATATATTAGTTAACAACAATCTCTCCTTACCCTATTAAAAGTGCACCTTTAATTACAATCAAGAGCCACTGAATTAAATGTTTTTAATTTAAAAAGGGGGGGACCCTATTTAAGACCAGTCTGCAAAAGATTAATTTGAACACACTAATAGCACATAAGTAACTGTAGTATTTTGACCCTGTACAGAATCAGAGAACTGGAAAGTGCCATTTAAGACATTAAGATCAACACTCTGCACAGCATAGAAATTCAAATTAAATCCTTTTAAATAGGTGTACAGCTTTTGTCTGAACACCTCCGGTGAAGGGTAATTGGTTCCACTGTCAGCCTGCTTTTACTGTTACTACTTCTCTTGTAATATTCACTTAGAGGTTGCCTTCTTGTAGCTTAAATTCATGATTCAAATTGCTGCATTCCGAGATGATACTTTGTATGTGAGATCCTTTCACACACTTACAGTGCTATCACAATTCCTCACAGTGGTACATTCTCAAGACTAAGCATTCTCAAATTAGTCCAGCTGTCTTCCTAAGGATTTAGTTGCTAGTCCCTTAACTATTTTCAATGCCCTTCTAGTCTAAACCTGTTCTAGTTTTCTGAATTGGACCCAGTCCTTGCACTAGAATTTGCTCCCTATTGACCATCATGGAACTATTACTTTCTATGATTTGGAAATAATATTTATATTGAATCTGCCTAAAATTATAGTTCTAGCATTTTTTGCAGCCACACTATGATCCTACTATTTCTATTTCATTTTTATCACAAGTACTATTGCCATTCTTATTGAACATCTATGTGTTTGCTTCCCCCCACCCCCCACAAGTAACAAATCTGCCTCCATTAAATTTCATTCTCTTATTTTCAACCAGTTTTCTGGCCTCTCATAATTACAATGCATATTATTTAGGTTTTTTAGCTTATTAGTTGTACTGGGTTATTTTGTGTCATCTTGAAAACTTGATAAGCATTCATAGAAGCTCCTCAACTTGCAATCATACAAATAGTATTTTGGTGCATTCAATCATAGTAATTAAAGGTATATTACAATAGTATGATATACTTTGCAATAACTGAGCTCACAGAGTTACTGAGATGCAAAGGATAAGCTCTGTTACATCAAGTTTATCTGCATGCCCTATGAACTACAGAACAGTAGCACTGTCCAATTTAAGCTACAAAAGAGAAATATCCTCTTCTTAATTTACATTTCTTTACAGGAGGGATATACACTAGTATGACTTCAGCATGTTGGGAAAATGCCTCAGCATCTGCTTAAGAACTTCCTTGTATTTCTTTCATTGTGCAAATAAGCCTGGTTTTATTCTAGAGATATTGCCTGCAGGCAGCTGAAGAGGCCAATATCCAGCAAGTGAAAAGCACATTTGCTTCTTCTACGGCTCAAAATTCTTCAGTTCTCCTGAAAAACGAAAAGCAGAATCTTCTTTCAGTTCTGCTTAAAATTGATTTTACAACTTCTGTGATATATTATTCCATAATTCTGAGCATTTTCGTGTTCAAATTTCAAACCTGGTGCAAAAGAGCCATCCTGAAGTCAGCTGATTTAAAGGTATTTAGTTCCAGGCAAACGCACAAAAGATTTGAGTTTTGAGAATGTGAAAGGATCATTTATATCTGGGTCTTTCATTTATAGTGGTTTTGACTTGCAAATAGCCACACCAAATGCTTCATACACTACAGCAGAACTTTGACTGACAGCTGGAGAAATGAGGATGGAGAAGAAATACAAAGGAAGAGGAAAACTGGAAGGAATCTTGGAGAATTGAGTGATGAAATGCCCAGGAATATATGTTGAGAGGGGGCTATCTCAACTCCAGCAATACCAGAGTTCTTAATTATTTTCTTCTGAGCTTTTCTCTGGAGATAAACAGTTCCAATGACTGGGTTTACCATGTTTGAAAATAAATAACATATTTCTTATTTTAATAAAACCTTTAATGATCAGCGTCTGGTTCCATGGCATGTTCAAAAGTATACAGGTGCTTGTTTACTAATATTCCTGGTTACATAAGCATTCAAAGCAAAATAGTGCTTATTCACAAGTATCATTATTTCCTAAAGCAAGCCCCCCCCCACTAAAATCAGTGAGTCCACAATCTAATATAATCTAGCTGCACTACCGTGTGTGAGTAAAGCAAAATAGAAACACTGACAACGGCAAAGCCCTTTTGAAACAAGAATTAATCACACAAAGGCTGATCTATCCCTAGACTGACAACAGTGTAGCTTATAATAATTACCACATAAAGACTATAATCTGTACAGTACATAGGACTCAGAATCAAAAGGAACATGAGAGGCTTTGTATAATGCTGAACATCAATTATGGCTTTGATGTGCTTATAATCTGACTGGTCCATTTTCAAGCCACATGAATATATATGATATGTTGTATTATAAACTGACAATTAGGAAAAAAAATAGACTTGAAAGTTTGAGATTTTTTTTAAAAAGAGTACAACTCACCGACTTTAAAATAATGCTACTCTAAGGGGAGCTTAATTCCTGGAGACTACAAGATATCCATATGGTTTTCTTAGCACCAAAGGAAGTGGTTTACCATTGCCTACTTCTTGAATATTTTCCCAACTTCTCAGTCTAGTTTACTGTCCTCTGTTTTGAGAGGAGGGATATAAAATTTGGTTATATGAAGAGCTGCCTGAGGAGTTCTCTACTGCTGCTGATGTTCCTTAGAAAACAAAGAGGTGGTGGTGTTGAGGAAAGGAAAATCTCTTCCTTCCCTTAGTAAACAACTCATTTTCTGCTCATCCTGAAGTTCAGCCGTCAATTTCATAGTGTGATGTTTTGTAATCTAGTTCATGCAATTTGTATGCTACTTCTCCATTCAGGGGTATATCCCTTCATTATTGCCTATCCAGTAGGTGAAAGAAATATCGTTTTTTCTCTCAGGGAAGTTTTAATTTATTAATTGCTTTCTAGAATAAATTATTAATACTTCTGACTTGCATGTTCCTTTTTTTTTTTACAAAGAACTCTATAATTTAACCCTATTAAAACAGGCCTTTGAAAGAGTAGTTCAATTTTATCTTACTATGCTACTCGAAACACCACCACAGAAACTATACATTGATTAATCCATTAAGGCTTCAATTTTATAATCATTTATCTGTATGTATTTCCAAACAGGGTGGGAATTATTTCAAAGGAAACATTTCTGGGACTCTGCAATAAAATAAACTGCAGAATGTCATTAAATAAAGCAAGGTTTTTCACAAGTTAGATTTTTATACCATTCAGGTACAATTCAAAATAAGTGAAAGCTTATATTGCTAAATTACTGACATTAAAGAAATGTTAATATAAAATTGCTTGCTATCACCCTATACCCATTTCAGAATCTTCAATAAATTCAGCTGGATATGGTTCCAGATTATAAGAATGATAAATTATGAAATCTAAAACCAAACTCCCAATATTATTAGTGCAATACTGCAGTTCAAAGAGGATTTTTGAGATAGATTGATGTGCATTATTTATGTGGGAAATACATGTATTTTGAGCATGTGGCAAAATTCACATCCTGAATAATAAACCATTTTATTTGGCAAGATAGGCAGAAATAGTGTTTTCTGTTGGTATGTAGAAATGATAACTCATACATGGTATGCAATCAATCAATCAATCAATCAAACAATCAATCAATGAAATCAATAGGATCCCAAATGAAGCAGAGGTATTCACTATAGAATGAGGGATAACCAATGTCAGAGAGCAGAATCAGTCTAGTGTCATATTTGTAACCATCAGGACTGCAAAGCATCCTTTTAATTGCCTTCAATTATGAGATATCTGACTATGGGACATTGCCAACAGGAAAAATATCCTAATTCAGAAGATTATCCAAAGGGCTTTTAGCAACATTTGTTATCTTTTTCCATTCATGGTTTTTGAAGTGTGAGTTCATACACTCAGCAGATATAAAGATATCGGGTCCATATCCAGCATAAGTGGACCCCATCCACTGCAAGAGATAGACACTTAATGGCACAGAGTGTATGCCCTCCTGCACACAGCATGTGCATTTGCATTCCATGCACACTGTAGAAGTCACACCAGATGGCAGCACCTACCTGAGTTTGGTCGAGCTCAAAAGTTAAACAGGCTCAAATTATTAGGTGGAAGGGAGACCATGAGGAAATTATTTGGATGTGAAGTAGACTTGGAAGCCACCATTGTTGACAAGCAAAGAACACGGAGGTTGCAGATTCTCCCAGTCTCTTTCTCAGAAGGCATTGAGGGCTACGATGGGGCATTCTGAACATTTTATCTATGCAACATTGCCAGTTTTAAAGCAGCTATGCTTCTTATAAGACCATAGTCTTAAACTGAGCTATGCAGTTTATATGGCATCTCTAGTCTAGATTTCTTTTAGTCAAGTTGAATTCATTCTCTTGCCTTGAATGTTTGAAAAACATGGCATTTTAATTTATTCTCTAAAATTTAGAGATCCTTGTTCTTTTTGTATTCCTCAGTTTTATGGCAATATAATGTAAGTGTGATAATGAGATATGAAGGTATTCATAAAACGTATGTCAGTTTCTACTGAGAAAGAGAGATAGAGAGAATATGAAATTAATGAGAATAGAACCAATTGGTTAAAAGGCAAGAAATGAATGTTGTCATTACCTCATTAATAAAATTTTAGTTTTTCTTTTGTTCATATCTATTTTTGGCTTTATTTATTTGTCAGATTTATAATACCTTTTCCGCAAAAGCTCAGTGATCTTGTATGTCTTGAACCAGAGTTTCATGTGCAACGTCTGAATCACTGTATTTCAGTTGCTTTTCACTGAATTTTACTTATACTAGATATTTCATTTACTTATATTGTTATTCTATATTCTAGATAATGTTAATATTATTTGTACAGCAGAAATTTTGCTTTTTGTAAAACACTATATATTCACCCATGTAATGCATTATTTTTAAGCTTCAGCCTTTACATAGTTATTTCAAATAATTACATTAGAAAAAGACAATTTCTTCTGTCAACCAAAAGAAACATTTTTGATAGAATTTATTATGTTTTAATGCAACTGTATCATTACATTGGAAATATTCAGGCCATCACAATCTTGCAGACAAATTATTTCAAATATTAGCTTCCTGCAGAGACAAAACAAATATGCTCTGGAATATTTATTAATTCTATTCTTTATAAACTTTAGAATCATCTTCATTTTTGGGGGGGTTGACCATAAGCTTTTTTGTAGAATGTTATTGGCTTGGTATTTAAAAATAGAGTATTTTAACCTATTAGTGATATTTAAAGTGTCATTTTATACTCCTTATTGATTGAACGTAGTGTTGATTTTTCTATTTAAATAGATTTTTACAACTATTATTTTACAATGTATTTTATTTACTCATTTATCTAACACAGCAGCATCCTATCCTTCTCAGGGAAACATAACTCTGTTAAAAACAAATGCATAACTAAGCATGGAATACAGAAAATAATTGAAAACAAATTAACTAATTGAACATAAAAAACAGAAAATGGAAATGGAAACAATCTATTTGCAGCACCTCTTCCACAGTGCTGCAAATCCTCACTTCATCGGGTTGCCTTCTTTTATTCTTGGCATTTCTTCCCTTTCACCCTTATGGTGAATTTAAAAATATGGTTGTCTCTCCTGTAAAGAACTAAAGCAGAGGTGTCCAACTTCAGCTCCTAGGCTGGGAAATTTTTGAACGGGCACAAGTCTTAAAGTTGCCAAGGATGGAAAGCCTGGCAATGAGCCAGGGGCAGCATCCAAACAATAGAAGTGGATCTTAACAAATCTAAACAGGATTAGATCTGATTAGTTCCTAAATGGGAGAAAATCAGCAAATTCAGGCTGTGCACTAGGAAAAAATATGGGGAGGGGGGAAATCATAAAAGGCACAATTGGAAAACTATTCCTATACTGTTGCTAAGGAAAACTGCAGGGATGCCTTATTGTAGTCACCTTAGATACAATTCACATTGATCTTTACCTTTTAAATGAACTCCAATTCTTACAAGCATAGTCACTGTATGTAATGGAGCTTAGGACTCCACTGATTTTGGCTATTATTGATTGATGTAGAATATTTTGTTCTGGTTTTCCCAATATTGGTAATCACTATGTCTTGTGGCAATAAACTCCTTTAATTAACATTTTTTGTCTGTTCCACCAATTTAATTCATTGCCTGAAAAAATGCATTCTGTTCTTGCAGCATTTATGACAAAGGGTTATACCCATCAAATACAAACTTTCTAAACACTTTCTGTACATGACACCTGTTCACTTTCTACCTGTTATGCATGTGCTAAGTGGGCAATGCTTCTTGCAGAAGAGGTAGGTAAGGAAAAAACAAAGCTATGATCACCCTACATTCTAAAAGAAAAAGTATTATGAAACTGTATTCACTTTATTAGGATAAATGAATGAATTTGGCATCGTGGCAGAGAGATATCAATGAATGATCCTGATATGATAGACCTGAGATTCCATCTTGCATTTTGGAAAAGCAAAATGGCAACTTGATTCTGGTCATTCAGCAAGGCAAAAGGGGAGTACCTCTGGCAGCAGTTCTTTTCAATTTAGATCTATTAGTTCTTAACAAGCAACTAATCCTTATTGCCCATTTCTCAAAGAATGGGTTTTCTCAATATTGTTCCATTTAAATTTAAATTTCATATAATTCAGAGGAGAAGCCATTTCTTTCCCCTTTTTGTTCCCCAAGTCATCATCATCAACAGCCTAATTGCAGGCAATCCCATTAGGTATTATGCTTTGCAGTAATAATACACAAATGGAAACAAACAACATGAAATGATCAATAATAATGTAGTTTCAGAATCAATTATAAAACAATTAGTCTAAAGAAATTAATCTTCCCTCACACAACAATGCCCTAATAACGTTAGCAAACAGCTTCTAGTGGAAACAAAAAACCCTCTGAATAATAGGTCTAAAGACATTTCTGTTCAGGGGAATTAATTTAACACAATACCTATGCATAAAAGAACTCTTTTGCTTCCTTAAAAGCACTCATTAATTATTCATTCAGATTTCACATTCTATATCCCATTAGCTTTATATCTGCAAAGTTGTTGATGACCACTTATTAGGGCCAAATAATTAGGGCTTTTATTCTCTATGGCACAATGGAAAAATCATCAATTGCTTTAAAAAAAATTAAACCAGCAAGTAACCTTAAACAGTTTTTCCATATCTCATAGGATGATACTATATAGTTTTATTCATTGAATCCAGTAAGACTTATTCTACTGATATTCACAGAAGCAGTGAAGCACCAATTCTGATATATGTAAACTGAATAATATAAATAATACCAATTAATGCCTGATTCTTAGATTTTCTACTTTGAGATCAGGCAATCTATATACAGTACTGCTGAACAATAACAGTATCTTTAGGAATCATGGCCAGTAGTGAAGGATGCTGCAAGTTGCACATTTAACAGCATCTGCAATACAACATCATAAGATGAGAAATTAATAATCTTCCAATTATTTCAATACTTTTTAATGACAATTAACCAACATGGCCCAATGTGAGAGATGCTGCAATTTTGGCACAGAAATGCATCTGATATAAAAAGTGATCATACAAATGTGCTCTGTAATGATACACTTACTTATGGTTTGGTTATTACTCATCAATTATCTCATCATATAATCTGGTTTAAATAAAACATACTACTGTAGACTAAAATACAGCTGATTAGATTATATTTTAGCATTATACCTCTACTCATCCTATGAGTTCAGTGTGAATTGCTTGGCTAAAAGGGTTAATTACCATTTTTCATGAGATCTGATAATGATTCCTAATTTTTCCTCGATTGAATATATTCTACCATACAACATAAAATTTAAATAGCAAAAACAAATAACTTGAAAAAGGACTCATCCAGAAGGGTTTGTAGTTTTGTATTTATTTTAATAAATGTTTAATTCTTGGTATGGATGAAGGCTTAAGCAGCTAAAATGCTATATAAGAGAGAGTCTGAATCACCTTTAAAATGCTAACAAGGAAAGAGTAATCATTTTAAAGAATTTTCTCATCTCTTTATAGTTCATTTCCATTTATCAAGAATATCAGATAAATGCAAATAATATATAATATATTTCTAGAATCTTAACAGCAAAGCAAGAAGTGCAGAATAAGTTCTATTAATTTATCTGGAAATAAATCTAAATCAAATGTATGTCACAGCCAAGGCTTTTGAATTTACGGGCCAATCTCACAACAAAGGACATAGCCCCGGGCAGATTATTACATTGTCAGTCATGTGACAGAAAGGGAGGAGAAAACTAGCGAATATCCATTGTTTATGTTTTCTATAAATTACTTTAAACCCATTCCTCTATAAGAGTTGCTTGCATTTTGGACCACGGGAAAACTTTGCAGCAGGACTGTTTGCTCTGAAGACTACTAAAAAGAACATGCAGACTTTAAGGTAAATGAATATAACCCATTACCTTAAATGCAAATTAAAATATATAATTTTAATTAATAGATGCTTTTCTATGATATTCTGAATTTTTCCCATCTGTATATAATTGACACCTATATGGATATTAATATTAGTTTCCTCTGTGAGCAGTTGGATAGGTCCATGCAATTTTCTGCAGTTTTCAGAAGTGACTTGCCATCCATCTGGCTTTGTGCCTAAGGCAAGACTAGAATTCATGACCTCCCAGGTTCTAACTTGGTGCTTTAACCACAATATCAAAGTGGCTCTCATGAATGTTATAATGTTTAGATATTAATAGTTTTTATTATTTATTTTTATTAATGTATTTTTCTATTAGTATATATTGTGACTGCAAGATGTTTGAAAATGATGACAAAAAATGTCCTAAAATTACCCTTATTGTTTCTGCTTGTTTAGATCCTTCCATTTCATTTTTTTGATTACCATGACAGTACAAGTAACCCAGATGGCATATGGTAAGTAAATTTATGCAATATGATTTTAATTGTCTCAGTTCATCAAAATCTCCTCCTGTAAATTGATTCCTTGTAAATCTTAACAAATGCAGTGTTGAGCCTGTTAGCCTTAGTTTTTTTTTTAATACAGAGTTTTTAGCTAGAGTAGCTTTCCATAGGATTGGACTACAAAACCCTTAAGGGATGGGCTACTGTTTCCCAATAGCTAGAGACCCAGGAAATTGGGGGAAGGATAACCAGTATTCCCCCCACCACTCCTGTCACACCTACTTTGGAAAAAATAGAAGTCCTGAATTTGTCCTTATTTTATATGTATTGGAGCGGGCACAAATGTAATGCTATCCACTTAAAAGTTATCATGATCAATCTTAAATATAAGGAGTTCTAAACAGCAACTTCATTATTTTTGTCCGTCTTTGGCTCTCTTGGGAGTTTTTCCATCCCCACTTCACTGATAAAATTCATCAAAATTAGCTTAGGAAATGCATGAAATGCTGCATATGTTTTCTTCATGTAAGAAAAACATAAGGGCTGAGGATGGTAGCCCTGGAAGAGCAGTCGTATGGGTATTACTGAATTTTATGTGTTTCTTCTCTTTTAAAAGCTTGTGAGGGTGAAGACTGTGACAATGATGCCCCAAGTTTGGGGAATAGGAATCATGCTCTGAAAACCTTGAATGTTCTCAATCAACTTAATTCTGAAAAGAGGAGGAACAATCCATCCAATGTTATACCTTTCATTGGGATCACAGAGAGTAAGTTTTTGCAAAGTGTGCCAACTGCTATAAATGTTTATGCTTGGTTGTAAATCACCCAGAGAACTTCAGCTATTGGGTAACCTAAGAAAAATAACATTGCTAAATGTCCAACTGGATCTTCTCAGGCAGAAAATACTTTAGGAAAAAACTGATGCTTAAAGGCACTTTTGTTCTCGGGTTCAAGACTGGGAGTTCTCACTTTTTACATTAACAACAATCTGTAAAGTAGATTGAGTTCATATAGTCATAAATCATGATTTCTTAAACCATAATTAAGTAAGTTCATAAACTATGACCTAATAGTTCACGTATGGTAGTATAAAGTTATTTGAGCCAGGACCTAGGTTGAAGTCCACCCCCAGTCCTGTAAATCCAGTAGGTATTTTCATGTAGGTCAACCAATGTACAGTGCTGCTATGAAAAAAGAGAGTGTTGTATATGTTACCTGGATTCTTTAAAAAAAGATTGAATTTAATTCCCTGATACCAACAAATTAAGCTATAAACTGTAATTTATATACTAGAGCAGCTGGTTACAAGTAATGGCTTGATGTAAGATTAACACCTAATAAGTGACTGACCCAGTGGTGTGTACTGAAGTGTGTAATTGAGGATTCAAGCTTAGATTTATTTGATTTCTAGAGATACTCATTTCTGTTACTGTAGTAGCCAATGTTTGTCCATTGATGTAAGCATTATCCAATTATCTGGGAATTTTGCCTTAAACTGCCCAATTTGTGTTAAGAACACAGTTTGGGAGATTATACTAACTGAAAAAGTGTACCCTGTCATGTTATAATCCAAATTGTGTTTACAACAACTGAAATGTATAAAATGGCATGTAACTATACTGTGTGTATTTTAGTTGGCATTAAGAGATACTCTTAATGCAGGGTTGCATTAAATGATATTTAAAGGTACCTTCCAGTCTGAATCTAATAAATTTTTATACTAACTATATTACAATCAGAATTGGAAGGTGCCTTTAAATACTGTTTAATGCAACCTTTTTCCAACTGCATAAAAGCCGCTAGATAGAACATCGCTTAATATCAACTATGCCTAGATTCACATATTGTGCTAAATCAAAAAAGCAGACTATAAAGTACAGGATTGTGGCTATGTTATGAATTAATTCAATGTGTAAATCAAGCCTCAGTATGAAATCTCTAGGAAAATTCAGATACCTGATTAGTTGTTGCTTGCTTTAAAGAGCTCCTAAAAACATTTTTAAATCAGACTTACTGGTTCATAGAAATCAAGCAAAGTCATTAATCAATTATGCTAATCAAGTATATTTTCTTTCAAAGTAACATTTTCTCTGTTAAATACACAAGGTTTAGATAATGTCAAGCCGAACTCTTAATATGTATGCTTAATAAATTTTAATTTCCTAAAGGAAAAGTATTGTTACATAGAATGTTTCTTAATTATTATAAAAACTTCTAAAAAGTTGATTGCTTTCTAACTTCCATATAAAAATTGGAACTTTTTATGTTGACATTAATATTAACAGCAAGGCTATGCGTTATCTATGATTTATACAGAATTTCTGAATTTTTAAAATGTTTTGTATTCCAGCATTCTTCCACAAAAGCCCTAAGAAAAATTATATTGTACCTATTTTGCAAGTGAGAAATATGGCTATTGAGATAATGACTTTTTTTGAGATAAAAATGAATTTACAGATGAATAGGATTCAAAAATACATTCCCTGTAAACAATCTTTTTACACCAGCTTTCCATCAAGCTTGTGCCTTCTATTATTTTTTGGACTGTACTTTTCAGCATGTCCATCAAACCCAATGACCATCAATAAATCTCTGAACAATAGTATTTGTAATCTAGCGCTTCTGGATGTGGTCAGAATCGGAAGTTTGTTCCTCATATATTGATAAACACATAACATTTCCTAGCATTTCGAAACATTCATGGAATCTTGATTACTTTGTTATCTTCAGAACAGTAATGAATACTCTTTTCCTCCATTAGCTGCATGCCTTAACTATGTAATGAATTCACTCCTTTCATGAGTAACTTTGCTGGAATCCATGAGCCCAGGATGCTTCGTGACCGTTATAACATGCCTTGTCATTCCTATAGTGTTAATAATAGTCAGAATGGCTCCTGTTTCTAGTTCTGAACTTTGATAAGTACAACTCTAGGCATAGAGCCACTGATGGCCAGCCAGGACATCACCTAATCTTGAATTTATGTAATAATTGCTTGTGATGCTATTATATAGTATCCCTATATAGTATTATATGCTATACTAATAGTATAGTATACTATTAGTAAAAAAAAGATATTCATCTATCTATTCCATGGATTAATTACAAGTCACTGTAGGTTTTTGGGATTTCTAATAAATTTGAAATCATCTGAAATCTTTACCCCCCCCCCTTTAAAAAAAAAAGAAATAGAACTCATATTTCATAAGTTTAAATTTCTTTTAATCAATTAATATCCTCAAAGCATTTTGGTAAATGATCCACATCTTGATCCACAACACAGCATGTCTAAAATTTCACAAAGTTTCTTAATTGTTCAATTGATCCATACTGGACCACATGTCAAAATATGTAAGTGGCTAGAATTTCTTCTACTTTTACTAGAGAATGAAACTGTTCTGTACAATGCCACATAAAGTCTAGTCTTTTGTACAGAACACTTACTGTAAAGAGTAACTCATTCTCTGTATTTGAAGGCAAATCTACAGACCATAGCTTCCACAAACCTGTTCTTTGTTTTATTATTTATTTATTTTCAGTTTATGCATTATAATTTTTTTATCACACCTTTATTACTTTAAAAGTAATTCAAGGCAGAAAATATAAGTGATACTCCTTATTCATCTTATTTCACCCATAATGACAACTCTATGATGTGAGTTGGCCTGAGTTGGGCCCAGAGTCACCCAGCTGGCTTTCATGTGGGACTAGAAATCACAATCTCCTGGTTTCAAGTCTGGTGTCTTAACCGCTAGACCAAAATGGCTAATAAAATTTAAAATGCCACTTAATTCTACAATGGGCATAACAAAAGAGAAACTAGTGGATTTTTTTATCATATGTAGCAGCCTGCTGTTTGCAGGACAGTAGTTTTTAAGAAGGTCTATTTTTTTCAAAGAAATTTGACATACTTTTCATGATGTTCTCCCTATTTATTTCTAGCAGGCAAATTGAACAAACACTGCTGCAAAAATGGAGGAACCTGTTTCCTGGGAACTTTTTGTATATGCCCAAAACATTTCAGTGGAAGATACTGTGAATATGATACAAGGATCAGGTATGTAAAAGTTCTCTGTCTCCGGGATCCATTTGAGCATTGTGCTAGTGGACTTTTCCATATCCAAGAATCACAAATAATCCTGTCCCCCTTTTCTTCCCTTCTTCCTTTTTCAAATCTGCTCCAGAAAAAAAATGAGTTGGTGGAGGGAGAGCTGGAGTGGTGCAGCATATAAATAACACTAGTGGCATCATTTGTCCTGGAGAATTTATTTTATTGTATTTTATCCACTTTTTCTCTGTGTCAGTTCAAGACAACATTCATGGGGAAAGACTTCCTTTAGATGAGTGTTTCCCAGGTTTGACAGCTTTAAGATAAGCGGACTTCAACTCCCAGAACTCTCTAGCCAGCAACACTTGCTGGGAACTTCTGGGAGTTGAAATCCATCCATCTTAAAGCTGCCAAAGTTGAGAGACACTGATTTATATAATTCCTATAGTAACAACCCTTAAGGTAGATGATGCTGAGAGAAATTTATTTGTCCCAATTTATCCAGTCAGCTCTATAGTCAAATGGAGATTTGCAATTATCTCTTCAGTTTAACTCTTGACTATTTCTATGTAAAACAAACATTATCTGACCTGATACCTCTATAATCCTTCTCTTAATTTTCCAATAATCTCCTAATTCAATTCTAATATACCTCTCAAAATTGAGCACCAAAGACTTTTATTATTAAGAACAGCTCCCAATCAAAGTGAATGTAGTATCTAACTTAGTCATATTTTGAAGTTAAAAACCCAGCCTAACTTGAGTTTCCCTCATCCAGTTTTTTATTTTATTTTATTCAATTTGGATCCTGCCTGACTTCTAGCGATTGTTTATTGTTTCTATATATTGTTGAATTCCTGTCAATCCTATGGGTATTTCTTTCTGTAGGCACCATCATAAGTGGTGATGGATTGTCACAGAAGTAGAATGGTTTGCTAGTTAGCTGCCCAACTAGCTGTTTTTTAAACAAAAGTGATGCTTACTTTTTGTGATTTTATGGGGTTTTCTGAGAGCCTCTGGAACTCATCGCAAGCTCCCATTTACTAAAACATTGTGATTTCTTAGGAATTGTGGTTCTCTCGGACATGGTGAGTGGTCTCAAGAGGAATGCCAATTATGTCGCTGTATTTATGGGACTCTGGAATGTCTGCCTAATGTTAACAAGGAAGGATGTGGTAAGAAACAGATGATTTACTACTCTGAAAGCTGAGTTGACTGAACTGTCAATTTCCCAATAGTTTCTTGTTCCTTTACTCGGTGCTTAAATTATAATTCCTTATGTCATGAAAAATTGGTTTGAGTCTCTATATGTAGTAAAGGGAGGGAGGGAGAAAGTTGAAATATCTGCATGCCACTGAGAGATCAAAAATTCTAATTTCTCCTCCAGTTTTGTCTGTTAATCTCATGGAAAGAAAATATTAATTACTGCTATCCTTCTCATTTAGAGTCTGCTGTTTCCAGATGACCTGGACATTCAAGGAGAGTCTTTAGCTGTAAGTACTAGTTTTTATTGTCCTAAGACAGTATGGGCACAGAAAAAGACTGCAGAGATGGAAAAAAAATCTCTATCTGAGACGTCGTTTAAATAACACTAAATTGTTATTTAAGTATTTATAGCAATTCAGCAGTTTGAGTATTTAGCACTTCAAAAAAGGGACATGATTATCATTGCTATATTTGTTAGATTTATTTCCTGCCTTTCCTCTAGGATTTGATTTACCAGAAGGCAACTAGTCTATGGGCTTTTCTTCTAAGTTCTCTAGGGAACTGCTTTCTTCCTTACCTTTCCTCATAACCTTGACTTCATCTCGCCCCCATTTCACAGCACAATTTTTGCTAGGAATGAAATCTGGTACATGTTATGGATGATATGGTTGATCATGCATTTGGGTTAAGAAATACCCAGATCTGATGATCACTTTTGGATGCTATAGGCCCATACCCCACTGCTACCAACCCATGACCCAACAAATGCGCGCATGACAAAAGCGCGCCAACAAAATCGTGGCGCTAAAATCGTGATGTCATTAACGTGACGTCATCAACGCGGCGACAACAGCGCGGCGACAGAAGCGCGATTTAAGTTAAGGTAAGGGTTAGGTTTAGGGTTAGATTTAGAGTTAGGTTTAGGGTTATGTTTAGGGTTAGGTTTAGGTTTAGGGTTAGGGTTAGGTTTAGGTTTACAGCGCGCTTCTGTCACCGCGCTGTTGTCGCCGCGCTTCAGCGCTCATTCATCGGCGCGCTTTAGAATTCGCGGTTTTGTCACCACGGTTTAGTCAGGCGTGCTTTTGTCGTTCACCCTTTTGTCGGTGAACCCTACCAACCTGTCTCTGAGTTTTCCTCATGGCCATGTTGGCTTCTTTGGAGAATCTACTCACATCCTGTCTGAGTGGCACTTTCCATAGAGCTATTCTCTTTGTCTTCATGGATTCAAGTGTTCTATTGAAAAGAACGTTAGACTTTTGCTTAAAAATGTGCCTCGTTCTATTCTGAAATTGTGTACCAGATAGAGTAAAGGTTGTTTTACGTTGCTAGCTCACTAGTCATTGGTTACATTGTATACCAGAGGTTTTAGGAGGCCACACTTTTCTATTTGCACAACTTTAACTACATTCTATAATGGTATGTGAGAAAAAGCTTGAGTTGGGGCGAAGAAATGTTACCTAGGGAATAGTTAAATAAGAGAAGTCATAGCTCACACCTACAGAATGGACACAGAAAGAGACTGAGAAGAAATCTTCCTAGTTTCTCAGGCTGTTAAGGAAAGGGTAGTGGATTTATATTTTCAAGAAATTATTGCAGCCTTACAACAAGGTGAAATTAGCTTATCTGGTGATGTTTTCTGTCTGGTTTATCCTGGAAGAGTGACATCATCCTTGTTCTCCAACCTTTATGTGGCTGTGGGCTTATCTAAGCATTCCCTAGGCAGCATTTCCTCACCCTTTCTCTCAAGGTTTTTCTCACATACCATTATACATTCTGAGGATTTAACAACTGTTGCCTTGATGGATCAGTGCTCCTAGATGACTCTCATGCAGATGCAACTCCTATGGTTGTTTATTCAATGAATTATAGCTATACATGTCACCTTTAGTCATGGACAGTAGAGACAGCATCATTTTGCCTACTCCATTGTACTTTTGAGATCCTGATTTTGGGTATCACCTACTCTTCAACAAACTTCTAGTCATTGGTGGGGCGGAACACCTTGAGTTCACTTGAGGAATTAATCATTTTGTGTTTTTGTTCAAAAAGGTTTAATCTCTAGCTGTTAAATTAAGTTCTTAAAATAGGTTCAAGTCCACAGGCTAGACTAATTTTAAATGCATTTTTCTTAAACGCTTCTAAAAAGGGTAGAGAAAAAGGCAAAAACAAGGAATGAAGAAGAGAGATAAGTGCTAAGCTAAAAATCTGTGTGCATCATGCTTCCAAAATATAATAGTTTTGCAGAAATCAAATTTGATAATTTGTGACTTTGGGTAGATTCATATAGTTTACCTGGCAACAGTACAGAACTGACCTTTTCCCAGTTTTTTTTTTTTGAACATTCTATAATTATGAGATCTCCTAGTGGTCTTCCATCCAAGAACTTTATCCTGCTTTGGTTTTTCAAAATCAGCCAAGATTTGCTAGCTTCTGCACCTGAGCTGGGCTGCAAATTGGAGATTGGAAAATGTGCCCAATTCAAATAGGGGATATACTAAATATTGTCAATTCTTCAAGGTCACGCATATTTGTTAAATGCCTTCTCTGAAACATTTCTCCTTTCCATTTGAGTTTGCCATCATTGGCAGCCTTCATTAGAGGCATTGCCTTGTGAGTGACCCACTGCCAAGAGAATCTAAATTAATGGTAACATGAGACTAGGCCTTTAGCAGCATAGACCCTGTGGGATTTCTTCAGATCAAGCCAAGTTGTTTCCATTCCAAATGAGTTTTAGGTAGGCAGCTAAAAAAACAGAATCTGCCACACATTTGATAAATGTTAAGATTATTTTAGTTTTAATTCTATTGTGATTATTATATATTTTTAAATAAAAGGAAAATAGCTTTATTGGTTTAGAACAGGAGTGTCAAACTCGCATTGTCACAATGTCATCATGTTCCCCCCTTTGCTAAATTGGGTGTGGGTATGGCCAGCCCGTAACGCATCCGGCTTTTGGGTCACGAGTTTGACAGACCTGGTTTAGAAGGTGGGTTGCAAAATTTGCTAACATGCTGAAGTAAAATCTCTGAGAAATGATTTCATTCCTAATCCATGAATAAAATTAAATAGAGATAATGGTAAAACAATAAATATCGAAATTAAGGAAAAGAATACTATGTTAGAAAAAATCTTGCAGGGTATCAAACAACATGAACTTTTAAAAGTCCATGCAAATAAGTAGGGAGAGGCACTGTGGTGTAGTTATTAAGGTACTAGATTAGAAATTAGATGTTTTAGTCCTCCCTTAGGCACAGGGTGATTTTGAATCAATCAATCTTCTTCAGCCTAATCTACCTCATAGGGTTGTTGTTATAAGGAAATTAAGAAGTAGAAGAACTGTGCAAACTGCTTTGAACTATACAAAATAAAGGCATGATATAATACAATAGTAGAGTTGGAAGGGACCTTGGAGGTCTTCTAGTCCAACCCCCTGCCTAGGCAGGAAACCCTATACCGTTTCAGACGAATGGCTATCCAACATCTTCTTAAAGACTTCCAGTGTTGGGGCATTCACAACTTCTGGAGGCAAATTGTTCCACTGATTAATTGTTCTGTCAGGAAATTTCTCCTCAGTTCTAAGTTGCTTCTCTCTTTGATTAGTTTCCACCCGTTGCTTCTTGTTCTACCCTCAGGTGCCTTGGAAAATAGGTTGGCTTCCTCTTCTTTGTGGCAACCCCTGAGATTTTGGAACACTGCTATCATGTCACTTTTAATTCCATGCAGTGAGCACAATGGAACAAGCTTCTGAATTTATTTAATGCTTTTTATATTAACAACCCCCATCCCAACCCACTCCTCAGCATTATGTTGTGCTTCCCAGCTAAAACTACAACTATCACTCTGATTGTTTAATTTGTCTGCATGAAAAAAGTGGCACTTCACATAAAAGACATCCCAGGAAATTTGCATATGAATATCTCCAAATGCTATTAATCATTTTATAAAGTTTTCTGTTGGAACAATGCTTTGTAAATCCTCAAGGAGTTTTTAGTTCTTTTGAGCTCTTACTTCACTACTTAGCACACGATCAGAATAGTCAGTGCTTGGGAGATCCTTTCAGAAGCAACCCATGTATTTTATTTCTCATCAAGATAACATACTTTTTATAAATGTGTTGCTTTTTAGATCCATCAAAGGAGAAATTACTTCAACTCAATCTTGAAACCAGATCTGAACATGAACACATTTCTACAGGACATGAGACATATCTTTGGAAATCATTATTTCCTCCCATGATTGACAGGATAAATTGGAAGAAAGCTGGTTCTTTGTTCAACTGTTTTATTTGACAGTTTGCCTAAGCATACCTGTTTCTTAAAAAAACTTTTGTGTTACTTCAAAAAATATTATTAGTATATTGTAGTGACAAAGCATAATTTCTGAAAAATGTTCAAAGTGATCTAAGATCATATCCTGTTTGTTTCACATCAGAATTTTGAGGGAAACAGTCTAGAATACATGTCCATGATGATAAAGAGTCAGTAGATACTATATACTGTATGTACTTTCATTACCTGCCTAAGCTTTTTAGTCTCTTTCAGACTGTCAAATGCAACAAGAGCCCAGAGGTTTAAGCAATCAATCCATGTCCTGTTTCTTTTCAAATTCTGTTGCACTGTGAAAGAATTTTCTCCATTAAGATTTGGAGAGAGACTGTATTATTTGGAGAGATTGTAAGATTTGGAGCAAATATATTATTGGCCAAAATGAATCCAAGACACTGTATATATGGAATTTGGGATAATCCATCAAGGGCAATGTTATATTGACATGATCATTAAGCTATCAACTCTTGCATGAACTTTGTAGTCTACATTTTTGATGTTTTAAGTTCTGAGTGATGGTTCTTCCAGTGGAAGATATTACATCTACTACCAAAGTGGCATTTGTAAATATAGATTGAGGTGCATATGTAATATTGTTTGTTAATAGATTATGTGTGTGTATATATGTATATATGTGTTTTAAAATCTCTCACTGAAATTGTAGAAAATATGTGATAGTTAAGATGGTTAAACAATAGTTGACGTTTGTTATTACTACTTTGTATATTTCAATTTTCCTGATTAAATTGTATATGTAGACAAACCCAGAATGCATGTTTGTAATCAATTTACTCTATGAAGTGTGTCAGACTTACTTTCAAGATATAAATGATCTATTTACATCGTTAAGCTAATATTTAGGTTTCATTTGATCTCCAATCAATGACACATTTATTTATTTATTTATTTATTTTTATTTATTTATTTATTTATTTATTAGATTTATATACCGCTTCATAGGGCTTTCAGCCCTCTCTAAGCGGTTTACAGATTTTTAGCAAATTGAGTCAGCAAATTGCCCCCACAGTGTGGGTCCTCATTTCATCCACCTCGGAAGGATGGAAGGCTGAGTCAACCTTGAGCCGGTGAGATTTGAACCGCTGAACTGCAGATAACAGTCAGCTGAAGTGGCCTGCAGTACTGCACCCTAACCACTGCGCCACCTCGGCTCTATAATACATATACATGTATATGTATTATACATACTCTATACAAATAATATAGACTGTAGCAGATGTAACATATGGCACCAATTAATTTAGTCATTCAGATGAACTGTGTGTATTTAAACTAAAGGTCACTTTAGCTAATGTAACTGATTATATTATACTGCCTATACATATCTTAATACAAGTATATAATCTCTCTTGGTTAGTATATAATCCATCACCATAGTATTTTATTTTAAAGCTGACCTATGCAAAAGCAACACTAACACTTTTCCCAGAACTTTTTCCAGTTTTATTATGATTAAGTTTCTGTGTCCTGATTGTCCTTGGTTTAACCAAGAAAACACACAATACTATAGGTGTAGAGAGCCAAAAGAAGCCTTGAACCAAATGTTTAAAAACTATTATGTAAACAAAAAGGATTGAAGCGTATCTTAAGTTCTGGGAAAGGATCTAGCAAGGAAGACTGAGGTGTATTCCTCACTCTCATCCTAATTCACTGGGATATAAGAAAAAAAGGCAAGAAAAGCACAATGAAACTTTCAAAATTATACTGTATTACCATAGTGCAATGTTTCTCAGCCTCAGCAACAGGTTAAATGTGTGCTAGGGAATTTTGGGAGTTAAAGTCTAACTAGCTTAAAATTGCTGAGTTTCAAAAACATAATCTGTCTCAATAAACTAAAGTCTTGCTGTGGAGCTGGTCTACCTTGTCAGGTTTACAGTAAGGTTTACTATATAGATTACTGAGATCATGATTCTCCAAAGTATCCAGAAAATACATGTGTAGTAAGATACCAGAAATGTCTGATCTCCACCTAACCAATCCCCATATAGATTTTTTACTTATTCAATTAGCACTTGTTTTTACTAATTTGGAGCCACTTTACTATACAGAGAAGACATTTAATCTATAGCTAGAATGATAACTCTTTTCTTAACTGTGGAAACCTGTACCTTGGCTAGAGTTCAGGTGCTAATTTATATATCACATTTATATTCTACCACAATCATACAAACACTCAGCAACAACATAAAGAACAGTAATCAAAATACAAATCCAACAGTCAAAAACTGTTTTCCCTAAATCCATACTGATTTCCGCTTTTGCCACACCAATATTCAACTAATTACTCATGTGAAAAGGATTATAATTCAGTTATATATCATAGAAATATTTACCTTGCTTTTGTGCTTGTGTACAGTACTTCCTAGATGCAGCTAGTTTGCTGCTGAGAAATAGGAAGCTGTATAATCATATTCCTTTCTTAGCTTTTCTGAATAATCCTTCATATGCCCACATTTCTATATAATATCACCAGTCCAGGAAACCTGTGGGTTGATTGCTGTAAAATAATTCCAGTATAAGAGTCTTCTAATGTTTGCCACCCAGAAATAGCTCCCACATCTCTGCTGTGGTCTTTGTTCCTAGTTATGAGAGGTTCTTGGTTACTGATGGACATAAAAAAATAGCATCCAGATGACTAACTGAGAAATAAGCAAGGCCAGTGTTAATGGCTATCTGCACCACAAAAATAGTGTTTTTTTCACTATGGCAAACAATTTAAATACATAAGGAAAACAAAAAGAGGACAAAATGATCAGAAAATAAAAAGGACAATGATACAGAAGAAAGAGCTGTTTGATTCATACAATGTATAAACCAAGTTTATTCAAGGATGATAAATCATAATTCAAACATTGAATTTACATAACATTTAACATAACATAAATATATCACATAAATTAAGATTTATTGTGATGGAGCTGCATTATTTATTCAAGTCCTAACTTGGCCATGTATTTCCCAGTCACTATTTCTCAGTCCCATATCAAAAAAGATATTCCCAGAGCACTGCCTTGATTAATTTTAAATGCAATGATCAAAAAAACAGTCATTACAAACCTAAATCACACTAAAATATGTTTCTTAGCTTGGGGATGATAATGAACATGAATATAAAAATAATAGGTAAATGAAATCTTTATTTCACATAAATGTATATACATGGTACCTTTGCAAATCCAGTGATGACAGATTGATGAAGTGTTGTAACATCTTCAGGAAATCAGTAAGGAATCCAGAATATTGCTGGCATAAAATTCTATTTATAATTAAGTATGATGGCTATGGTGGTACTGATACTCAAAGCTATGGGGCATCCCAGACTGCTTGATTTCTGTTTTTTTGAATAATACATAGAAAACACTTGGTTGAAAACACTTGGATTTGCTTGTGCAAATTTGCTCTTGTGTATCACAGGAAATTCTTTGTTTTTTGCAGTTATTTCTAGGATTCTGCCAAAGAAAGTAAGGGGGGGAAAACACTGGTGATGGAAAAGTTGCCTACCAACCTCCTATATATAGTCTAACTTATCTGTGATGACAGCAACTCCTCTTTAATTAGGATCTCACATTATTTTGAGGCCGTGGATGGTATCACATTCTGCACAGCTTAAGCTATGTCATAAATCAGTAACTTGCTGATTGCTTAGCCTGGAGGCATTTGTGGACATCGATTTGTAAAATGTGAAAGTTATGACCATCCTGAGGGGACTATACAAGTCTTCCTATCTTCTTCCTAAATTATATAATAGTGGTTGCATATTCTGAAAAAGGGATTATTGTGTCCTGCTGCATAAATCAGAAACATAATAGAACATCCCATTAAATTTGATTGGTATGAAATAAGTTATTAAGTCTAATTAATTAAAAATTGACTATAGAAAATTCAGCTGTGAGAATCTGGGAAATCTCATGTGCAAATTCTAAGTTTTTTGTTGATTTTTAAAAAAATATAGCACTGGATAGCTTTGGTGTACTATTTTCCAGTGAATTTACTTTATTTAGAGAGGTCAGTTCAAGTTTATTCATTCATTTTTACATAGGCATGGCCATATTTTAAACGATAATCAGTTTGTAACTATGAAAAATACCCTTATTTTTCCCCCTCTGACTCCTAGCATTATTTCTGTTGCAACAAGAGAATAATTCCGAAGCACTGTTGGTTTGTAGACTAGATGAAAGTTGTTTTCCTTATTTGAAGTGTATTTTACATAGAGATGATCTATAAGCAATGGCAGTAGTGCATAAAAAAACTGAAACACTTTCCTCACCTTTTTAAATTTGGCAGGTCATGTTTTAATTGGATAGTCTTCACATTATAAGACATTTCTCCAAATATTATAGAAATATGAGAACAAATTTACTAATTTACAATAGGTTTCCAAGACAGAAAATGCAATAGTAGTGAAACTACTAATACTTCACAGCCAAAATAACTTTCATGTTACATTTACTATAAAATTTCATCATAGCAAGATTCAAATAACACTTAAATTATTTTATTGCCTTTATCATAACAGTTGCATTTCTTTTACTATAAAAATCCCATAGCCTGAACTTCAAGGCAAATTTTCTTTGATGGCATTTTTATGATTCTAGATGTAGTACTTTCTATGCCTTTTCTAACCATCAGCCTTCCAGATCATTGGAACAATAATCTCCCAGAATTCTTTATGCTGATTAGAAAAACCAAGATGGCTAAAACTCTAGGGAGCTGCTGTACTAATAAATCTAGAATGCCATGTTAGGCAAAATTGAATCCAGCTGTTCACAGGCTCATTATTAGCTGACCTACTAGGTTAATTAGAAATCTCTTTTATGAATAAAGGCAAACCAGTGGTGGCTTGCCAATTTTTTCACTACCACGTTCACACACGTGGGCAATCCTTCTGCACATGCGCAGAAGCATCAAGTGGGCAGGTGGAGCCTCCTGCCACTGCTACCACCAGTTTGCCCCAATCCGGGCCAAACCAAGAGCAACCCACCTCTGAGGCAAACATACGTAAAATCTCTTTTGCTGTAAAAAAGAAAAGAGAGTACAACAGAACATACATAGACTATGTTGCAGTAGTCTGGGTATAGAAAGAGTTTTGTGTCATAAATCAGAACTTCAGACAAAGAGAAAGTGCCTATAAATAGTATACTGGTACTCCTCAACTTTAGATCATAGAGGAGGCTGGCCATTATGGTTGCACGTGGTGACAGATGTTAAGTGAGACAGCCTCACTTAACAACACTCACCCCCATCTCTCCTGATGAGCCAATAAAACAAACATGGGGAGTGGTTAAGCAGAGCACAAGGTGCCTCAGGGGTGTGGTGGAGGCCTAGTGTAGGTCTTAGCCTGTCCCAGGCCTCCTCCAGCCCAAGGCATGCTCTGCTTCCTGTTCCTCAGACTCCCTGCATGCTCAGCCTGCTTCCCACCCAGTCACTCAGCATCCCAAGGGAGCCCAAAGTCAGGCAACAGATGCTACCAATGCACGCCTGACTGTGAGGTTGAGGCCTTCTCTTATCAGCCATCCAAGGACTTGCAGGACTTGGCCAACCTCTTGCCTAACTCCAGGGCCCAGCAGCCCACAACTTAACTTTCTATTATTATTTTTTGCACAGGAGACCAGCTGATGTGATACAAGCCCAGCTTTCCTACAGAGGCTGCCTGTAGGTAAAACAGACACGATTGTTGCAAGCTTGTGGGTGGGTGTTTTTTTTAAGGATGCTTCACAAACTGCACTAACAAATGCCCAGCTTTAAGCTTCCTTGAGTGGCTGAGTGGATAGCTTAAGTGAAGATCTCAGGTTGGAATTAGGAGAGTTTCTTAAAGGAATTGCCAGGTCAGAAAATGATAGCTACGATAAGTGTAACAAGATGGAAAGATAGGACACTACTGCCTTGCAACAAGAAAGTTACAAGACACTTTGATTTGGGGTTTTACCAATTACATTGCTAGGTTTTTTTATAGAAATGGCTAGTTTATATTATTACGGAAAAACAAAATGTTATGGATTGATGTTAATGCTTTATTTTACTGCAGCAGAGGGAGTCGGAAGTCAACACTTTTTTTACTTTTTTTCCAATCCCTTCCTCACTTTTCTTTCCCCTCCCCCCAATGATGTCTTTACTTTTGTATTTTGTATCTTATTCTATAACCTAATAAAATGTTTAAATTAAAATAAAACAATAAGAATAAACAAGAAAGTTACAAGTTAAAAGGATGCTAGCTAAAGCCCTTAGGCATAAACTTTGATAATCTCTACCTTATTATAATAGTAAAAAACACACAACGTTTGATAAAAAAGCTTATTAGCATAAAGATGAATGTATGAAGAAGGAGGGTAAAGTAGAAGAAACCAATCAAAAGAAACATGTGTCAAGGAACCAGTGTGATTCTCAGTATGTTAACTTCTTTAATCATAACTGTATAAAATGTATATTTGTGTATTGTGTAGGGTCTTGGCTCCTTTAGATGCTGAGACCCTTTTGCTGAAGCACTTCAATAAAAAGTTCCTTGAACCCACCTCTCGTGTCTGGCTTTGATTGGCATCTGTGCCAAGCTAAACCTGGTTTGCAGACAACAGAAAACTACAAGCTCTCACAGTCCCATGCACGCTAGTAGTGTATGCTACCCAGCTTTAGGCTCCTTGGGTGGTGGGGTAGGAAAGCAGGCCTTGGCCTGCAAGGATACGGCAGGAACAATGGCAGAACTAGGTGGGGAGAGGGCTGCTGCGGTAGCCCTGCAATCAGTTGTAAGGGTGAACAAGTGTCAAAGCACTGCAGTTACCATAATTTTAAAACTCTGTCGTAAGTGGTTTTTGAGGGATCCGTCATCATTTCAAATGATTGCTAAACAACCAGTTGTAAACCGAGGACAACTTGTGCATACATCCATGCACCCATTCATAGAAATACATGGATATATCTGTATTACAATCAAGGATTATCAAAATTAGCAACAATTGGAGCAACTCTTTGTATTTTCATACTGTTCATGTTAATAATTTTGTCCCTCTCTATAGCATTTCAATTTTGGCCCCCATTGTGCAGAAAATAACCTATATATAAAGGAGGATGTAATAATTATAAATTGAACTTTACTACTGGTATCTAACTATATACAAAGTAATATCTGTGCTTTTAGTAATCTCTCTTCTTTAAATGAAAGTGTTACCTAATAACCCATAATCCCATGTGGATTGAGTGACCAATGCCTTTAGTTAAAAATGAAGAAATTCCCATTCTCAAACAAATATTCTTTATAGTATTACTTTATACAAGTCGCTAAAAGTACATCCTGAGCTCTGATTTGAACTTGGACCAGAGCCATAATATAACCCCTTGAGATTCCGGACTGTTGTATACTGAGTCCTCTGCCTGGCCCGTCTTCAGGGCAGGAACTGTGCTCGAAGCGGATTGGTCATTCCATCTGATAGCCGACTATAAAAGGGAGCTGTCAGACGGAAACGCACACCGTTACCAGTCACTTGGTTGCTGATATGTTAGCGGTACTTATTTGTTAGAAATAAATGGTTAGCTTGTTTAGAATCTGCCTCGCCTCAATCATTGTGTACCCCCACAATGTTTTTGGTATTGAACACAGACACTAACAGTTATGATACAATATGTACTGATACTAAATTGGCTAAACATATAATGTGATAGAGCAGTGGTTCTCAATGTTTTCTATACCTTTAAATACCTTTTATGGCCACGATTCATGGCCATGGACCTCCCAAGAAGTAACTCAAGATTTAAATCATAGCATTTCTTCAAGCCTTCGCGGACCCTGTGTGAGAACAGCACGGCCCCCCAGGGGAACACAGACCATAGACTGAGAACCAGTGTGATAGAGTACTGTACTCCATATTTGGGTAAAACTTCTAAATACTTCAATATAGTTCTTCTATAATTCACTGAATAAACCAAGATCTAAAGTTGACCTCAAAGGTGAATCTTTTTCTTGTTGATTTCATACATGAAGAATATAGAAGCTTTCGTGTAATTTGTAATCAAGAGGGCCAATTCACTAATAACAAACTTGAAAATTAAAATGTCAGACAATGTAATATATGATAACTTATTAGACTGTTCATGAAGATTATATTTTAATATCGTTTTAATAGCTTGATTATAAAATATAATTTTACCCATTTAAAGTAGGTTGAGAAAGGGGGACAATTTTGATTTATTACATGTTTGAGTGCTACCATTCTTATTCAGTGACATTTTTGCTGGCAGACCAATTTAACAATCTGAATGTTTTCACATTTGTACTATAAATATACCACGTAACAGCAACAAATATACCCTTCACTTTCTGTTAATTCACCTGCTAAGCAATCAAATAGGGAAAAATGAATTTTGAAAAAGAGCCATGGTGGCGCAGTGGTTAGAATGCAGTAATGCAGGCTACTTCTGCTGATCACTGGCTGCCAACAATTTGGCAGTTCAGGTCTCACTGGCTCAAGGTTGACTCAGCCTTCCATCCTTCCAAGGTTGGTAAAATGAGGGCCAGATTGTTGGGGGCAATATGCTGACTCTGTAAAACTGGTTAGAGAGGGCTGTAAAGCACTATATGTAAGTCTAAGTGCTATTGCTATTGCTATCTCTGTTTACTTTAGCATACAAAGATAACATTGAAAGGAAAATAAAAACCTGTATATGGTTTCTGAAATAAGATTTAAATATCCATCCTATCAGGTACTATAAGTAATAAATAGGATAAGTGATGCTACCAGATCCTTAAGTACGAGCAGCAAAATATATCGGATCAGCACTGAGGAACAACAGGTATTATCAGTAGACATTAAATCAGCGGTGACCGACTTTAGCAACTTTAAGACTTGTGGACTTCAACTTCCAGAATTCCCCAGCCAGCACACTAATCAACAAGGAAGAGAGGCAGCAAGTAGATCTGTTTTGAGCACTACAGTTTATCTCCTCCTGCAGTTCTTCTAGTTACCTTACTGGAACATTATGGTGTTCTTGCATTATTTTTTCATTTGACAGATTATGGATCTGATTCTATTCAGTTTCTTTTTAAATGTGTTTATTTCTTAGCACATTTACCATTTATTTACTTACTTAGTTGACAGATTTATATCCTGCCTCCTGCCTAGCAACTCAAGGCAGCTCACGAGGCATACAAATAAAGGGAAAACTAAAACTAAAAAAAACGAGAAAGGGTGGGCTGAGAAAGAGCATCATTGGGCACAAATCAACCAATGGATTTTATGGATGTGGGGAGGATTGAACTTGGTCTTTATAGTTCCAATCCAAACAATTTTGCCTTCTAAAAGGACTTTTAGTTTAGTCCTAAAACTATTCAGAAAAAAATTATCTATACTGAGGCATTCACACAAATAACTTCTTATTGCATACATGTTGCACACATTTATATCATTGCAGAAATAATACAAATATTAAATTTTAAAAAATGGAGTTACACAAGCCACACTTGTTTTTTTTTAAATAGACATTTAAGTCCACTTGTTCTTCACCGAAGGAATCTTTCAAGGATTACCACAGTGACGTGTGGTGAGGTTTATGGCTGGTGAGGCAGCATTTTTTTTAGACTTGTGGACTTCAACTGCCAGAATTCCACAGCCAGGCATGCTCAGTTCCGATTTAAAGTGACAGCATTTGTTTTTCTAAACTTATTTGCTAAATAAGTTTCCTTCTTTCTTTTTCTTTTTCTTCTCCCTTCCCCTCCTTCCTCCCTCTCCCTCCTTCTCCCCTCTCTCAAACACACACACACACAAAAACACAAAATTGCACCAGGATTCAGAAAATTTAGGTTTTCCTCCTCAGCCCATGTTAGCAATACCACTAGCAGCATTTTGGCTGGCAGGTGTAAGTAGAAGTGGAAATTCATACTACTGAAAACATTGTTTTTGCTTATGATTGGATAATTAAAATTTCAGAAGATCCAAAGGCATAGTATTAGAGTGCTACATATTGCATAAACTAAAGAACTGTCTCAATATGCTCCCTCCCCCCTCTCTCAAACACACACACAAAGTTGTACCAGGAAGATGAAGTTTGAATTCCTCCCCCTCCCTCCAATCCACACATAGACATACATTTTCCAGCTGTTTCAGAGAGGATTTCAACTCTGCTCTTGCCTGCCATCATGAAAAGAAAAAAAATGTAAAAGGAAAAAGGCAAGAGCTGAGGTCAGGCTGAGCTAGTTGCTGCCAGAGTCACCATGTGGATGACTCTGCTTAACTGTTTAAAAAAGCCTCTAAAAAAACACCCTCTACAGGAGGAGGCAGGAGAACGAAGTGCCTCATCTACGTCAGGAATTTTTCAGCTTTTAACCCTTGCTTAGCTCTGCTCGAGTGATCAAAAAGTCAGACTAGATAAGGCACCTTGTTCTCCTGCCACCTCCTGTAGAGGGCACTTTTTTAGAGGCTTTTTTAAACAGTTAAGCACTAAGCAGAATCATCCATGGTGACTTTGGCAGCAACTAGCTCAGCCTGACCTCAGCTCTTGCCTTTTTCCTTTTACATTTTTTTTTCTTTTCATGATGACAGTGGTGAGGCTCTGCCTCCCCTGCCTGCATGTCCCTGGATTACCTATTATCTAAAATTAATAAGCAATCACTTTTCGTATTCACAAATCAGAGTTCAGATTTTGGGTTTTGGCAAATAATATAGGCAGGACAAAACAAAATCTTTGAAAATGATAACTTTGACTTTCAAAAATACCTCTGAAAAATCGGTTTCAGAGAAATATTAAACAAAGGATATGGTGGTAGATCAAGAAGAGTGACATTTTAAAATTGGTGCTTTTCCAGGAGGCTAACCATTTTAGTCTACTACTTAGAATAATAAGGAATCTTATAGGCTCTGGACCACAAAATCTTATGCTCTATAATGTTTATTCTACAAAATGTCAGAATATTCTTTAAAATATTGAGGAGAGAACATCGCATTTTGAGAAATTTAAAAAACCACAGCAAAGAAAAACTTTGTAGTTTTCATTTCAATAGAGGAGAAATGTATGTTACATTTATCTCACATTCTTAAAAGTTTTGAGGATGCTCTTGGGTGCATATTTCTTGACTACTATATGAAAATAATAGCTGGGATCTTATCAAAAATCAGCAATGTTTTCTTATCAAAGACTATTTCAAAAGATTTATTGCTATCACTCTTCCAGCTCATTCAAGTAACCCAGTCTTAAAACAAACCACATGTTATACAACATAATGTATTTAGGTCTCTATTTTTTTTTCAAATGATGGTGACCTGTTCTTGATAGTCACATGGCAACATGTTCCTAAGATGCTGCGTTTGTCAAAGAATAACTATTTCCCTTGAGCCAAATTATGACATCAGTGACTCTTGCCAGAATATTATAACATAGATCAAATGTGGCATTCAGAGCTGATGGTTTGTAGCTGTCTGGCAACCACACCTCATGTTGTAGATCTCACAGAAGGAGATTAATTTCTTTCCCCTCCGTTGAAATGATTCAAAAATAGCCATGTCATCAAACCCAAATAAAAAATGAGTGACAGAAGAAAAAGATATTTGAAGCTCACTCAAACCACTCTGAGTTTTTAGAAAGAGAAGACCCTAAAGGTAAAACTAGTGCATCTCAGAACTATTTCCAAAAGACCAGGTGAAAGAAGACGAAGTTTCTCTATTATTAAAGTAAGCATTCAATTTAAAAAAATAATAATTATTATATTTAATTTTAATGCTCAGCACAGTAATTGACTTCTTGCTAAAGTTTTTATACAATTAATAACACAATCTAATACATATTGTTTTACAAATTTCTAGATTTTTATTGACTTATTGGTTTTAAGATACTTTGATGTTTGAATTACTTGGATATGTTGTTACTAAACAATAAATAAAACTGTCATCTCCTGCTTGATGTTTCCACAGAATATGTTTAGTAAAACGACAGTTTCAGCATACTAATGAGAATATAGAACTTTATTTGTTCAGCTTTAATGAAATCATTATAAATAAATAACTCAATGTTGCCTTATAATTGCTTCATTCCAAGTCTGCATCTATGGTAATCTAGAAACAAGATCCATTAATTGTAGTATTCATATGTCTGATTAAATCTGTAATGAATTGCCCATAAATGAGCTAAAATTGATTTGAGATGCAATTTCATAACCACAGACTCCTCACTTTCCTATCTTGACATATTTTGTGAGGTAAAAATAAAGATGAAAGAAATTATGAGGAAATTAACTCTACTTCTTTGCGAAAGACCTGTTTCATCATCAGGAAACACAGAGATTCTGTTGAAGATAGAATATTAGTTCTAATAAAAGACCAATTTCATAATACTCTACATATTTATTCAGTAGCAAATATTACTAATTTTGGGAATTAAGCCAAGGGAGATTAAGCTGTGAGTTGCAGTTATGAGCATTTAGTAGGGACTAAATGTGTACTGAATTCAGTAAGGCTTACTTCTGAGTAGAATCTTACAAGATCGCAATAGGACATCTTGCCTTTAAAAATGCATATAAAATATATAATATGTTAAACATTAACTCCCAAGTTATCAAGGAGTTTTGATTTCTATTTTAGAGAAATGGAAAGGAAGTTAGTGGAGGAAATTTAATCAGAAAATTCACCTTAGACAAAGTAGGTTTTCCCATTCATCAGTGTTTAAGAACTACCATATCAGGGATTGTTTCGTTACCCACTGTGGGTATATGCTTAAAAAGAAGTGCTACCCTTATATGTAAGATATGCAGATATACTTTAAGAGATTTGCTGTATTTCCACTTATCTAATTAATTTGGAAGGACTAAATGGAAAGAAAACAGCCATTCATTTTAGGAACAGTTCACCTGTTTGAAATTAAACCAATTGCTTGTTATTGACAAACTGAAATAAGGCCATAAACCAAAGATATTATGCAGATGTTTTTTGTTTAAAGAATGCTATACTTGAGTTCCTTTAAGCATTTTCCATGGGCAATGGAATTTTAACTGGAACTTTAAATGAAATTATGGATGTCTTCTTTTCTGTCAAGTGTCTGGATTCACTTTATTATTTTGGACAATCGTCACAAAAATTGAAGAAACATAAACAAAAGTTATATTAACAGAAAGAAACATATACCTCCAAATGCCACAAATGATTTTGAAGAAAACTGATGCCATTGGTATCCCTGAACAAGATATTTTTGAAAGTGCAAAAATGCCCCATTTTTTGTTCAGCATTAAGGCTCCAGATAATATCAATACCTACTTGAATCCATCTATGGTTTTTCAATGCTTCTCGGGTCTTTTTTTTTTTTTCAAACAAAAAGTTTTTTTGGGAAGGAAAAAACAGAAATGTTGAACAACTCTTCAGCTGGTGGTATAGAACTAAAAGCCCTCAATCTGGAAGCATCTTGCAGATCAAGTGATACCAGATGGCTAGTGTTGGCAGATGTGCAGACACAAGGGGGAGATATTGACATGTGTGAATGAAGCTCTAGTTTTACAGAAGGGCTGATGTCTGCACATGCTTAATTGCCTAGGATGGTTGACTGTCATTGGGGAAAGAAAAACACACACAAAAAATGGGGAGATTGAAAACAAAATAAATTACCCCAGAGAAAAGCACAAGAGCACTTTTGTTAGGAAGTAAAGAGTATGTTACACCAATTT
This sequence comes from Thamnophis sirtalis, assembly GCF_051295495.1. Taxonomy (NCBI): domain Eukaryota; kingdom Metazoa; phylum Chordata; class Lepidosauria; order Squamata; family Natricidae; genus Thamnophis; species Thamnophis sirtalis. The sequence continues at coordinate 63,149,722 of NW_028261385.1, forward strand.
GCAACCCATAGTTACTGCACAATAGTATCTACTTGCAATCCAAATAATTCCTGAAATATTCAGAACAGAAAATGAATTTTTAAAAAATGATTGTATTACTATTCTTATATTACTTTATTTAATGGCTAACAGAATTCACCTTGGATGGTCTTCTATTGAATCCAATTTAGAACATTCTATAAGTTTTAAAGTTTTCAGAAACTATTTAATTTATTATTCTGTTTATGACTGCAGCAATAATATTCTTCTTCTTCATGGATGTAAAAACGTTTGCTCATAAATATCAAAGAGACAATCCAAATTTTAAAAATGGAGTGTCATATAAAATGCAAATAAAAATCAGGAAAAAACCCTACACAATATTTTAGGGACTACGTCACAAGTTGTAATGAACAAGTTAATCTTTTTATATACTTTGATAATTACCATATTTTTCAAAGTATAAGGCACACCTTTTTTCCTCAAAAAAGAGGCTGAAAATCTGCGTCTCAGTGCGTCACCGAATACAGCAGTTTTTTGCCTCCCGAAGCTCCTTCACCAAAATGGCCATGCATACCCTTATGGAGGCTTTCAGAGAGTTCCTGGTTGCTGGGGAAGGCAGAAATGAGCAAAAAATGGGCCATTTTTTGCCCTCCCCCCACCTCCCAGCAGCACTCTATAAGCCTCTATAAGGCTATGCATGCAATTTTTTTGGCAAAAAAGGGCCTGCTTTTGTGAAAAACAAACCGTTTTTTTGCTTGTTTTTGACCCCCCACTCCCCAGGAGCACTCTGAAAGCCCCCCCCCAGGCTATTCATGGCTTTTTTTAAAAAAAGGGCCCGTTTTTGCAAAAAACAGGCTGTTTTTGGGAGGTTTGAGAGTGCAAAAACTCCCCCCCCCTTTGGAAAGCTCTTTAAGCGATTGATGAGAATTACATTGATCAAGTGATGTGCCAGCAGAAACAAAGTCTTAAGTGCTGCAGATTGTCAGCAATTTCCTTCTCCAGCACATGGATAAATACACCTGGAAACATTTACCTACCTACCTACCTACTCTCTCTCTCTCCCTCCCTCCCTACCTACTGTATTTTTTTATCTTTCTCTCTTTCTCTCTATCCCTTTATCTACATACCTACCTGTTCTGACCCCCCCTTCTCCGTCCAGGAATGAAAGCCAAAAACCTCGTAACTCGAAAAGTTTCTTTTAATCAGTCCAAGCTTTTGTTGGCTGCAAGCCCAAATAAACAAAGATAATAGTTCCGGCAGAAAGTCCTATAACTCACACCAAAATGCAAACCCAGCTTCTCAATAAACAAAGAGATAAAAATCCTATAAACAAACGCAGCACTGCAAAGAGGCTTCTTCCAGCAAACCTACTTATCCAAGTTGGCTTCTCTCGGTTTGTCAACGCAAACAAGAACAATCACTAGAACAGGAACGGAACGGAATGTTGATTTCTACAACCAGGGCGTGGCACCAGCAGTCTCTTTTATCAGCAGAAGGGGATCTTGATCAGCCTCAGCTGTTCGCAATCACCTCCTGTAGTTACTCCTTTGTTCTTTCTGTCGAAGGGGTGCATCCTGCAACAACTCCCAAGTGTTTCCCTAAACACTCCCTCTGATCCAATGCTCTGTCGCCACCTGATGGCCAACGGCTCCTGCCACAACACCTATCTAACTAACTTCTCTCTCTCTCTCTCTCTCTCTCTCTCTCTCTCTCTCTCTCTCTCTCTCTCTCTCTCCTACCTACCTACCTACCTACCTACCTACCTACCTACCTACCTACCTACCTAGGGCGGCGTACAAATTTATTAAATTGCTAATTGCTAATTAACTACCTACTGCATTTTTCTCTCTTTCTCTCCCTCCTATCCCTCTATCTACCTACCTACTTTTTTTAAAATTTGCCTGTTCAAAACCTTGGTGCATCTTATACTACGAAAAATACAGGTATATACAAAACACCATAAATGTTACCTTGCTTCCCTGAAACCCTTCAAAAACAATAAGTATGTACAGTCCTAGGTATAAGAAGGGAAACCAATAGATGGAGCCCACTTTTTTAATTAAACTGATGTTAAAATACATTTAGCCTGTTCATATGTTCAGCAATATCTGGTAGCAGAGCCCATTTTTTATTTGTTCCACAGTATTACTTACTGTAATTGTAGAACAATATATAGGTTACTTTCTCTGCAAACAAAACTAAGAAGGTGTGAGCTGCAGCACAACATCCTTTGTCAAACCAATGCAGAAATCTTTAGCTTAAATATTTATCTAAGTAGAATCTAATGTTGGTAATTATTTTCATATAAAGTTTTTATGTAATGGGGGAAAGGGAATGACTTGTTGTTTTCTTCGACATGGATTATTCTTTTAGCAGTCAGAAAAGAAAAGTGCTGTCTCCTTTGTACTTTTGATTTGCTTTTCAGAACATGAACAGCTACATTGGCTCCAAACGCCATCCCATAGTAATCTCTGATGCTCATGGCTTGAAGAAATTTTGGGAAGAAATAATTGAAACATACACCAAGCAAAAAGAAGATGAAGATTCTAGGTTGCACCAAAGTGCATTAAATAAGTGAGTGATTTTATCTGCATTAAATTTAATCTGCTTAGCAAAGATGCATCACAGGTTTCAAACTTGATACATCTAATATTTTGATCAGTCTTTGTTCAACTGAGCAACTCACTTCAGAAACAGAATTCACTGGCCAAGAAAGGCAAAATTTCATTCCAGAAAGACCTGGACAAATATATATTTGGGATGCTTTACATAAATGATATGCTAGTCCAAAGGTTGACAAGAGAATTGCTAATATACTGTCTTTTTCCAAAGCAATCACTGCTTGATTCATTTATCCGCACTGATGTACCTTTACCTATTTCTGCAAGCCACCCTTTATTCTATGACCTTTAGGTCATCTGGAAGCTGACAACATTAAAATAATATCCGATTATAAACGTATACCTCTATTTCATGAAAGAAATCTGCAGTTTATCGAAACAAGCTTAGACAAATAAAATCATATAAATGACATTCAATATTAATGTATTTGCAGGCCTCTCCACAAGTCCCTTCCAAGCAGATTTGTTGCCACTGGTCAAGAATTACTTTTATTTCACAGAGCCAATGACTTGAGACACAGAATAGAAATGCCAAGTATATTGCCAATCCACTGTATCACTAAAAGGTAATACAGACTACCGATAGTCATCAATTTACAACAGTTCATTTAGTGACCATTCAAAGTTACAACGGCAGTGAAAAAAGTGACATGACCATTTTTCACGCTTACGCCCATTGCAGCATCCCCATGGTCATGTGATCAAAATTCAGAGGCTTGGCAACTGCCTCATATTTATGTTGGTTGCAGTGTCCTGGGCAGGGGTGGGTTCAGATTCTTTTACTGCCGGTTCGCACAGGGATGCGCTTTGTGTGTGCACTTTGCCCATGTGCACGCTTGATGCGTACTACACACATATGTGCAGTAGGTAAAAAATTGCTTCTGAGCATAAGCAAAAAACAAGGTGGCGGCGCCTATGGCACTGCCGACAGAACTGGTTCGGATGTGTGGGTGGCTGAGTTACTACCTATTTGGCCAAACCGGTCCGAACCGGTAGGAACCCACCTCTGGTCCTGGGGCCTTGTGGATGCTTTTTGCAAACTTCTGATAAGCAAAGTCAATGGGGAAGCCAGATCCACTTAACAATTGGGTTACTTATTTAACAACTGCAGTGATTCAGTTACTAAATGTGACAAGAAAGGTTGTAAAATGGGGCAAAATTCATTTAATAAATGTTTCACTTAACAAGAGAAATTTTGGGCTCAATTGTGGTCGTAAGTCAACTGCCTGTATATTGAGAGTAAGGTCTACTACGTTAAATGGAGCCAACTTCCAAAGGGATATGCATAGGTTTACTCTTCACTACTGTAATGTAATTATGCAAACCTCAGGTCTGAAACACACAGGGCAGTTCCACGGCACTGCTTTTCTACTACTCTGGTAATTGTTCCACATCTGATTGACCTCATCCTGCTGTCTGCGTTTAGGAAGTAAGCTTATTTTGGACTCTGCTATTTATTACAAACAGCAGCAAGGCTGCTATTTTCCTTGGAATATAACACTAAGACATGGTAGAACTCATGTGCAAATTGTTTTGCTGTTGGCAGGAACTCTTGGCTCACTTCAGCTCCTAGTTCCTGGAATCAATCCAAGCATCATCCTCTCTCCTTTCTCCCCAGAGAGTCTCTGTGCTATTCCTGGAGCTGTTCTCTTCTTGTATATTTAAAACCCATCTCCATTCTCCTCCAATCCAGCCACAACTACAACACATAACTAGGGTCCTAACTATAGGAAAATGTCTGGTTACAAAATTGCTAACACACTGGCATTTCATTTTCATAAATCAACTTCCAAGGCAACTTGGAAGTCACTTGAAGATCCCATGCATTATTTTAATACTCTATTTCCTCCTCTGTACTTTGTTTGCCTTTCACATTTTTTCAGCAAAAAAATATATGCATATGAATATTAAAAAATAGAGATGGGGAGAGGGTATTCACAGAAGAAGGGAGACCTTTATTCATTCATTCAATTTATATGGCAGCCAAAGGCAATTATATTCCAAATGCAAAATAGAAAAACAGTGCATGTAATAGCAATTAAGTACAACTCAGTTAACCACAAACCAGCAACTTTACTGCCTTTAATTAAGAGTCTAACTGCCATGCCTGACAATACATCCAGGTCTTCAGACTTGGGAAAAGACAGCAGAGTTGGTGCTAATCTAATTTGAGGAGCAATAATGTTCCAAAGGGTAGTCAGTACAACAGCAAAAGGAAGTTTTCTGGGTTCAGAAAGATAACACTTCTTAATCAACAGGACCCTCAGAGATTGTGAGATTGAATGGGAAAGGTGCTAATTCTTATTAGCTGCTTCTCTGCTGAAAGTTTTATTCTCAGTTTCTTTTAATAGCCACTGCCAAACATGTCTTCCCCATTTTTTACAACCATTTTTTTTCCACCTGAGGAAAATAGTTTGCTTCCTTCCACCCACAAAGGAGAGCATTTTGCTGAACTTCTCCTATGATCTCTTCCAGTTTCCTTGGCTGTATGGTGACTAAGAAATGTGTGAGAATGTTTGTCTTTTATTCAACCCTCCCTTGGTTTCTCTGTTTCAATTAAATCCAAAGGGGAAAAAAATATTGTGAACAAATTCCTCATCCTGAGCTTTTTCAAAACATCGCAGATGGAGACTGCAGCCAAGAAATTAAAATGTACTTGCTCCTGGGGAGAAAAGCTATGGCCAATCTAGACAGCATACTAAAAAAGCAGAGGCATCGCCTTGCCAACAAAAGTGTGTATAGTCAAGGCTATGGTTTTCCCAGTTGCAATGTATGACTGTGAAAGTTGGACCATAAGAAAGACTGAATGCCAAAGAATTGAGGCCTTTGAACTATGGTGCTGGGGAAGACTCCTGCAAGTCCCTTGGACTGCAAGGCGATCAAACCGGTCAGTCCTAGAGGAGATCAACCCTGACTGCTCTTTAGAAGGCCAGATTCTGAAGATGAAACTCAAATACTTTGGCCACCTAATGAGAAGGAAGGGCTCACTGGAGAAGAGCCTAATGCTGAGAAAGATTGAGGGCAAAAGAAGGGGACGACAGAGAATGAGGTGGCTGGATGGAGTCACTGAAGCAGTAGGCATGAGATTAAATGGACTCCAGAGGATAGTAGAGGACAGGAAGGCCTGGAGGAACATTGTCCATGGGGTCATGATCGGTCGGTCATGACTTTGCAACTAACAACAACAACAATGGGCAGTTAAGGGAACTTCTAGAGGTGGGAAGAAGTATAAAATTGAAAAAAACAGCCATATCTGCTATTTCACAATAAAGTAATCTTATAATCATTTTCAGAATATAACTGAAAACAGGTTACTATGACATGAAAAAACAGAAGCCTCTTTTACAGAGTAAGAAAACTGTTGGAAATTAGAAGCCAGATTATTAACGTTTATGGACCTCCGGGCTTATAAAATAAAGTAAACATGAAACTTGAATGTTATAAGGTTCAAGAAAGAATTTGCTAGTCACACTAGAAACTAAGAATAAATGAAGCCATCATTTCTATGTTTTTTTAAAAAAAATTACATTCCCATCCAAAATTGCAGTAGCAGCTAAATAATGGTTGTCAGTTTCCTACATCAAGTTTTGGCAAGTTCTTAAAAGTTTACTTTGAATTGAGGAGATGAGACTCTGCCTTCTCTTCCCTTTTGTCCAAGGTTGATACTAATGAATAAGCAACCAACAGTCTAAATGAAAGTATATCTCTTAGTGTCTCCTGGGATTGTATAAATAATATTTGCAAGAGTGTGGTTTGAATTTAAAAACTGCTAACTGATTAGAATGGTATTTGAGAATACCACATTTGCTATTTGTAGATCAAAGGCCATACTATGTTTACTGAGATATTAAATGAATCAGAGAACAAATAGCTATACTGAGCAATTATTACATCCCTCTGCCAGAAGTTCATGCAGCATATTTAAGGGTTAGAAGCAGATTGGGGTCCGCGCAAAGAATCTCTGAAGATATTTGCATAAAGTTCATAAGAGTCTGAAGTGGGTTTAATGCGCTAACTGAACTCCCAGTTTCAATAAACTAGTATGTTCAGCCAAAGACACTGATGATCCCTCAACAGAACTTTATGTTCAAATCACAGAGACCTACTAAAACTTTGCAACAGGGACACACAACCTTTTCAGTCTGATAAGCATGATTGGAATTAAGAGAACATATCATGAATTCCCTCACAAAAAACCACCAAGGGGATCTTGTTCTTCACAAAATAGCTGTCATGTTGGGTATGGGCAATCATAAAACACTGATTTACCAGAAAGTGAAACAATGAGGCTGTTTTCTGTTATTCCCTATAATTTAACAGGATATTCTCTTCTACTTCTTTTTATGTTAGTGTTTTTCCTAAGCAACCAATCACACTTTCAAACAAATCACCAAACTGCAATCCGGGATGTGCAAAATTCACATCCCTCAAAATTCTGGGCTCAATTCAGTAGTTTCCAGAAGTAAATCCCCTGAATCAGAAGTGTTTTCAGCTGTTCCAGACAAGATGTTCTAGATAAAACAGACTTCTTTCAAAGCCAGACCATCTTGGGACCTCTTGTACCTGTTCCAATTTGGACGGTTTTCTTCAGCCTGGTCTAGAGGGAAACTGAACTTTCTATCTCCAAATCTGAGTTTTTGAACATCCTTAGCTATAAACCCATCTACCAATTTTGTTTCTAAAAATAGCTTTCGGCGCATGTGGAATCCATTTTCGTAAATGCATTTGATGTTAGATTCTTTGCTTTGAAACGTGTCAGTCCCCTGTTGCTGTTTTGGTTTGGGTTATTTGTTTTATTTGTTTTAATTAAAAGCAGATCTTGTTTTTAGCCAGGTAGAGTTTGGAGCCTGCTTAGTGACAAAGCAAGTGCTTATCATATTGCTTACCTCTTATGTTTCAGTAAGAGGGACAATGGCAACAGAGGCTTTAATATGCTTTCCTCTGAATATAATTTTACTTCAGTGTTTGCAAGGAGAATGGTTCCAAAGAGTTCCTGTGATGCCTTTATCCTAGGCCTAAAATATTGTTTATTTTATGTCCAGAGTTCGGTGGAAAACTGATCTGACGTGAACTAATTATCCTTACTCTTATATACCAATTAGTTTTAGCTATGGTTTCTTTTCTCATCACAAGTTCAAACATATAAATAGCAATAGCACTTAGACTTATATGCTGCTTCATAGTGCTTTTACAACCCTCTCTAAGCAGTTTACAATGTTAGCATATTGCCCCCCAAAATCTGGGTCCTCATTTTACCCACCTCGGAAGGATGGAAGGCTGAGTCAACCTTGAGCTGTTCAGAATCAAACTCCTGGAGTGAGCAGTGAGTAAATTTGTAGTACTGCATTCTAACCACTACACCACCATGGTAATGGGTAAGTGCTCATTACTATTGAAAAAATATTGGATACCTTGCCAAATGGCATGTTTTGCCACAACAATGCCAATCTATTCCTACAAACACTGAAAATCTCAGATGCACAGCCAGATTCCAGGGATTAGGTGCATAGATGTTCTGACCTCCCCATCCCGTCAGATGGAAATGCCTCCATCTGGATTGGTCCTCTCCTAACACATTGGGAAGCAGTGGCTGATGGACAATTTGAAAAATATGAGGGTTTACAATGAGGAACATTTTCCCTTTCACTAAGATATTTTTTATGCATACATTACATTAGTAGCCCAAGTCCATATATGGGAACCTGCCATATCAATACTTTGATCAAAATAATGCCTTCTTGCGTGACCCGTCAAAACCGCGGTTTTGTGGTGGAACCCCTTCTTGATTCAATGAATGTATTTAATTTATATTACTTTCTTTTTTGTTTTGTTCTGATGATGGTGTGCTATAGTTTGCTTCCCCAAATTTCCTTGATGTCATTTCCAATACATGTACTATATTATTTTTCCTATGAGATAGCCCTGAGCTGATACTTCATCCAGAGAATACCCAAAGGAGAAACAGCGTGTATCTCTAATGACAGCATTTTACCAGTTGTTTGACTCCTCTGGAATCTAGCAATGTCACCAAGCTTCATTCTGATGATGTTATACTATTAGTATCCTCTGTCTATCCCAACTCAGAAGGCCAGAGAGATACCTATGCTAAATTAACACATGACAAGTGCAATGGTGATGAAAGAAAAGGGATGCCAATAGCATTACACAAAAGAACTAAACTTCAAAAGCATTTAGCTAAAGATTCACAGTATGTTCTTTCTTCCCAGGCTCCGACATGAATGGACTCTAAGGCTGGAAAATCAAATTAAGATGCTTCAAAAGGACAGTGAAAATGGCAAAGTGCAGGATAAGGTGTCTCCAATTGAAAATTTTAGCCAAACTGCTGACCAGACTTGATTCTGATCCTTGATTATGAAAGAGAAATTCAAGTGACACCCGAGTTATAAATAAGCTATTAAAAGACACAACATGGGTACTTGTTGCAAACTTTTTATCAACCAACAGCAAAAAAAGGGAACCCCCCACTAATTCTTAGTTGAATATTGATCATTTATATGTATCATTAATTTCCACCTGCAGTCTTAGCTACATATATTTGACAGGTAATAGCACTATAGTCTTTAAATGGGGAAAACTGCTCTTTATTATTCCAATTATCAATGAATGTAGTGTAACTTTGGCTAATATAGTGTAGTTACTTGTGTATCTTGAAATGTTGTCCAATGCTTTGGAATTCTTGAAGCTGAAACGACGTTAGTTTTAGGAAAACAAACAGTTTTCTCACAGGGATGCATTAGAAGTAATAAAATTTCTCCCACAATTTATTTCCCCCAAAGTTGAATTCAATACTAGGTCTCAAATATACTGTATGTCACTGGAAAAAAAATGTGTTGAAAGATGTATCTGTTTTGCCCCACTGGAATTTAAAACACTGAAATGCCCCATTCTGTAAATGAACAATAAAAGTGACTCATTTGTTTTTGGTTTGTCAGGATGGTATTACAGATGTAGCATCACATTCATTCATTTTTAAAAACCCCATCCTTTTCAGTGCAACCCTATCTATGCCTACTGAACAAAATCAATCGTGTTCTTATTAGATTTCCTGTGGGTTCACATAAATTTTAGGGGCTTGTAGCCTTACTAGTCTCTCTGCAGGTTGCACTAGTGATTCTTCCTTCCCCTCTGCTATTTTTGCCCCTTTCTGGTGGTTGCCAATATAATATTGTAATCAAAAATTAAAAATGTCTCGGTCGCAAGAGAAAGAGTAAAAGGCACTCTTCCTTTTTTTCCTATTTTGTCTTCCTGAACCCTTAATATTTTTGTCTCAAATGGCACTCCACCTCCAATTCTTGTTAAGTTCTTTGCTAAAAGTTTTTAAATCTTTAAAACTTTCATTTTTTTTCCTTTTTAATCCAGAAAACGATTAATCCATGATTCACCAAATGGATTTCTCTTATCCTGATGCTCAGAAAATCTCTCTTTAACTGTAAAATTATTACATTTGAAAGTGTTTAAGAAAGCCTTATGTGACCAATAGAGGATAGTCTAACCACCACCCCACACCACCCCCGAGTCATCTGACTGTGGCATTGATGGTTGGTGAAGTGAGTCAGATTGTATTTGTAATCAAATCTGTGCCAGAGAAGGGGAAAGCACTAATGTAACACTAATACAGTTAAGGACAATTTAGGAACTATGGATCAGATGGAGACCACATCACCAGAATACAGCAGGAAAAAAAGGTTGCTTGGGCATATTTGTGCTATTAGTAAATGCAAGTGAGAAAAGGCTCATAGTATATGTTTAAACACATGTTGTGGTAAGCCTCTTGTCCAAATGCCTCAAAGTGGAGTGTGATAAAGCTCAAGATTCATTCTATATGCAGACTATTGGGCAAGTAAAACTCAACAATTTCTCCCTAAAGCCAGAATCTCCAGTTCCACAGATCTAGTAAATATAGCGACAAGATGTTCTTAAATTAATGATATCAAACAAAGTGAAAGAAAAAGAACCAATGTATCAGGCATGTATATATTTGGATATTTTAAAAAAAAGAAGACAAATTGAAAGCAGGATTTATTTTTTTTAAAAACACACAGGCTATATAGAAAATAACATGTTTTGACTAATGGTGGAACAGAAGACAATTAAAGTCAGGAATACCTATATAAAGAAACAGGAAAATT